>NW_006800047.1:1093520-1103055 GCF_000485575.1 Poecilia formosa | reverse complement strand
GTAGGTGCAGGATGATGACACAGCATGTTTTTTAATGTCTTATAAGTTGAACATGCTTATTTATGTGTGACTTTACATCCGTTTCTTATTCAATGGAAACACTGCATTTGGAAAATTGTGTTTTTTCGACATTAGTGGAATAATGACTCACATTTGTAATGGGAACAGAGCTAGTGAAGGACTGGGTGTATTGCATCTGACAGACCGTGAACCCTGCAGGTTGACATTCATTTACTGTACTGATTTTGTTACATCTCTGTGCCCTTACTGTTGAACCTCTCCGTTGTTATTTCTAAGATATGGAGGCAGATTGAGAGGTTGAAGGTGATGTTACAGTGCTGGAATTGGAGAGTGTAATTGATGCCCGTGTGACATTCCATGTGAGTTCTGGCATAACAGGAACCAGGCCTTACCCGTTTCCTCGACAACCGCTCTGATGCTGCAGCGTCCTCCGAATTTTATTTGTCATAAAACAAGAAGCGGTAATGAATTACCTTCTAACAAGTATTTATAAGTGGGTTTCATTCTGCCAGCAGTGCTGTCTGTGCTTGTAAAGAAAAGAACTAATTCTGACATATACACTGTATTCTACACACAAGCAAAGCATGAATAGCCTGAAGCTTGAAGTTTAATTAAAATGTATTGAGGGAATTACAAAAACAAAGGAAGACAGGTCAGAGCAAAGCAAATACCGAAATACAGAAAAATGAACCAATTTAATCTGCATACCAGACTGTTAACAAGCAGGAGTGTAAAAAGACACAAAAAGTGACCTTTAAATGCGTAAGATGGATTTTTCCCCCCCCACTTTTAATCACACAGCGTTTACACTCAGATATGTCTTAGTAGTTTGGAGGCTGTATTATCAGTATAGTCTTTTTTTCTTTTTTTTGTATTTTTCATGTCTATTTTTGCCACGGTGAAGATTATTTTTGGTAACTAATTAGCTCAATCAGATGCAGTTGCTAGCTCCTTGCAAAAATATTAATTTCCATCACTAGTCTGCATGTGAACCAAGTTACTTCCCAATCAAACCGTTACTTTGTCACTCAGGAAACATGGTGCTGTTCACATTTATTGGGACTCCAGTGAAGATGAGTGAAAACAGTTAATCTTACATCGTCTTTTTACATGTTGGGAAGACAAAGTCATTTCTAGCTATTTAAATATATTTAGCATTTGCTTTAACTATAGATATAAGCAAGTAAAGGAACAGAGGACACCCAGTATTAAAGGTTAGGTCCGTAGGGACTGCAATCACCTGCAAATATCTAGATAGTTTTGTTGTTGGTGTTGTTTATTGCTGCTTATTTTAATAGTTCAAATACTAAATGAACCTTAGTATGCATTAATCCTCGCAGTGGAAACAGTCTTAGCACTTCCACTGATATGGTTACCTAATTCACAGCGGTGGGCGACGGACTCGGCACATGGAGAGCGACGAACGACGGTGAAAGGTGAAAGTTTTCCGCGACAGTAACAGAAGTTGGAAAGTTTTAAACTTGCTTGTGTTGCGTCGCTGTCTACGTATACGAAAAACTCAAAGCGTCATGCGCACGAGCTGCGACGGTCGCCACATCACGCAAGGAGGTTGGGAGACATTACCTGCTTTCCGCTGCAAAAAAACCAAACAAGCTGATAATTACTTACATTTTGATTGGTTGGACTGGGGCAGAAGGCGGAGCTTACTCACAGCACTATTCATGAGAAAACACAACTGTATCCTTATTTTTATTTCAATCTTACATGGCGATTAGTTGTGATTAATCACAGAACTAGAGTGTGATTAATCTGATTACATGTTTTAGCTGATTGACAGCACTAATGTAAATACAGCTAATCTTTAAAGGCTTTACAGTTTTCAAAGAGCACGATGAGGGCCAAAGGTCAAAGCCAAGATACAGTATTAAACCCCCAAGCTTTGAACATTGGCCTAACCCCATAATATCCTCATAAGACATTGAGGTTTGTGGCTTTAGTCTCATAAAATGCAAGAAAATAAAAACAAGAAGTATGAATTTTACTCTGCATAAAAGTTACATCAGTTGTTTAAATTGCAGCCACTTCCTGCATGCGGTTACATAACACGATTCTTGTCCGCTGACACGCTGCCTTGAGAAATGACTAAGTTCAGAGTGTGGGAGGCGACAGCCGAAACACAGGGGTCTGTCCGCGCAACCCCAGCAGCGTCCGAGAGCATCCGCCGCTCATTCACGGATTCCAAATGCACAGAGCCAGAGTCGAAAGCAGAGAGGAGGGGAAAAGCAATTTGTGAATGCCGTGGCTGCCTAATGCCGAATGCAAAGTACTACATGTTAACAGAGAAAATAGAAAATAAATTAATTCCACTGAGTAATTCTTTATTCAGTTTTAACTCTGGGAGTTTCTTTGATCTGGTTAATTTTGATCTTGTAGCTGTTTAATCATGAAATGAGCCCAGTTTTTTTTTTTTTTTTCTTTTTTTCCCGCGGTACGAAAATTTTTTTTTTGTCATGCTTTTCCTTAATCTGTCAGAGGAGAAAATTCAAGCTGTTGTTCAGCACACCTAAATGTTAATTATGTTTACTCCGCTTGCGTTTAGGATGACTAATACATGCTGGATGGAAAAAAAAAAGAAGCAGTTTGTGAACTCTTAGTGTAATGGATATAGTGCCCAAATTCCTCCGCATGCTCTCTACCCAGGAGGATAGTTTGTCACTTTGGTTTAAAGTTCTTCCCATGAAGAGAGGCTGCAAAGGTCAAGCCCCGTATTTCTGACATCATTATTTCCTCACGTGTTCTGAACAACGCCGGCGGAGAGTCCGGGTCGGGTTCTGTGTTCAGGGTGGGATGACAGAGGATGCCCGCCTTCGTTTCCCATGTTCTCCCCCAGCCCACCCCCCCAGCCAGGGAAAACACTGGAAAACGGCACGTTCCCATCAGCTACGCTCGGTGACACGGCGACCCCAGGAAAAGCGTGAGTAAATACCAGAGGCATGTCCACAAGACGAGGCTGGTTGGGTGGGCGTGAGGGGGGTCATAGTAAGTTGAAATCCTTCGAAATCTTCCAGACTGTTCTGCCTTGGATGTAGAAGCAGACCCTATTACCAGCCACCTGTGCTTCATTTAGGTTAAATCCTTCATTAGGTTTTAAAAGCTCATTTATTTTCATTTTCTAATCCCCACTGTATTGCTTTTCTCGCGCTACACAGCTGTCAGATGCAATTTAATCCTTAAGAGCGTGGCCCAGGTTCAAGACCTGCAGGTGATGCACTTTTTCTTTTTCTTTTTTTTTCTTTTTTTCGCACATAGCTTCAAATTTTCTGTGAACTTGTTCCTTTTTTTTTGTGGTTCTTCTTTTTTAACTTAAACAGTTTATGAGATTAAAATTCTCACCCAGAAGTCAAGAAAAAAAAAAATCATGCTGGTGTCAGTCATATACAGTATCATGAAAAGGTGTTTTCCACAATAAATTTATCTGATTCTTTTGTTCTTTTGTCACACTTACATGTTTAAGATCATATATCTTATTTTAAAATGAGACAGATAATATTGGCTAATTGAAGAAGCTTTTTACAAATTGTATTCAGTGATAAAAGCTTTCTAACCATGGTCTTATGTAAGAAAAACAACTTTCCTACATTAAATTAGAAATTAGAGTAGCACAAACCAGGACAGCTGGCCGTGTGACTCTCGGCGAAGCCGTGCAATAACATCTTAATCCGTCTCAAAGTCCAGACTCCCAAAAACTGTATTTAATTTTTTTGTCTCTATATGCAGAGGTGAACTTACTGGTGATCTTTAGATCACTAGCCCACTGTAATATGTGGACCCCGATTTTAAGACCACAAACCAGGAAGAATCAAATTAGATGTTAAGTAAAAATAAGCCGTGTGGCTCCGTGAACAAAGTGAATTTTGCAGAAGCATAAAGTAACGGATTACCCAGTAGGGATGGCTGATACAGACTTCCAGTTCTGACTGAATATTTTGTGGAACTATCATGGTAATGATAAAAGTGATGAAAATAACTATTTCTTGGTTTTTTTTTTGCAGATAACTGTATGACTGTGACAACATGACACAGCAATCATAACTTTACAAACACAAACACTGCTCTTAAAAAATATTTCCATTTGTAGTGAGCTTCGTTAGGACACCAGTCACATGAAGAAAACTTCATCTAAAAACGTATTTTTTCAAAATTGGTGCATTTCCATTCAGCAAATTTATACCCGAAGTTCTGCTTTTGTCTCACGTAACACTTTGTATCAAAAGTGAATCATCACAATGTTTTGTGGAATAATGTGAGATGTGTTAAATTTGGTCAGCCGTGGTTTTGGGCTTGGTACTCTCCCATAAATGTTATTTTCTTGTTGTTGAATCATGAACACTGAACTTAAACTGAGGCACGTGAGTTTTGCAGTGCTTCAGATGTCCTGGATTCCTTTGTAACCTCACGGATGAGTTGTTAGCGCTGCAGTCATTTTGATATAGCCGGCCACTCCTGGGAAGGTTCACCATGTTTTCCTGGTTTGTGAATAATGTTTCTCACTGTGGGTTCCTTTGGGATCCACAGGCCTCAGGAATGTTTTTGTTGACTAAATGCATGTGAGGGACTTTAGTTTTCATCTGTTCTTAAATGTGTTTGGATCACGGTACCAGTTGGTGTCTTATTATTTTTTTTCTTTTTACTCGTTTCGGTAAATTTTTTTGAATATGGTGAAAAAATCTATTTATCTTCCTTCAGTTGTTCGGTCTGAATGTGGTGCTGCTGTGTGTCGTCCTTTCGATTCAGGAGAGCAGTATTTGTTAGCCTACTTCATGTTGTCAGACAAAATCTTTTTAGGTATTTTTTCATGTACAGATTGGATTCATTCGTACATTCAGTTACTCCATGGAATGATTCATATTTTATAGAGTATGACTGGTTTGTACAGCATTTTTCCATGAAGTCATAAACTCATTGCAAATCTCAGAGGCCATGACATTTCCTCATCTGTAGCTGCATTTCCATTGATTATAACATCGCACAAATTGGAATTACGTAAATAATTACGCTTAATGGAAACACGACATTTTCAAACCAAAATTCTTTTTTCGCTGAAATGTTTTTGCACTAGGACAAGGTGGTTTTTCAGCCGCATCAAAACTGGTTGAATGGAAACACTTTTTTCACATCAGGAGTCACATGATCAACAACCGGATGTTACCACTGGCAGAAATGATGAAGAAGACGACGACAGGAAGTGGTCGGAGGATGATGGCACATCCAGATGTCATGTTTAACGACTTCTCCCATAACCAAACTTAACATCAGATTTTTTTATTTTTTTTTTATTTATGACTTGAACTTTATTGATTTTTACAACAAAAAGATATACCAAAGTTCATAAGCTTAACATATAATAATTTAACACATGCTAAACAATGGATTAACTTGTGATTTTAATTGTAAAACTCTGTAACTGCAAGTTTTTTTTCCCCAACGTTGGCTGAATATCAATGTTTTTCTCACATTTGTAATAGAAACGCAGCTACTATATCCCACAATGTGACATTCCTTCTTATTGGTGATGACGAGAGACAATCACAAACCATTTAATTGTTGTTTTTTCCTGTTTCAGTTATATGTGATACCCCCCCAACCACAAGACGATAATGCCTGTTTTTCGTTTTCTCTTTTTTTTTTTTCTTTATTTTCCCCTCAAATGACCAAAAAGATGTGATGGCGGGACTCAAAGAGCAACAAAAATGACATCCAGATGTTCCCAATTACTGAATCCCAGCCCTTTAGCTTGTTTGCGTTACCACAGTGCGGTGGCGGTTGTCCCAGAACAAAAATATCCAGTAACGTAGGATTGTCTGTAGGCAGTAAATTTAAACAGGATATAAATAATCCCATTCATAGGCTGCAGTCTGCCAGTTGGAGGAGGTCTAACAAAATTGAAGGGTAAATAATGCCAGTAGCAGTTTTCAGTTGTGTATTAGGGTTGTATTAAAAACTTTAATTATGTTAATACATTATTTTTTTCTACAGGAAGTCAGCACTGAACATAGCATGCTGTGACAATACTTTGATCATGCAGTCAGATTAGTGCGTTCTGCTGTGTTCCAGCCAGTTCAGTACTTAGTCAGACTTGGATTTTATTTAATTTTTTTCCACGGAGCAGCATTTCTTTTCACATTGGACGTGCGCAAAAAACATTTTGGTGTGAAAATGTGTGTATTCAGGGTTCTGGAGCTGCTGAGCTTGACGTCAGGAGCTGCTGCTGTTGCGCCGTTTCAGTCTCCCAGCGGTTGCTGGAGATGCATCAACGTCGGTATTGTTTTTATAGCTTTCATGCAGATGAAGAGCAAAGCAGGCAGTTATTCTTAACAAAGACATGAGTGACTCAAACACTGGGAGCCTTCACTTCATGATGCTGCTTTTTAATATACGTAAAGGTAAACTGTTTTGTTTCCTTTTGCGCTAGCTCAAATAACTACAGACAACATCGCCACAACCAAACACAAGCCTTGCACTTTTTATATTTTGGTTTGTAAAACAGATTTTCGTACTGTGTGTTCCCTGCACTCTGTTTGGAGATTTAAGAATTTAATAAAAAATATTCATGCTTGGATCTTAGGAACAGGGTGCATTAATCCTAGCTGAACTAGCATCACTTTGACTAGCAGCACTGAGTTTCACATGATCAGTCAAGAAAGTTACTCTACGTTACTTTGAACAGGTTTTATTTTGGTGACATCACTTCCTGTTGAATAGAGACTGTTCCCTTCCACTTGCTTGCTCAGAAGGAGGAATTGCTTCAAAGTTAATAAATGAATGGTAATTGGCTGGAGCTCCTTAGATGATCTTAAATATTGACTTTATTCAGATTATTATGATTTTGTTTCTCATTTTATCATGACTATTCTTGATAATATTATGACTTTAGGCTTGTATTATTATGGTTTTCTTCTCAAAATATTTACTTTATTCGCATACATGCACTTGTATTTTTTGGCTGCCCAGCTTGGTAAGGCCATGAAAGAAATCAAAGCCACGAAGTTTACACATTTCTGTTATTGTTAAAAAATAACCCGTGCAGCTGGTAAAACACAGCTGCACGGGTTTGCTGCAGGTACGAGGCGATGCTTCAAAGTGCACACATTTTGGAACAACACTCACTCTTCACGAGAAGCGTTGGCTGCAAACCTCGTGCAAGGCGTGTTGTGGATGAAAACAGTCTTCCTCTGGACCGGCAAACAGGACAGCATGTTCTCATGGAAATGAAAAAAAAAAAGGAGACTGGCATTGAGTCAAACCACTCAGAAAACCATAGGGGGATGTCCCCACTTACACTCCTCCACAGGATCACACCCAGAAGGAATGAAGGAGTGTTGAGTGTGTGTGTTTGTGCAGCGGGACAGAGGGAGAACACACCCAGGGATGTGTGATTGTCTGCATATGCGGCTCCCTCATCTGCAGAATTCCTCCAGACTTCTCGCAGCTCAGCCATGTTTTGCCCAAACTTGTCAGCGTTCAGACGAGCCCCGTCGTCCTCGAGCCACTCGCCGAAAAGATTCTCCTTAAAAGCTTCCCGCTAATGCAGCGAACAATTAAGTTATCAAATGGACACGAGCATTATGTAAAAGACGGGTTATATGGCCAACAATTTGAACACTGTCTGCTTCCTGGTAGCGCAGATGAAATGTCAGGGGCGCAATATTTCAAGGCTATTAACTTGAGTGCTTTTTTATTCAGACTCATTACTTTTTAAACGGCATAGGAAGTCACGGAAATGTAATATTAATTTTTACATGGCTTTCATTTTCGTTCCTATAGAGCTGTTTAAAATTCAGGGGAGGTGGGGTCTTCACGCAGACGCGTTTCTCTACATCCGCACTCACTTTCAGGCAGAGAATCAGAGTTGTCAGGTGTTTTGCGGAGTGTGAAGTTATTGTGTTTTCCGTATTGAATTACGCGACCGAAGAAAACAATGTGTGTGTGTGTGTGAGTTTGAGAGATGGGTATAACAGGCTGAAAAGCACACGGTCTTCCCTTCAATTTCTACTGTTTGTGTGGGGAAGTATGTCAATTTCTGCCTAAGGATGACCCATTTTGACTTCAAAGCTTTACTTTCTGAGGTATTCGCAGTCTAACAGAGCGCACACCGCAGTGGGGGGAACGAGAAAGAAAGATGGACTAGAGAAAAAAAAATAGTGAAGGGAGATATGTCATAAAATCTTTATTTTGGAATAAAAAAAAACAGATATGACTAATTTTAATCCACCACGGCGCCCTAATTTAGGCCCTAATGAGAATTTTTCAAATGTTGGAAGCCTTATCATGAAAAATGGCTGGAGATCATTAATAGTTTATGGGTTGAGTTAATGATAGAGATGATTTCTAATTGAGCTCCACAGAGCCGTCCTATGCGGTGGTCCTTCTCGCTGTTGGCAGAGATTTCTTTCATTATTATAGATTTTTTTTTTCTTAGTGTTCATTTCGTCTTTACACAGCTCTCTTTGGGTGTTGATATTTTACCACAGTCTGTTTCCTACACCGGCTTTGTCTGATATCAGAATCCAGCTCTCACTGTATAACTGTGTCTCATATCAGAAGCACTTGATGTGACGGTTTTTAACCCTTTGAGTCCTGAGTTTCAAATCTCCGCCTGGATATTTGTGCTTATTTTAATTGTATGCAATTCTTCAAATGTCCTGTGAGTAAATATATTTTCACGTTTACCCATAACAGCAGGAACTTTCAATGTCTAGCAAGTTATGTTTGCAATTTACCATCTATTAAAAGAGTGGCCCCTCAGATTCGTTTCACTCCCTGCTACGGAGGGAGGGAAATTACCGCAATAACCCGATATTGGCTGTAAATCGCAACGTCTCCCCTTTCAGAAACTGTTGGAATTATTTCAGTGTGGCAGAATTACGGCACTGGAAATTTGGCTGAATTGTTACCGCTAACGTTCAGCCTAAAAGGGCTAAAGGGGCAGATTTGTTTTCCAGACATGTTACAAAAATACATGGCAGAAAACTCTTTCAAAGCTGCAAAAGACTCCAAACTGACAAACTACCACATATCATATGCAACAAGTAATGATTTAAACTAAAGTGTCAATGTATTTATGAATGTCCCAGTCAAATTCTGCAACTAAATCTAGCTAGCAGTCAGCTGATCAGCAACACAAGGTCGTATCCAGAAGAAGAAAAGAAACGCATATGGATGTGGAGGTCTCCATAGCAACGAAAAGTAATAGGATTTTGAAGGGAGGCGGATCTTTTTTTATTTTACTGTTTTACCGCAGTACATTCATATGTATTGCAGAGTACGTTATTTACAGCTTTGTCTATTAGGAGCATCTTGCAAAAGTATTTATACCCCTGAAACTTTTCACACTGATTCATGCTGCAACCAAAAAAAAAAAAACACATCTGTCCGTTGCCGGGAAACAGGCCACACCCTGGACGACTCACAAGTCAATCCATCTTTTCCAAGCCAACCGCAATCATGCTCTTCAAAATGAAACATTACTCAAATGTTAAAAAAAAAAAAAAAA
>NW_006800047.1:1046140-1093510 GCF_000485575.1 Poecilia formosa | reverse complement strand
AAGGGTTTTCTTTTTAGGAGTATCTTTCAAAAAATTTTATACCCCTGAAACTTTTCCCACTGATTCATGCTGCAACCAAAAAAAAAAAAAACCCCACATCTGTCCGTTGCTGGGAAACAGGCCACACCCTGGACGACTCACAAGTCAATTCATCTTCTCCAAGCCAACCGCAGTCATGCTCTTCAAAATGAAACATTGCTCAAATGTTAAAAAAAACAAAAAAAAACAGCAACGTGTAGCATGCATGTGCTGTTAGTCAATACTTGGTTCACTGTAATTACAGCTGAAAGTCTTCTGAGGTTCGCTTCCACATTTAGAAACAGATATTTTTGGGAATTTGTCTTTGGCGAAATTGCTTAAATGTAGTAACATTTCATGAAGAAATACAGAGTTTTCAACTTCTCTCGGGTTCCTAACTTGTTTAATCAGCACCTGTTGCTGAGGCTGTATTTACCCTCTTATGCACACAGAGGGTAAATACACCGCTGACACTTATAAATAGGCATTACTGTGTCGACACGTCATCCGCCCGTTGCTATGTAGTTGCTAGCGAGGCCAGTACAGTAAACACTGAGGTTGCCGTGGCGGCGCTCTGACAAAACAGAGGGGAAACAGGAAGGGATTCCCTTTTGAGTCCAGTGACGGCCGCAGGGGAACGTGAATTACCGTCAACCTTTTCTCTGGCAACCGCCGAGGGGTTTTCCCTGCGTTGCTCGCCAACCGGTCACTGGCAACCTCCCCCCCCCCTTCCTCCACCTCACCCAGAACATGTGGCAGCTCTAATTACTTAGCCGCAAAGGGCCCAACGCAGGAAAACCACAGAATGGGGTTACACGGCTATATTACTTCCCAGCACAGCGAAACTGAGGTGCTTTGAAAGACGCGTAAAATTGTTTATGATTTGTGATTTCTGATTTACAAACCACCAAGATCTCCCCCACCGCCACCACCTCCCCGCCGCCTCATGCTTCTTAAAGAGGTGAAATATGGTGAGCTATATATATATACAGCTCCCCAGTCGGCCTCCAGCTCTTGGGCTGAGGGCAGATTTCCAACATGGCAGATGGTGACTGTGAGGCAGTCGGTGCAGAGGAAGCGCTTCAGCTGAAACTGAAGAGAGAGAGAGAGAGAGACGGTGTGTGTGGATGTGTGAGGAGGCGGACGGACGGCGCTTGGTGGTCGGGGAAGTGTAGAAATGAAATAAAAACACCCCGCTAACAAGCTCACACATCCAGCGCTGCTCGTTGCTGTAGCTGCTCGACGTGATTTAGAACGATAAGGGCGTAACGAAGCGCTCGCATCGGATCGTGTGACGTCGAAATTGAGCTGTCCCAGTGCTTATTATTTGGAGAAAGAGTTAGAGAAGACACAGCAGCGTCATCTACGTACGCCGACGTTTTTCTGACTTGCACAGTTGTTCCTGCACTTTGTACACTTCTTTCTCGTCTTGCAGTTTTCTCTGCTGTACGTATGGCAGCCACCTTTTGACTTTGGGTTGTATCGTCACTGCATGCACACATTAAGTTCAGAGAAAACTCACAATTTAAAACAGCTCTAGCTTACTAAGAGCAATGAGAAGAGCTTCTTTACGTCATTCCCTTGTTTTCACAAATTCAAAACATCCTAACTTGAAACCATATTCCAATTTTAGAACGGCTTAGTCAAAGTTATCCAACTCACCACACTTAAAATTTTTAGTCCCTGGATTCTCTTCATCTAATCTAATGGAATGTAATAGACTTCTTTAAGCCAGCTGACAGGCAGTGTGATGTGAGGGAGGGGCAGCAGTGAACTCTGGTCTGATTTTTAGGATGTTAAACTAAAGGAATGATTTATAATAGAATTGTTTTTGTTAATTTTTTATTACTCTTACCAACTCATACCAACTTTAGCTATGATAAGGCTTCATATTTTAAAATAATTAGTTTTTACAAGAGACCAAACAACACAGAGGTTAACATTCAGCACATAACTTAATGTTCACCTCTCACACTAAACAGTCGCCTCCTTTCTGTAAAAGTACAAAGTCTGCTTTCCGTTCTCCAGACTTACAATTTCACCCAGAAAACACTTGGAAGTTATAGAAATTATCATTGTTTATTTTGTTGTTTATTTCTTTTTTACTTTGTTCGTCTGTGAGGATGCACATCTGAGCGGCGATTCCCCCAGCGAGGAAACACGTTCTCACCTGAACCTCGCTCAGATCAGCTCCAACATACAAGGGAATTCCTCTCAGAAATATTTACTATTTTTGCTCTGGTGAGGAAGTGAAGCAGAGGAAGCAGAGGAAGCGAGACATGGGGGGTGAGAGCGGTGGGGGTGGAGGAAGCTGAAATTGAATCACCATAGTAACTTCAATAACATTTCTCTCCTCCTTCCCTCCCCCCTATTGGCGTGCGCACACACACACACACACACACATGCACGCGCGTACACGCACACATGCTGTAGCACACGCAGACGAGAGGAAATGAGTTTGAAAACGGAGACGGAGCATGAACCGCCATTTGTTTTTGACGCCTGCCAAGCAACAGAGACATTATTGACTTGATAAGGACTTACTGACAGTTTTACTCCTCTGCATCATCTTACAGCGCAGGCTCTGCTAAGATGCTAATGGCTCACCCTTCCTAGCCGCTCACAATAAAAAAATTTAAAAAAGAAGAGCGCTACGAACCCACTCGTATGTGCACTCCAACTCCAGACTGCAGGAGCTGTTCTGGGAGAAACATACACATCACTACTGGCTCACTTTCACTGTTAGGGGTTTTCGCCTCAAGAAGCGTTCTGGGAATGAGGAGATGATGTCAGAAGCTCCGAGTTAAATTTGACGGGAGTGCGGCTGCAGCATGGAGTCCTGCTGTGTGGAGTAGAAAATAGTTTCGGATCTGCAGACTGAAGCGCTCGCAGTTGTGGAGTTGAGCTGTTTGGGGAGAAGAAACTCGAAGTTGGACTGGTGGATTGAACTGGGTTGCAAAGTGATTCAGTCAAACTTTCAGCTTTTCCAAACACAGAGTACAACAAAGCCTCACGTCAAAGAAAAAAGCATAAGGCTGAGCTGCATTTACATTCATTTTTAATACTTTGTTCTGCTTATTACAATGAAAAATAGGAGCTGCATGTACAGAGGTATCCAGAGTCATTTATTTTCCTTGGTGCTAATTGGCTAGGCTCTGGATATTAGCTTCTGTGGTAGTGCATCGTACATATTAAGATATATTTGGTGTTTGAACTGTTAAAACAGGAAGTTAGACCTTATTTTCGTATTTCAACCGTCTGTACTGGGGCTCCGCTGTATTCAGTATGGAATTTCTTGTGTGCTTTTAAGGCTAATTTATTAGGATGCTAGTTAGATTCCCCTTCCAGATCTGATGGTGTTTGGCAAAAGCAAAGAGGACAACTTCCCCACTTCCCTGCTGTCGGACCATGACATTTTTCGCGCTTATCCTGAGCAACGAGCAAAGATCAATAAAAGTAGAGCTTTAGGATTAGTTTTAAAAGCACTCTCCCTCAATGGAAGCTGGTCAAACAAGATACTGGAAACTTTGTGAATACAATCACAGAGGGAAGTGTTTTGTATATATGTGGAACTATAAGTTCTTTATAATAAAAATGATGGAAAAAAATTTGACAGCTTGTCAGGGGGATACGTTCTTCTTTTGGATATCTTAGAAACATCACGCCAGCAGCACACAGCTTGGTACAGTTTATATTCACGACAGTTTGTATGGAAAACTATATGAAAGATGTGGCTTTAGACTGACACTGCAGCTTGTGTGCAGTGTCAGGATTAACACAATCCTTTCATTGTGGGAGTCATAAGTCGAGTGACAGCAGCTGAATTTATTTGTCTTAACAGTTGTATAAATAAGGGGGGAGATATTTCAGATGACGTTCATGACTGGATGCGACACTGAGATCCCTTCAGCAAGTCACTGTTGCATTTTCAGTTTTTACAAAGATAACATGCGGTCCAGGGTTTCACCAGGTCTCACCAACTCAAATTTCAGAACTTTTAAGATCTTACCAGTGAAATTTAAGACCTCCCGTCAAAAATGTACAATCATCCTCCATCGAACTGATGATAAATTTTCCCTTATCCATGAGAAAGGAGAAAGTTTAGCTAGCTAGCTCACATGTCTTTGCTAGCTAGCTCGGTATTTTCTATGGTTTGTTAGCAGTGACCTACTGGTAGCCACAACCATAGATATATAACATTTATTTATTATTTAACTATACTGTATTTGGCCTTGAGTCATAGACTTAAACTTTTGTCTGACAGAAAGGTCTCATGAAAAAAAAAATATATAGTTGGAATATAACAAGATTATATAGTCCTGTCAAGACTTAACATATTAAAAACCTACTTACATTTTTTTCTATGAATTTCCGACATGTTAAGGCCTCCTCAGGATGCGCGGCCAGCCTGTGACAGGACTGCAGCTTCTCAGAGAGAGAGAGGAGAGAACAGGCAGCAGTGAGGGCGCTGCACAGCCAGGTTTGCTCACAGTAATGGTCAGACCCAGCGACCCCTGCCTTTTACTCCTTCAGCTAGCCGCCGGACACCTCGGTGTGAAGCTACCTGACACCATATGTTTCCCTGCCTGGTAATGACTGCTCCAAGCTCTGATTTTATGGCAGCCAGCCTCTGGAGGCTCAGCGATGAGGGGGAGACATGCTTTCTCCTCAATTAGTGCTGCAGGAGAATGCTTACCAGCTGCCTTTTTTTTTTACATTATTAACATCTCTCCAATGGTGTATACTTTTGTGAAGGTGATATAAACAAACAAACCCTTGTCGAGCGCCGTTTGAAGATGCGAGCGAGTAGGAGGGGACGAAGCGGCAGGGCGAGAACGTGGGGAGAAAACCCGAGATAAAGACGACGCGGCGAGGGGAAGGAGACTAAAGGCATGTGGAGTTCAGCATCACTTTGCTCGGCTGCGCTGTGATTAAAGCAAAGAGTCCCCGGAGAGAGAGGCGGCTCGAGGCCTGCCCAGTCACTTCTCTGGCTGCCTTGATCTCCCCGCGTGTCGCCCACGGAAACGCACCGCCAGACCTTCAGGAAGGGGCTCTGTTTTTTGTTTTTTTTTTGCGCCGGGTCTCCCATCGGCTCCAGAGAATCTGCAAAGCAAGCACAGATTGTCATGGCACCAGCTCCTCTCAATTTAGACTGACTAGGTCTGTCATGTTCCTGAAGTTTGTTTTTTTCTTTTTTTTTTTTCTGCTTGTTTTTTTTATGTTATAATGAAGATACTACTTGTTTTGAGAAAAGCTTCGTGTCGCACACAAACTTGTCAAGTTCCAATATTAGGTAAAAAGAGAGAAATTCTGTTAAGAGATTCTCCTGAAAGTTTTTTTTTTTTTTTACTTGCTTAAAAAAAAGATGAGGCAGGGCGCTGAAAATAAGCCTATAAACCTTCATTAATCCCCTCAGGGGGCTCTGTTCTCTTTTGATTGAAGTGGCTGTTCTTTCAGAAAAATTGATAATCCCAACCTCGCACACTGGGAGGCAGGAACGAAGAGATGGGGAGAAGAAAATGTCACTCTCGTTCTTAATTAAATTCCCCCATTCGGTGGCAGTGGGTTGGTCGGTTCTGCGTGGGCACGGTCCCGCCCTTGACCTTTTTTTTTTTTTTCTCCATCTTCTTCTTCTGGTCAAGTGACCTTCCCTCCCTGTCTGTGCTGCATCAGACAAGGAAGGGAAGCGCCTGAGGGGAGTTGGGGAAGAAAGGCCGTGACATTACACACATTGGTTCGGACGCCGCAGCCCGGATAATTACGCCGATGCTCACTTAACATGCGTCGCAGGCGAGCCCATCGTTTATCAGTCGCATGACCTCTAACAAAGGATCTTTTCCTCTGATCTGTCTAATTATTCTGTTTTTCTTTCCTCTTCTCAGTCGTCTCTGTCTTTCCTCCCGCACCCCCCTCAACACACCCATTAGCGGCGCGAAGGGAGCAGATTTGTGTGTGTGGATAAACTAAAGACAAGCCGGGGCGGTAAACATCACAGCTGGCTGGCTGGGAGGGAGGGAGGACTTCCGAAATGAATCGCTGATGCCTTGTGCGAGATTTAAATTAATTCGAGTGTGCCCAAAGGTGTTTTGTATTATTCCTATCTATTTAAGATACACTCAACTCAATTCTCACGCCTGTGGCACTTTGGATGGTTGATGAGATGCCGGGGAAGTGTAGGGGAGGGACAAAATATTTCAACATAACATGACTGGAAAACACAATTTGAACAAATTGAATTTCTGAAATGAAGGCAGGGCAATGAGACCCAAACTTCCAATGAATCCAAAGATTAAGGAAACGTTTGCTAGACAGTAAACGGTTAGAAAATATCATTAGATGATCCCACATACTGAGACATGCTGTTAGTAACTTGCACACATTGTCTGCGTACAGTTTAGATTTCATAGTCAAGCGTACTGATGGCCCACATTTCTCATGACAGATTCCTTCATTTCCCACAATCTGAATTGATGCTAGCAAGTTTTATGAGCCAACGCTAACCCTAGCGAACCTCTGCGTAGTGAAGTGCACCAGAGTACGTGGGGTGGGCGTTAGGACAGTTACAGTTTAGAAATGGTAGAATGACCCTGCAGGTGTGTATGTCCTGCTCATAAAACAAGACCATACACAATACGAGAAAAAGATCACATTTTATGAACACTCCCATTTGTCCCATCAGACCATCAGTTCCAGAAATCACACAAAATAACCTTGTAAAAGGGCTCACAGGGTAAGTGTCCAATAGGCCCCGTTTCTTAATACGGTGGGAGGGCTAAACTGGAAAAACATCAACACAAAAGAAACAAGATATTAATTCATGAAATCTTCCCTCATCTCCTCTCTATAAGTCCACCATCAAGTATAGATTTCTCCTTCTAAATTTCTGGTTCAAAAACCTGTTTAATTTGATCTATAAGACAACTTGGGGGTGCACCATTGATTCATACAGCTTTCCACTGTGTTAAACCGGAGATGATCAAATACAGTTCAGACTCATTCAAAAATTTCAAAATTGCTAATTAGCTTATCACCATTAGGAGCACAGCGGCTAAAGGTTAGATAGAAATTGTCTTTTTTTTTTGTAATCCTAGGAGCCAAACAAACTACTTAAAAGTGATGGGAACCTCTTCAATGAATACGTTATGTAGTGTCCTCAGCCAGTCCAACCAGCAATCTTGGTCCACTCTGTCAAAAGAGCAGGACAAGTCAAGAAACACTTGCTTTCTTGCTTCAAAATAAGAATCTGAAACATTTATAAAACAGTCTGTCCATTTAAAGCACAAGTCTCCACATATGGGGCTGAAAATAATAGAGTCCTGTACTGATGTCTTTGGAGTAAAACTTAAGAAATCTTGTAGTGCTTTAATATTGTGAGATCTTGGAATCTAATTTGTGGTGGAAGTTTTATGGTGAGCTAAAATTAAGAATGCATTCAATATTTTCCTCCCTTCACGACAAACATAAAATCTTCCCAAATACTTCTGGTCTTGATTCTGGTGCCTATTTCTAAGTACACTTGAATGAAAACAAAACTAACTTACAATAATCTTTTCAGAAAGATATAATAGCTTGTTTTAGGCCAATATGTCTTCAATGTTGATAATGCACTAGCATATTTTCTTTTCACTTATGGAAACAAAAATTGCCACAAGTAAAAAAAAAAAAAATCTAGCAGTGGAAATAGTACTTTTATTTTTTATCAATATTAAAAGAATATTGACTTAAAACAGGCTGGTACATATTGTTCAAAAGTTACTTGTAACTGATTAGACAAAACTAACATATCTACACTAGATTCTGGACCAAAAATACTTTTGGTGTTTTTGCAGCATGTAAAACTGTTACATAATCAAACTCACCTCAAGCATCCGTGTTCATGTGCTGATCACTGCAGCTACTGGCCTCATATATAGTGATTAATTATCAAGAAATGAATATTGCAATAAATTTTCCATTAACTTCACTGTTAGCTCCTGCTAGTCAAACCACACTTCCAAATTTGAAGTAAACGTCAAGGGGAATATTTGAGTTATTACACATAAACATATTCAATAACTAGTGCATTATGAGGCCACAGGGGGGATGACTTATTTTTTTTTTATTTTCTTGCAGACCTGCTTGCTTATTTCTCTGGTGAGTTCGAGCAACGCTGGAAACTGGAGCATCTGGAGAAATCCAAAGAACGCAAGGAAGGTTCAAATATGGCCAAATGTAACTATGACATTATTACATAGAAAGTAATGGATACATAGGCATAAGGTATTCGATATTTACTTGTGGTGTTTGAGATCATTATGGAGGAAAAGAAAAAAAAAATCCCTCTGCTTCTCTCATTCCCATACAGTACGCAGACGTGGGTGAGAGCTCTGCTGTTTGCAATATAGTATGAGCCGTAAAGCCGCTGCAGATATTTCTGGGTCACCGATCTGCAGGGAGCAGCTTGCACTGTTCAGACCTGTCAGGTTATTATGTAACACATCGCCCCGTTTCACCCCATGCGCCGCTCCTGTCTGCGTCTTTCCACTCAACCTATGGATTTCATGGTGTAGCCAGCAGGACTCGAAATGCCCAGGTTCTCGTGTTAAGACACACAGAGGCGAGCTAAAGCAGCAGAGACCAAAGAGGAGCGCAACGACGGGAACTCTTCGTCTTTTTACCGACTGCAGGTCATCTGCTGGCTGCTTTGGAGGCTCAGAGTAGCAGTTGTTCTGAATAATTCAAGTTAAAAACAAGACAAAAAAAATTGTTGCTCTTATCTACCGTATACAATTGTATCCATGAGGTTTAAGAATCAATTAGCCCACACTGGCTTTGCTTGTGTAATCCACATGGGTAAACACAAAAAGTCAGCTCCCACGCTGTCAACTGTTGGATTCAGATGTGCAGTTTCTTGTGTTGAATCCCAGAAAAAGGCCATGGCTCATGGGAAATCAGGTGCTTTTTTGTTTTTGTTTTTTCATTCTTTTTTATGTTTGGCAGTGCTGTGACCATGAACAATTACACAGTATCATGGGGAAAAGGGTTTAAGTTTAAACAGAAGTGAGACGAAGCTGTTTCAGAACATCTTCATTCCATCGTCTGAAAGCGAAAATTTCACATAGCCTCGTTTCTTATCTGTTCTCTGCATGTTTGTTGTTTTACACGCTGCAAGCCTCTTGCAAATTCTTAAAAGGGTTTAAAAAAACACTTTAGTTTAAATGTTCAGTCTTATTGTTTTGATGTTTTTTGTTTTTTTTTTTGTTTTTTTGTTTTTGTTTTTATGAACATGCTGCCAGCAGGCAGGCTTTACCTGAACAAGCTGCTGGTAACCAGCTAGTGGTTCAAAAAGCACAAACACACATACAACTAGGTTTTGGAAAGGACATAGCAAGCTAACATTAAGCTTCTGGAATCACCCCAACCTCAGCCTTTGGCATCCAGGACAGAAATATCCAAAGTATTTAAGTAAGAATATTTGTCAGTAAATTGGATTATGCCTTTGTAGAGACTCATTTGTCAGATTAAAAGTATCTTTTGAAAATAACAACCTGTAAGTAAATTAAAAATAGCTTTTTTAAATTGTTCTTGTGTCATACTCTAAACCAGTGGTGTCCAAAGTCGGTCCTGGAGAGCCGGCATCCTGCATGTTTTAGTTCTCTCCCTGGTGGTGGTAACAACCTTTTCAGTATGAGAATGTTCCTCTTAGGCCTCTAACGAGCCATTATTTGATCCAGGTGCATTAAACCAGGGAGAGAACTAAAACATGTAGGATGCCGACCCTCCAGGACCGACTTTGGACACCCCTGCTCTAAACTATAAAAAATTCAATGTCGTGTTTTCATTATCTGTACGCGGAAAATCTACATAAATACCAGAAACAGAGGCTTGAAAATATCAGTCTATGTGTAATTAATCTATGTAATGTGTTTCACTCAGCCAATCAAGTTCCTAAAGTGAGCTTTATAAAAATATTAAAATTTCCTGACATGCGCCTATATAAGACAATTGCACGTTTTCTCTTGTTTAATGAAGACTTGTCTCCTCTCACCCTAAAAGGTTCCACAGTTGTTAATACAACTTGACTTTAAACTTGTTTGAACAACCATGTCTACAGAGTCCGTTAAGGTCATGTTTGTTGCTGGTCCTACTCTGTATTTGTTTCAGTGTGTTGATCATTGTGACTTAATGACGGAAACACCTTTAATCACTCCAACGCTAGATGTTTTGGTCACTTCTCAAGGTGTGAATGCCTGTAAAACCAACTGGTGAAATGAATCAAGGTTGTACTGAATGAGTAACAAAGGTATAATCCCGTCTAATGATTGATTTGACGACAGATCTGCTGCAGACGTTTTTTGGGTGAAGAGTGAAACAACTTAAGGAAATAATAGAAGAGGTCCAGTTGTGTTCAACGTAAAGAAGGGAAGAAATATCTCAAGAAAAAGGCAAAAATGAACGCGACATTTATGGTTTGAGCTGAACCCTGACCCATACTGTGCAAGTTGAGACACTACGTTGTGCTTCACAAAGAACAACAAACCTCGGCGCTTATATTTTCAACGGAGTTTCTGTGTCAATCGTCATTTTGGGGAGGTAAGACAAGAAACTCCAGTTGACCCTCCACCCAAGCACACCCTCATGTTTTCTTTCTATTGGTTGCTGATCGGTTTCTACAGGTTCTAGAATGATGCAAGAGTTTTTACAGACAAACAATTTAGGGTTTGTGTCAAAAACAAAGATGGATAGAAAGGCTTTCATGTCCCTAATGGAAAGGTTACCTCACCATGGGAGTTTCCCATAACACTCCAAGGTACAGCACTTTGACACAAAATGCATTTGAGCTTATGGCCCCTGGGAAGCCATTAAATGCACATTCTGGCAGTTGGATATTAAAAAAGTGAAAAATTGCCCCATTGAAGAGACGTCAGAGAGAGAGAGAGAGAGAGAGAGACTCCCTCAAGATTACCATATCCATCTGTAACCCCGCGTAAAGCGCCAGAGGATCCTCTGGCAACATGTTAATTGATAAGAAAAGACGAACATGAGGGTGGGGAGAGCTGTTTCAATCAACAGTAGACGTAGCTGAGGAAAAACGAGGGATGGGGGGGATGTTCTCCAAATATCACAAAACTCACACAAAACCGCCATCCATCACAGCTAGAAAAGGCCTCGTTTTGGGTTGAAAGGTCAAAGTGCTGAGTTATGTTAGAAGGTCTTTCTGCTCCCGGGGGACAAATTTGTCAAGACCCCGAGCGCGGTGAGACGATGGGGGTAAGTCATCTCTTTTGCCAGGGAGAACTCCACGTACCGGCCTCCAGTCTGTGGCGACTATACAATGTGAAAAAATAAATAAATAAAAGGGTGAGCGCAAATAGCCCCTGGGTAACCCCTCAATCCTTCATCCTGAGTGATAGGTCTCTCCTCACCATCAAGTCTTTTAATCCACACTCACTGTTCTGCCTCGCTTATATGTCAGGGTGACAAAGTTGTGCCACAGCACTTTCTGGGTTCTTCGCAGCTTCTTGGTCAATATTTCTCATCGTATTACAGGGGAGACAAATATCCTCTGGAACAATGACCTTGGTGTGGAGATTAGCTCACATTCAGAAGGTACATTCCAGACTTTAAATACAAGTACAAAAACAATACATTCCTCTAAAGGTTGCTATAATTTTTAGTATGATAAACATGCACTGGCTCTCAACTGTACACACCCCTCTTAAAATTGCAAGTTTTCGAGACATAAGACATGACATCATGGCAATCATTTCCAAGCCTTTCCCACCACTACAGAGTCACAAATTATGTACAAGTCAGCTGAAAACTCCCCCAAAAACATCTGTTAGGGGAAGAAAAAAAATGTGTCAACCTGGTTGCATAAGTGTACACACCCCAAGCTAATACTTTAACTTAACTAAGCATCCAACCTCATTAGGTTTAACCCTTTCAGCATCCCATGTCTTGACTCAGGGGTTCCCCCAGTGTGTATTATAAGCCTAGTGGGACACCAGGCTTTACTTGTGCCCCCACCAGGCTAAGTGTTGCTTAATTTTTAAAGTATTTTTAAAATGTTTGCATTTTTTAAGATGCTTGCATTTTTTGGTGTTCAAGTATTAATCTTCTAGTCTTTTAATGACACATAATTATCAAGTTCATCCATCCATTTTCTGAACACCCTTGTCCCTCAGTGGGGTCGGGAGGGGTGCTGGTGCCTATCTCCAGCTAACGTTCCGGGCGAGAGGCAGGGTACATCCTGGACAGGTCGCCAGTCTGTCGCAGTAATTATCAAGTTATATTTTAAAATTTTCTGTAAACTTTAAGCATTTTTTAGCTCAAAGACATGATGGGCCACTGGATGAATAACTGCTCAAGCACCCAACCACTGGGCTTAGCAAGGTTTCTGGGGGAAACCTGGTCTTGACTCAATAACATTTGTCAAATCTGACGATAGTTCTTTAACTCCATCAGATTATATGAGTGTCTCTTGATCACAGCTCTCTTCAGGTGGACCCACTTTTCTTTTAATGGTTTTAAACTTTGGCTACGTTATCCCCAAAACTTATCAAAAGTCTTTTATTTACTTATTTATGTAGATGTTGGTTAGACTCGCTATTATGCTGGACCTGAAGGTGTGTGATTAAAACTGTCTCTGTATTGGGATTGTTCATAGCCAGGTAAAAACTCTTTACTTTGTACAGAGGGTCTGGGTATTGAGAAACAATTGCCTCCTTGATGTGTGATCTTTGTTGAAGTTTTAAATTCTACCCAATTGCTAATGCTTGGCCATGACATGATGCTCCAGTTCGATACTAAGAAGCATACTGGAAATGGCCTGTGCTGTCAGCAACCATCCTCCATTGCAAAGAGAGAAGAGCTGATGTAACGAAGCGGCTGGTGATGTTAGTTTAATATTTGGAAGCATGGCCAACACATAACTCAGCGACTTCGCTCAATTTCTGCGCTGCTATCGCTAAAACAACAGGCAGACTGCAATTCTAAAACAGCACAGAAAATCAACGACATCATTTGTGACTTCCCCTTCTGTGTGTTGATTGGCCCATTTAAAATTCTACTGGAAAACATTCATTTCAATGGGAGAAAGCACAGACGGCACAGTGAAGGATGATGAAAATAAAAACAGAATTATATAGGGAAGCAATGACCAGACTGTTCTTAATTTTATCTACTTTGACAATGCTAGCTTCACTTAACAGGGCGGTGTTATGTAGAATCAGTTTCTTTAAGCCATAGGTGATTTACACAGCAATTTTATAATTGGAATCAGGTATCATAGTTACCTGATTCCAGGCACAAATTGGCATTATGTGCCTGGAAAACACACAATACTGCACTGTTCAGGAACACTAGCCACAGACCGTCATGCTGCCGCCATGTTTCTCTGTGGGCGTGATGAGTTCTTGGTAATGTTCAGAGTTGTTTCTGTGGCAAATTTACGGTTTGGAATTGTGGCCCAAAAGGTCCAGTTCATTTCTTTGTGATGTTATGGGTTGGCGTTTGTCGGAATCACAGTTGATGTTTGGCATGAACTAACAAAGACTGAGTGCTAAAGTTGGACCAATATTTGGTTTAGCAATGAAATCAATGAGGTTATCCACACTTATACAACCGTGTTTTGGTCCCTGTAAAAGGGGCGACATTAAAGGTGAAAAAAGTTCCCAAGTGATTCCTAGTGGCTTTATCAATGAGATCCACTATGCTATGCTATTAAAAAAAAAAAAAAAAGACAAAACATGCCGTGTTAACACACGCTGGCGTGTTCAGGACAATTTTAAAATTAACGAGCCTTAAAATTTTAATTCCAAACCCGATCCTAATCTCCCAACGTGGCACTATCTCTGAGCATAACGAAGCGCCGATAGCGGCGGCGGCGACGACGCGAGGCGGTGTGACAGAACCTCACATGCAACTACCCAGGAAATATTAACCCAGAAAGGAGGTTTTAATGAAGCTCTGACGCCCTAATGAAGGCTTTTCACATCTCCCCATTTTTTTCTCTTTTTTTTTTTTTTTTTTTATGAGGGAATCTCTGGAGAAGCGCCTCTGAATTCAGATGTGCGATGATACTGTAACTCCATCAGAAAGAGCTTCCTTTTAAGGATTTCTCCTCGTGTCAAAAGCCTCCTCCTCCGCATGCAGAGCGATCCGTCTAAAGGGGGTGGTGGTGGTTATAGGGCAGGTTGTGCCTAATCAGCATTTCAAAGCCGCTCCTCTGTCAATTATCTGAAGCTGTGCTCCCTCCACGAGTTTCACTCGACTACAGACATCCAGGGTCAACGTGTGTGTAACGTCTTAGGATGACATCATCCCCCCTCCGTAGGAGTCGGGTACAAGGTAGACAAAAACAAAACAAAGACGGCTTGATTTCAGCATCTGCTGTTTACACTTTTTCTCTTTTTTTTTGTTTTTTTTTTGCATGAAACCCAGCTCACATTCCCTGTTTACCATTAAAAAAAAAATCACATATTTGGTCGAATGATCACCCAGAGAGGCATCCATGTGAAAAATACAATTTAGAATTCAATCACACACTCTGAAGCTATGTTTTCTATATTTTCCATTAGCTCCAGATGTCATACCAATACCATATGTAAAACTGCTTTGCATTTGTTATGCACACAGAGCATACAGTGCGTATGCTCTGCCGGCAGACTGGAGCATAATTCACTATTCACCCCATTGACTACTGAATATGAAACATGCGTTCCATATCAAGCCACTTCTTGTCACCGCGCCAGCGGAGTGGAGCAGCAGCCGCCGCCGCGGAGTTTTCTCTGGACTTATAAAGAGACACACTTTATGGTTTTAAACAGAGATATTAAGGCAGTAGATCTCATACATTACAGTCAGGGGAGTGCTGGAGCCGCGCCGTGATTTCTGTGCTTTGCTAGGTTTCTTTTCCCTCCCCGTTTTCTACGGATTCCACATCTTCCTATAGAGCCACAGAGTAGCGACTTCGGTGTTTGGACGGCCTCCAAAAGTGTTTTTTTTTTATTTTTGCTCATTAAAAGTAAAGATGTGAGGAAAGCCAGACGGGGTGTAGCGGCGCAGAGCAAGAAGAAGAAGAAGATGAAGAAAAAAAAATCCTCCCGGTCTGACTCTAGTGAAGGTAGTTGTGACATATGTTGAAAGACTAATAGGCATCATGGCTTCGTGCTGCGAAGGCTCGAGTTTATTCGTGCGAACGTTTGAGGTAGAGAGCTGCACTGCACAAAGCAAATTTACTCTTAAATATAATAATGTCACTGATCTGTCCTACGGTACCTTGCGAGGAGCATTTCACAACTTCTGAATGTTTGCAACGTTTCGTCAAACCCGTTAACCTACATTTTTTGACTGCAGCAATCTGACAGGTGTGACTTTCATTTGAATTTACATCTTAAATTCCATATAGATTTTAGATTAAGTATTTCAAGTCATTTCTTAATATTAATTTAAAAAGTACTAGTTATTAGTGGAATAATCTGCCAGTGGAACAAGACATTTCAGCTTATTGGAAAAACTGGCGGCACACGATTTTTGTTTACAGAGATCTCCAGAGATGTTGTGTCTTTACTCCAACATAGTATAATTAAATAAAGAGATTCACCTCGGAGGTGCAGCATGAACTTTACTGATCTTCACTTCAGTCTCCAATACAACATATCAATGCGCAGGCGCATAACATAGACGGCAACTCAACCA
Source organism: Poecilia formosa (assembly GCF_000485575.1). Classification (NCBI taxonomy): domain Eukaryota; kingdom Metazoa; phylum Chordata; class Actinopteri; order Cyprinodontiformes; family Poeciliidae; genus Poecilia; species Poecilia formosa. The sequence continues at coordinate 1,077,811 of NW_006800047.1, read as the reverse complement.
AAAGGGGAGTGGCTCCGCCAAAGCAAATAGATCCACTACATATACTACAAGAGATCTTTGTCATTTCCTTCTGACGTTCTTGGTGCAGCGCCACCACAGGCTAGGAGGGGAACAGGCTTTTCAAGGGGTTTGGTTTGCTTGACACAGGGAAGTCTGAACTTTCACACCAGCTGAAAATGTAAAGATTTTCCAATTTAGCTCTTAAATTGATGGGAAAACATCCCTATCACCAACTAGGAATCTAAGATAGGACTTCACAAACATTTCCCATCCGATTTGACTGAAATGTTTCGTTTTGGTGTACAAGAATAATCCCAAAATTTTGGTTGCAATGTGATGACAGGGCAAAATTTCACTTTACTTTGTCAACGTCAGAGTTATGTTCTTATTTACAAAAGCACTTTCAATGCGAAAAGGCCACCACGTTTCTGTATGTTCTCCGATATTGTTATGCTTGGAAGGGAAGCTATGTTTTAATGAGGAGGAAAAAAAAAATCTAATTTTGTTGATACTATTTATTTATTAAATTTATTTCGTGAAAAATTCTGTCCTCTCACAGGACTTTGTTTTGTTCAGTAAGCTCACAATTTTTTTTATCAGCAGCTGTACAGACCTCCTCATTATCTTCTGTTTTATCGTGAATGGAAAGTTGTTCCGTGAAGCCGAGATCCCTGGACGACCTTTGCTCTTTAAAGGTCACAGAACATTCAGACTGTATTGTTGCTAGGGCCAACAGCAGCAGGATGTCAAAGCAGGAATGCGAAAGATTCACCACAATCAAGGCTGACCTCCATCAATCTGTGTTCTGTCATTTATCTGAGATTGGGTCATGGTGGCAACAGGGTGTCCTTTTCCTGTGCGGTTCCTTCCATTTTCAGATGTGATATGTACATTCTTAGCATGAAGCAGCTCTGGAGGAGAGTCCTAATCTGATATCCAAACCACCCGAACTGCACAGTCCACCATTACAACGTCTCTACGACGAGTTCCTCCAGATGCCTGGGCCACTTTAAAAATTTGCTTTTAGCTTGTGAACCTCCTGGTGCTTATAAGATAATGACTGCTTATAACCTTTCAGTAGAAGCTCAGATTAAATATCCTCTGATTTTTATTTTATTTTTTTTACTTCCCAGAGACTGTTGAGACATCTCAAGTAAACTGGTAACAAGTTGTACTGGCTGGTAGTTTGTAGCAAATGATTTTTAGAAAAAAAAAAAAAGGTGAATGAGAAAAAGTTTATACTTTAGTTTCATATTATAATCCACATGTGAAGAAAGTCTATGTAAGTTCTGGTCTTTTCCTTGCATTCTGTAAAAAGCCCATTATCATCATAACTACATTCCTTCCTGGGTTTATGTTATTGTGAAGCCGTTTTTTTTTTTCCACCCCTGTCCTTCCATTACTCTTAGTTGGCAAATGTAATTTATAGTCCCGCATTTCTCCTCCTCCTCCTCCTCACACACGAAAACAGTTTGTCCTACGAGTTGAACTTTTTCTACAGGTGATGAAATGTAAATGTGCCCTGGCAAAAAAAAAAAAAAAAATCTCTCTCTCTCCTGTTGCCATGAAAAGAAATCTAAAATCTCAATGACACATGGGACCATTTATTTAGCATAAATCCTGCTTAGCCTCCAAACGGGCATCCAAACTTCAGCGTGCCCCGACACCAACCAAGTGATATATGGAATGCAAACTGTATTTACCATCTAAATTGCTTCTCCACAATGCCAAGATGATGACAAGGATTAATCGGCCCAAGAGTTAAATCTCGCCCCCAACCTCCTCCTCCCACAGTTCCCCCATTTCAATATGGTGGCATATCTCGGGTCACATGATTCCAACTTAAAGGCAGCATTTGTATTCGCGGGGAGCATCTCCTCTCATCTGCTTTATGATATTACCGCCAGGAGACTGCTCGTGGCGTCCTCGTCTCCATGTGTGAGGCCCCGATTCAACTATCATCCATTTCCACCCCCCCCCCTCTCCTCTCCATACCCCTCACTATCTTTTTTATCATTACACAGTCTAATAAATGTGCTGTGTGCCCTGTGATGGTGCATCATACATCAGACAAAGTGACCCGGGTCAGCGCCTCGCCAACCAACCACCAAGGTTACACACTCTGTTGCGCGCACGCTTTTGAGCAGGCCGATAGAGAGAAGAAGAATATTTCTCATCTTTTGTCAGCTGGAAATATTCTCTGACAAAGTAATAACCTCTTCCACATCCCTTTTGAATGTCTAATAATGTGCCTTCTAAAGGGAGCGACAAAGGTGCGCGAGCCACAGGGGTTTCTTGGCAGTTATTTTGATCCAGCGGGTCGCCATTGACTGGCGCACTTCAATGGGAACGGCGGGGTTGTTCCTCCGACTGCGACGGCTTTATGCCGAGTTACGAGACGATTCTTCAGACGCCCACATCAAACACCAAACACTGTGATATCACAGTGTTACAGAACTTGAAAGTGTGTGAGTGTGTGTGTGGAAAAATGTCAGTACCACCTCTCTGATGGAAAGGAAAGGTATGAAGAAATTTCATACCGGAGTCTGGCTGGAATGTTTTTTGGTTTTGCCAAAGTTGGCAGGAAAAACACACAGGCAATACACACAGGCGGTCATTTCAGCATGAGATTATATTTTCTTTTCTTTTTTTATATAACACTTGCGATCCTGGGGTTGGCAGCGCATGTCCGCCAGTCTCCCGGCGATTGCTCAACCAAGGCGAGAAAATCAGCGGTGGCCTCAGAAACTCAACACGGTGATTGGAGCCAGATTGGAACAAGGCTTCCAAATCAGAGGGATTAACTATCCCACACATCGCTGTTATCTCTTTTTTTTTTTTTAAAAAAACAAAAAACAAAAATGGTACAGTTTCATGAAGCAGCCGAAGACAGACCAGTCAACCCATTGCAAGGTTTCCCCCAGAAAACTTGCTAAATCCGTTGGTAAAGGCACTACAGTGATCCCTCGTTTTTCGCGGGGGTTGCGTTCCGAAAAGAACCTGCAATAAGTGAAATCTGCGAAGTAGTTACCTTTGGAAAATGTGAAAATATCACTTGGTAATTGGGAGCTATTGGTTGACATTATTAACACCAATTGTAAACTCTTCAAAAAATACAATTAAATGTAATTTTTTTGCACTTCAGTTGTTTCATCTTGATTAAAGTGTCCAAAAGTTTTTGATCCTTTATCCATGCCTAGTCAGTTTATCCGCTGAGGTTGTTGGTGTGTAAACCAGTAAAGACAGGAAGTGGCTTCACTTCCTGTCTTTACTGGTTTACACACCAACTGTGGTTACACTTCCTGTCTTTCCACACCTGACATCAAGGTCAGGTATGGAAAAAGACACCTGACCTTGGGCTTCCTTTGAGTTCACAGTCTGATCATACTGTGTTGCCATTGTGCTTCCAACCGTTTCACCAAAGAGACTCTTTAATTCGTCCTTGCTATCACTGTTACTGGTGTATAAGCTAACATGCAATAAGGAAACAATGCTAAGCCTGGTGGGGGTGCAAGTAGAGCCTGGTGGCCCGCCAGGCTTATAATACACTGGGGGAAACTGTATTGGCGGCACAGATGTTGGACTGCTTGATGTGTCTTTGTAATCTTGAGGAGATAATGGAGTGTCCCATCTTATTGTGTGGGAAAACGTAATGAGTGAGCCAGTAATAGACAAACGAGTGTAAACAACTTCAGCAGATCAAAGAAAAGATGTATTTACCAAAGCCCACCAACAGCCAGTACATCAGAGGCTCTCTCAACAACCGTCCTCTGTATTCTCGCGGTGCAGTGCAGAGAGCCACAAAGCCCTTATAAATGTCCAAACCTGGGTTTAACACTGAGCTTGTTAACTTTTATAGATGTGTATAAGATCACATCCAGTAAATTACAATAAACCAAACTGGTGTGGGACTAAACAGAGCCTGACAAAAGAGAGAAATGGCAAACGTTTGATGCTTCCAAGAAGCCACCGTTTATGGGAGCTGCGCGAGTCAAGGTCGAGCATTTTAAAGTGAGGGGGGGTACAAATATCAAGATAGTAAAAAAAAAAAAAGAAAAAGGAAAGAAACATACAGCCTTAAGAGTAAGCAGCACTCTGAAACTCAACAGAAAGTTTGAAATCCCTTCTCCTGCTAGTAAAATTATGTTAAAAGGCATATATTTGCATATTTTGTAAATATTCGTGGAGACAGATGTTAAGCTTTGGGAATTTTCTCCTTGGACTGTCTTACTTACATTTTGACTTTGAGGAAATAAAAGCTGGTTGGCACAGATTACCCAGAGCGCTGAGGGTGTCTGTTAGAGTTAATAGCTGTCCAACTGATGAGTGCCAGAACTTAAAGTACAGGAAGAGTCTTACACCAGCAGAGTAGCCTGAATATTATTCAAGTGTTACCCTGAATAAAACATACTGCAAAATATAACACAGAGATTTTGTTTTTTTTACACAATAACTTCTCTTACTTCTCAAACCCGTTGCAAAGTTTGTGCTGCTGGGACTTTAGTTTGGTATTGTTAAGCAAACATTGGGTCAGTATTGTGACCCCAGCTTCCTATAGGTTTGAAAAGGGACTGCAATACTGAGCCAAGCAACTAATGAGAATCCAGACCTCACATTCAAAATGAAAAACAGAACTGCAAGTTGGCAAAATTAGGCTTTGTCATAATGGCAATACCACGTTTGATTCAATGAACATAGACATTCTTGGAATCGGTTTTAGTTCAGTATTGCACACCAGCAGTCAAGGCATAATCCACACATGTCAACACAAATACCACACTCAACAGCAAGACAGTTGAGTGTGGTATTTGTTTGGTATTAGACATTCTAAAATGTGCCATGCATGGTCAAAATTGACTGAGAGCTTTAACAGCGCTTGTACAAAAGAATATTTGCACCATTACTCTAAAAGAGCGTGGTTTCCACTAGCTAGGTTGTTTTTAGCCTCTTGTATTTGGCTAACTTTTAGCCAACCACTTTGAGGGCTTCCCTTTTCTGCAACAAGGGAGAGAACTATAACTTATGACGATGTCACACAACCTTAGTACAAAAAAAAATCTAGCTTTAAACACAAAGTTGCTAGCACAGGCTAATGTACGAGCCACATTCAACATTGAAAATTTGACCAGTGAATAAAGTCAATACTGAACATGACATGTACACCATAAAAAAATGAACGTTTTATTAGTATTACAAGTTTGTTGTTTTCATATTCTGTCACCTGATTGAATATAACAAAAATACAATAAAATCAGGGGGGATGGGTAAAAATGCGTGAATGGTATAAAATAAATCTTAATCTATATAATACTAAACAAGTAATCCAGATTAGTTGATGTTCTATTGTTCTATTGCAAAGAACTTAACCCCAAATTGCCTTCAGATCTGTGTATACTAGTGGCAGAGAACTTACCGTTACAGGAAAACTGTTTTTCCACCATCATTTGGGCCATGCTAATTAGAATTAGCATTCACAACAGACTTTGCTAGCTACAGCAAAAGATCAAAGGAGGGGATGAGCAGCACCACACAGTGAGTGAGCAACAGCACTAAGATCCTCCTCCTGGCTCTGATTGGTTGTTACTAGATAGAATTGGGAGAAGGCGGAGGAGCTCCATGTTTTTCACATTTATCTGTCTTATTAAACTGTCACAACATAGTGACGGATTAAACAAATATGTAAAAAAATATATATATATTTTTACAATGCTACATACTGCAGCTTTAACATTAGACACTAGTCACTTTCAGCCAATTTAGGGCCTAAAACATAATCTTGTATTTGGTATTTAGCCCAAAACTCAACCCTGTTGGGTTAAATCAACCCACGGGTGAATTAAGAAAATATATTTGTTTGTTTGTTTGTTTGTTTGTTTGTTTTTAACTGCAGTTTTTACAGTGAAAGCTGTTGCAAGGCAGTGGCAGTGAACTCTGCTGATGAACTAGTGCTAACTGTGAGAATTAAACCTTCTCCCAGAACAATGAAGCACTGAGAAGGTGAATCAATTGTGAATGTTTTTCTAGTGTCTAAGGGACAATTTCATGAAACAAACACACTTGTTGATAATTTTAGTCATATTTCATCTGACATCAATCTTTCACCACCGCCTTCTTCTTCTTCGTCTTCTGTTTTTTTGGAAGCGGTTGTGAGAGATTGTTACGATCCCCCTGTTGTATATCACCAGCATGCATTAGTATTTAAAAGCGTTCCCATGTGTAACTGAAAAAAATGCAAAGATCTGTAATAAATTCCACCCTGTCAAGTCCTGATTTACAGGTCAGGCTCGAGCAAAGGTGGGTGACTGTGTGTGTGAGCGCAGGTGCTGGCGGGTAGAGTGTGTGAAAATGCCTGTGGTCATTTTTCATCTCTCAGATTAGGTTGTGTTTGTTGGAGCGTGCTTGTGTATGCTTGCGGGAGTGTGAGAATGTTTCTTGCTTGCCCTTGCCGAGCCAATATCGCTTTTGTTAGTCATTACCTTTTAATCTTTGATTACTATGCAGAGATTGTTTTATTTTTTTACTGAATCCTCCAGGGTGAGCTATTATTTTCCTCCTGTGTTTTCTCCAAGCACACAGCTATCTAGCCAATAATTGTTAATAACTTAATTAGGGAGATAAGGAAAAAAGAAAACTGTCAGTAACTGAACGGGCAACGATTAATATAAAACCAAAGAGGACTATTTTTCCCCCCTTCCTCTTCCTGGTTTGGATTTGGCTTTAAATAATGTCTCTGCTGCATGAACACACATAAACACATCCACAAATTCCAACTTGTAAATATAAACTCAGATCTCTATCCTTGTCTGTACTGTACCTCCCCCTGTTATTTTTTTCTGTTTTTCTTTTCCACTTTTGTCTCTAGCCATTAACATTCAGCTGAAATTTCATGAGGGAGGATACATGAATTATAGCAACCGTAGATTCATCATGTTCGTTTTCCTCTCTCTTTCTCTTCCTTCATGAATTATGGAGAGCCTCCCATGGCGCATTTAGTCGAGCCACTAGTAAATTAAATGCAGTGCGCTGCCGTGCCACACAGGAGCAAACAGGCCCGACAGGGATATATTGGATTGCGCTGTTGTGGCCCAAACATTTATTCCCCCCACTAGTCTTTCCTGAAATGCTACATCATGCTAGTTTTTTTTTTTTTTTAAGAAAAAAACGATCATGTGAAAATCATGCGATCCTTTGAAAAACGGCCCTAAATACAGAATCCTTAAATGACCTATTAAAGTAATGATTGATTATGTTGCGTAGCAGAAGTCTTAGCTAATTCAAGGCGCAGAGTAGCAGCTAAGCGCTAACTGCAACATGTTTGACCGGGAGGCAAAGCAGATGCTATGACGGACTTTTAATTGCTACTTTTCAGATATGGAGGTTACATCCACCGCGGCTTATGGAGCACAGGCTTCACCGCTCTATATTTCTCTCCTGAGGCAGGCATGAATGGGGGTGGCGGCCCCCTTCTTGCCCCCCTGATTTATGGTGTTATGGTAGTAAAGTGGCAGACTAGGATAACATGGGTGGTAATAAATGACTTTAAGACAGGGACTAGCAGCTGTTAATGCTACAGCTATTAGACTGAAAAATGAAGGGCACAGGTGATTCCGTCAGATTTATACATTTTCGCCGCACCGTGCATTAGTGCTTGTCATCCTAAAGTGGCAATCCATATGTGAGTATTAATCGTCAGCCGCAGCCAAAATATTCGGGAGCGGATCTATAAGCGAGCTGCACCTGCAGCTGTCGCGCCTCGAGAAAGGGCCAACAAGCATTCAGGTGAGGGGAGTGTTTTCTGTGTTTTACGTCATTTTAGCTTTATTTTGTATTGCCAAATATAATAGCTGTGTATTTTTAAGCCATGACCAATGATTCAATAAGATACATGAGCAGCAAACAACTGGATTCAGCTCAACATGCAATGTTTGAATCTAATGTAGTTCAATACATAAGGCTGGGATGAAGCAAAGGAATGGTAATTTGAACCAATTATTGCTAATTTTAACAAATTATCAGATTTATTAAGATGGAGCTTTTGTCATTTTGACATTCAGTAACACAGTATTATGCAAAAGCACATATTTTCTAAAATATGATAATCAAAATAAATTGCTAACCTTAAAAGTAGATACAACTGAAAAAACGGTCCATGAGTAGTTGAAAATAAGTGCAGAGCACATTATGACAAACTTTAAATTGGCAGTATTATGTGTTTTCACCTCATTTTCTCTGTTCATTTTCAGAAAATGAACAGAAAAAGTAATTCAAAGGGTTGTCTGTTGCTAATCAAGTCCGCATGACGCTGACTAGTACAACAAATGTTGTTCTCAGCAAATGCCCCCAAGTTTGCAGAGCTTGGTAACATCAAAGCCCACGCCACTGTACCGTCGATTGAAGTAAAATGAAACTGAAGAACTATAGAGTAATTACCGACAATATAAATGATTTGTTACTTTCTTTACAATAAGTTTTCGTTCTGGCAGAAAACGAATCTCTTTGAACGCATCGATTGTCTGAGGCTGTAAACGTTCATGCCACCATCAGTGATAACTGTCACCACGTCAAGGTTATATTTGTCAGATTTTCAGGAGCCAATCCAGCTCCAAGAAGAACCAGTTTCTTCCGATCACCGATTCTACAGTGAACTGACTTTACTTAATTAAAACAGCCGAGTAAAGTTTGGCAAAGCAAAAGGAGGCCATCTGTATTCTTCACTCACAACTTTGATTAAATCTCAAGTTTCCAGACTCTGACTGGATCACCGGTCATGCGAAGCATTAGGTGCTCATTCTTATACCTAAAACTTTTTAATGTTTTGTGTCATGGTACAACCACAAATTGATACCATAGTTTTCAAAATGTTTTACAAAAAAAAGTCTGAATATTGTGGCTTTAATTTGGATGCACCTCTTTCGAGTCGGTATCTTTAGATAAATCAGAATTCTTACTCCTCCTTTGCAAATCAAATCATGTTTAGTCTGAGTGGATGAAGGGCATCTGCAAACATCAGTTCAGCTGAAAGTGAAGGCCTATCCACAGACTTTGACTGGGCCATTGCAAACCAAAAGTGGGCATTGATCTGAACATTCCTCATCCCTAGAGCCACACATCATATAGCACCATATAGCTCTTGTTGGGGGAAAAAATAATTCCGTTTTCCTCCGTCTCTTTTAGTTATTTGCATACTCGTGTACACACACGCACACACACAGTGCACACACGCGCAAAGCTAAGGGTAAAGGAAATGACGCGCTAGGGAATGCCCTCTTTAGGGCGTAGCTTAGATAGCAGCCAACAACAGGAACTAGAAGCTGATAGGTGCCATTTTGCTGTGTTAGGGAGAGCGTGAAAAATGGACCAGCGCTGTATTTTAGTCTTAATAAATGGAATTCATGAATTCAACTCACTGACTCTTCTTGAACCTCATACAAGAACCTAAATGGAGAAAGGATAATTCTCCACACTCTCAACCTTTTGAGCCCTGTCACAAATAGAGAGCCATTGGGAACTGTTATATATTAGTGCATATTCAGTTGCAAAAATGTTAAAAGTTGTGCATCAGACCTTATTGCTCTGAGGTTTGTTTCATCAATCTCATCACAATTTGTGATGGACCAGCAACCCATCCATGGTGTACGATGGATGGATGGATGGATGGATGGATGGATGGATGGATGGATGGATGGATGGATGGATGGATGGATGGATGGATGGATGGATGCCCTCACACTGGAGATGGTTTGGGAAAATAAAGAGACAACATAGTGGTATAACTAAGAAGGAGAAGTCATTTAGGGTTTGTTTTACAAGCCAAAGACAATTAAAAGCTTCATTGAGCATGGCCATAACAAATACCATCCAGTCACCTCCCTCTTTGCTCATTTCCACATGACTGAGCCACAATTCTTATTCATTGTTGCAGGGGACACAGAGGACCAACAGCAAACTTAAGGGGCGCTTTGATCATGACGGTTTTATCTCAACGCCAATTGGTTTCCATACACTCTATTTCTTGCAAGGCATTCTTGCAGGAAGGTTGTATAACTTGAAAATGACATTGCCCCTATTAAGTCGGTCTCATAATTGAGTTGACATGTTAACCGCAGCGAAGCCTGACCATAACAGTTTCCCGTCTTGTAAAAGGCAACATGTTTATCTGAGATCATCTCCATTTGGATGTGAGCGGCTACAGAAGGACGAGGGACGCTTTGATGCCTCGAAAACAAAGTCTGCACAGAAATCCTTAATGATGAAGGAAAACAGCATTTTCTTTCAAAGTCTTTTCACAAGCCAGATATGGCAGAGACGGGACAATCTTAATGCATTGATTAAAGGCTGTCAGCGTTGGTGAAGTAGACTGGATAACATTTGTGGAAACGGTCTTTGAGAGACGACTATAAAAGCTGATGTGGCCTTTCATCTCGGCACCGCTGGAGAAAAAAAAAGAAAAAAAAGAGACGCTCCCTTCCAGCTTGATGAGCACTTTTTAAGTGGACGCCATTCTTTATGACCTATATATATTGTTTTACTCTGTCAGCGTTGGACAAAGCACAGCCATTCTTGTCCAATATCAAAAGAGTAAGGGATTTTTTTTTTTTTCCATAAAAGCACATGCGACACTTCAACTTGATGGGGGCGGGGATGGAGGAAATGTGTCTCTTCTGAGTTGTGTTTTGATACATTTGAATATTTATGGGAGTTACAGCATGCGGGGTAATTACATTACAGACGGGGAGAATGGATGCGAGCCATTGCATACATTTTCATGTACAAATTGGCCATTGTAGTGGAGATATAAAAACCCTCCTTGAGATAATGGCCTCCAAATTAGCTTGGTAAGCAAAGTAAGGGATTTACAGTGAACCGGGGAGAACCATCTCTGATGTGGTCTTTTTTTTTTTTTTTACGCCGTTTCCCCTTTTTTATTTGAAGGAAAAGTGCAACCCAGTGGTGGGTTCTCCTTGAGTAGCACCCATTGTGTAATTCCACAGGATAATATTGCTTTTCGTGTGGATCACTGCTGATGATACTCACATGAGAGGGGGGAATCATCGCAGGCAAACTCCCCTCCTAATGTGCCCATTACTTTATAATGATGCCAAGTGTTCAATTTCACAGTGGTGGCATGAATTTGTAATTACCACATATAGATTTCCCAGTGTCTTTTGATTGCGGGACAAACATACTGTACCCACTAGCGCCTCGGGTCCAATAACCAGATGTGAAATAGTCTCCAGCTTGCCAGGAGCATTCCCTCCCAAATGAGCTTCAGTCGGCTCCGACGGGAAGCGTTTTCCAGTTAGCTATCTTGCGCCGATCAATACTCCCCCTCCTCCCATAACGCTCGCAGAAACCCTAACTTCTAATGAAGGACTTTTGTTGCCGTGTTCCGCGAGCGCCGTAATGCATGTGGTCAATATGAGAGCGGATCTGCTGGAGAAGAGCAAGGGGGGGAAGGAGGCAAAGAGCCAAAGAAAGAGAGGACGGCATTATTCAGTAATAAGCACCAACAGTCTCCAGGAGTGACCCAGATTTGGTTTACCTCAAACTGTCTAACTACCTTATCTCAGATTTTCAGCTTGATAAAGTGCTCCAGTTATTTATTTTTTTGTTAATCCTGGTTGGGGGATGGAGCGCATTATCCCAGGCCGCAGTTTTGTCAAACTCAGATTCAATTCTTGAAAAGGTTAATGCCTTGGCCTGCAAAAAAGAAGAACAAATAAGGGTGAAAAAAAATTGTTTAGGATGAGGCCTTTCTGATCACAAATGGGCTAATATCTGAGGTACAGGTCTGGATGTTTCCCTGATGACCTTTTGTCAGAAAAGAGCTGATTAAACAGAAGGCAGAGTCGATGCAATTGGCGGAAAAACATGAAGGCCAACTCCATCAATCTCATTTCTGCTAAACTTCCCCCATCAACCGTATGTCTAAAGCTGAAATTATGCAGGACAGATAAATTGTACAAGTTATTTGAATTAACATCACCAATTGTTAGCAATGATGCCTTGCAGCAAGAAAGTCCCGGGTTTGAATCCTGGGCCTGGAGGGTTACATGTTCTGCCTATGCATAATGTGGGTTCTCTCCAGGTTCTCCTCCCACTGTCCAAAAATGTGACTATTGCATTCTCTCTCCAAATTCCCCTTAGGTTTGATTGTATGTGTGCACATGCCAGTTTTGAAAAAAGCTCACATTTTTCTCTAAAATATTTTTAGTCGAGGGTGAGATGGTTTTCACAAAGCTCCACTAGAAGCACTTTTTTTTTTTCGCATTCAATTATTTGTTGGACAATGAGCAGCTGGGTCCACCAGAGATCTCACAGCATCGATCGGTTCATAAACAGTTGAGTTGACAGAAGAGTCCATAGCTCTTCTGTAAAATCACGGACTGCAATTTTGCTCCCAAGTATAAAAGGTTTATCTCTCTAATGGCATCGACGTCTCCTCTGATGGTGATGATGAGCATTAGCGCCATTCATGTGTTTACATCCATGATTTTTCATGACTTATCATATGAAAAAGCTTATTCACGCGTGAATTTAATTTCATGTATTTAATGCAAACACTGCGATTGCGAAGTTGTATTTTTTTCGACATTAGCAAAACTTCATAAAGGTTTAGTGCATATTTGCAGTGGTAACACAGCTTCTGTTGCCCTGTTAAGGACTGGCGACTAATCTAGGCTGGATCATTGCCCAAGGATTCGTGGTGAAGACAAAGCTAAGCAAAAAAAAGCAGCAAACAAGAGTTAGCAGATTTTCTACAACTGTCTTGTCTCTACCTTGGTTGTGGGATTTGAATCATGACAGAAAGAATCACATCTTAGACACATGTGGCTAAAATGAGATTTCTGCGTTGTCTGCCCGGAGTCAGATGCTCTGTCCTTCAGGAGCCTTTGCTCCTCTGTATTGAAAAGAGTTAGTTTAGGTGGTTTGTGCATCTGATCGGGATGTTTACCAGGCAACTCATTAGGGAGGTTTGCCACGTTTATCCCAGCAGAAGGAGAAGCTGAAGAGCAAACCCGGAAGACGCCGACCTGGGATCCCTCACAATGATCTGAAAACTGTTTGACTTTTCCTCCTGGCCCTGTTCCTCTTGTGACCTGATCTCAGATAAGCTTAAGACAATGGATTGATTGGGCAGTGGCGTTATTCAATTGAGTTAGTTAGAAAATGAAAAACAACTACAGGAGGATTGTTCCTGAGAAGAAATAATGAGGAATCCTGTTTTCACCAGACATGAGACACAAATGAGACTGTCTTCAACCTAGAGAGTCTAATCAGGTTTCTCAGAATAAAATGGCTTTTTATGGGGTGAAGAGAATGTATTTATTTATTTTATATTCTACTAATCAAAATGGCCATTTGTTAAGAGCTTAATTTATCATCTTTGGGGTGTTTTGGGTCAGTAATACTTATAATGTTTTACTGTTTAGTCTGATATATTACTGTATTTAGGCAAAAAAAAAAAGCATAGTAAAAGCCAGGAGGGGAGTCTCAGTTACTTACCTGCATATGTGGCCCGTAGTCAGATAAATGGAAGGAAGAACTCACAGTGTCATCAACTAATAGAGATTAACTCAGCACACCTTGGAGAGTGTCCTTTTCCGGAGAATAAATGAGGAATTAACAGCTCCTTCAGACAAGGTTCCCCATCATGGTAAATGTTAAGCTGAGTTTAATGCTGCCAGGTTTGATACATTTTGCAGGTCTTAGCGCATTAAAAAGAGATTTAAACCGGCTTTTTCTGATCAACCTGCAGGAAGTCTTTGTTCTCAAGCCCATGATTTATTCAGAGGCATCGCACTCAGACCATGCTATTTTCCTATAGCCCCCGCGTTCTTCGGCAGTGTTCGTTTGTGTTGAGAAATACCATCTGGCTCGGGCAGTGAGAACTCTGTCAGAACGTGTGGAGAGAAACCGGGGCGGTCAAAGGGAATAAATAAAAATGTGTGAAGGTGAAGCATCCTTCTATTGACCTCAAAGGGCAAGAAACGGCCCGCGGAGTTATTAGTATCATTCTGAAACCATTGTTCACTTCTTGCAATTGGAAAAAGTATTAAAAAATCCATGCTCAGTGATTTGTAAAGGACATTCTGTGTCAAAATCTAGCTTACTGCTGGATGTATAAAGATGGGTGACAAATGAAGGGAAGGACGGAGCTCTTGACCTCTGGAGTGACGGGAACTGGCTCACATATGCTTCGGGCAATTTTCATTGGCAAAGTTTGGATTCTCTTGTCCTCTCTATTGGAAAGGACACTGCGAATCAATGCAAAGTTGTTCTGAGTCATCACCTTTATCCTGTGACAAAACCTTTCCATTCTGACGACACGTTGTCATTTTCCGGGATGACCGTGTCCCCTGGAGGGGCCACTGAATGCTGGTAATAATGTCGTAAGATCCTTACAGTCAATAGAACTTAGTAGAAGATTTGTAATAGATGTAAATCAATGGGCGTGCTTACAAAGGTAAAAAAAATATGCAGAAAAGGTAGGCATGGGTTAGTATGAAATTCTCATATAACCTTTTGTAAAAATGTAATGTTAATGTAGCATTTTTTTTTGAATGCATGTAAAACCTTATGTTTAAAACAGAAAAGAATATTAGTCTTACTACTGCAAAAACAATACACTCCAATTCTAATCAATTATAGCATATTATTTACAAAACTTATTTTGATACATTTAAATACACACTGCCAAAATGTAAATATGCTTTAAAAGCAAAATAAGGCACATGTATTTGTTGTTCTGCTGTATATAAAGGAACAGTGGGGAGGTAGCAAACTGATATTAGCTGGCTGTATCTGGACTAACTGCTTAACAGGCAGTATGGTAACAGTGATTTAGCTCTTGCAGGTTTTTGTCAAAAATATATCCTTCAGCTGAAGTAAGATTCAATACGACGTGAATAAATCCTCAGAGTTGTTAAAGGCTAACAGCTAGTCTGGATTTGGCAGTTAGTTTTCAGCTAGCTAGCTAGCTAGCTGTTTTAGCTCATTTTAGTCGCCTAACACAACTCACACTGAAAATGTGAAAATGCTTACACCCATCAGATGAAACACTATTACGAGAAATTAAATGCCTAAACTTAACAAGATATTAATCTTCTTAGCTGAGCAAATCCACAGCTAAGAAGAATGTATGCTAGCGTATGCTAACATACCAGGGTTTCCCCAAGAAAATTGCTAAGCCCGGTGGTCAGGGTGACGAGGCGGTCCACCGGCAGTCCACCGTTTTTTGTTTTTTTTTTGTATTGAAAGATGTTAAGGTGACAGGAAATTTAAAAATATCACTCGGTAATTATACGTTATGGGAAAACATCACCAGTGAAACACTACTTAAACCCACAACTAGTTTTAAAAACAACAAATCAAAATGTACAATTAAAATGAATCAATTATTTGCACTTTTGTTTAATCTAAATTGTCAGCAGCTCAATCAGGCCCCCCAGGGCTTCAGGGGCACCATAAATGCTAATATTTTAACACAGACCACAGATACATGAATGTAACACTTGTTTATTGAGATGATCAATGCTGCTAAATTTGATTCAAATTACATAAATTAAAAGATTTTTAATTGTTTAACATTTAAATGTAAGATTTTAAGGAGCTGGCAAGTTTACTTTGTAAAAGTTCAAAGAACAATATTCATAGTCGGATTGCTTTGTTACCCTAACTACAATCTGATGCCGTGAGTTTAATCTTTAAGTTTGAGCTCTATTTGTTCACAAATACAATTTAGTAAATTGTAATTATAACTGATTGCTTTTTAGGTTGGTCAATTAATCTACTCCCAACACATCTGTTACAGGTGCTGATGTTTTTAGCAACAAAAGGGGCCCCTAAATCAAATTCTGCTCAAGGCCTCATACAGCTTTGGACCGGCCCTGCATGATGAGGTAATCTGCTGCACTACACAGAGATGCGCAACAAACGGGAGATTTAACTCAATGCTGCTAATGCGGCTTCAGTAGCTCTTTCATTTCGTGTCTGTTGAGTTTTTAATAAGCTTCACAGAAACTATTCTGGTTGGTCCAGTTTATGGGACGAGTTTCTCAGATCTCCGCGCGGTTGCGCACATTAACTCAGACTAAGTGGACAAAACATTTGATACAGCTTGATGCATTGTGTAACTGGAAAAATAATACTAAAAATAATACAATAATATAAAATAAGAGTGAAGCGCTCTTCACCAGGCTGAACCTGCATGATCAGGTTAGCGCTAGTTCATTAACTAATACACCGGCCAACCGGGAACACATAGATACACTTCACCAGCGCAGGCAGAGCCGGGCGCTGGCTGCATGTTGAGATGAAAAAGCCGCACAAAATTCTTTGTTCGCAAATATAAATCATTCTCACCGCTCTCAACGCACCTCTGAAAGCGCGACTACAAGTTATTCCTGCAGCTCACATAGAGCTGCGCAACCAGAGCTAACCAGAGTGGTGTTTAAAGTCCTACCTTGATCAAAAACTCTAGAAAGAATCATAATTCCTCACAGGGGGCTGATGTAAACATCCATACAGCTCAGCCTGTGTCCAGTTTGAGTGAAAGGAGACGCGCGGGATCCGCGCTGAGGTAAACTTAATCCAGCTACAGCAGCGCGCGAGGCAACGCGCAGAGGCGCCAGCGGTGTGATTGATCTGTCTTTAAATGCATAAACTAAAAACCTATCTTCTATAAACATATCTTTTAGGAATAAATCTGCTCCGCCAGTGAAGCGCTCAGAGCAACAGAGACACTTGCAACCCGGCTTAAAAAAAAAAAAGTGTTTGTTTTTTTTATTATTATTTTCCTAAAAACATTACACAAGAAAGGTTTAGCCTGGTGGTGGCGCTAGTAAAGGATGGCGGGCCGCCAGGTCTATAATACACTGGGGGAAACCCTGCATACTGTACAAGAGCAGAGGAATTAGTTGCGTCTTTCTGGCTTGCAAAGACTGAACAATATAATTCTCCTCTGACAGCCCTGGTTTGGTAGTTTTTTTAGCTTTTTCTTGAGACATCTTCTACCAAGAAGATGAACAGAGTATGTTTTGGCCTTCAGAGTGGACATTTATTTAGTCTCAGTAAATATGGGAGATTAGTACAGACAGGAACCTCTGCCAATGGAACTTAGGTTGTTCAACACAGAAAACAACAACTAGCTTACCATGTTTCTCTTCAGTTGTTAGATAAAATGCTCCATCTGTCTGACTAACATAGTGATATGGCATCAACTTTAGACAACAAACCATTACTGATAACTTCTGACAAATCGGCTTGTTTTCTTAATGACTTATCATGTGAACAAACTCATTTAAGTGTGATTTTACTTGCATTTGTTATTTAATTATACCAATTTCCAAATTGTATTTTTTGACACTAGTGGAATATTGGCAAAGCTTTGCACGTTTGTAAGGGAAACACAGGTACTGTCATTCTCTAATTAGATAGTCAAAGTCACCCCAGCACTTTAAACTCTAAACCATAAGAAGAGTACAGTGGGAAAATTTGGGGATTTTAAATTGAAACTTTTTAAAGCCTTGAATACCTCGATATGTGAAATTGGCATAATCCTGAATGAATGTGTTCTAGTGTCAAGCAGTACCTCAAGAGCTTAAATGTGCAATTGTCAGACAAAATAATTATAGATGAGGTGAAGAGCAGGGCTGTTCAAATTGCCATTACAGCAGTCTGCACTGCATTTTGAACCCTTTAAACACTCCTTTGTGAGACATACGGTCTACATCACTCTCCTGTCGGTCTTCAACACCTCAGATGATATAAGGTGGTTCCTTTTTTTCAGGTCCTGTCTGTGATTACTCTTTGCTTGGCCACCTGCCACTGGTTCATGTAAACTGCACTTCTCCTTGCTAATGTACTTAGCTTTTTTTGTGGTGTACAAACAAAAGTGACAAATATCCTCAAGTCCAAAAGGGGCCTATTATCTACTGCCTTTTATGCAGCGTGGCATCCATCTTTTTACCACCACATTATGTGTTCTCTCATGAAACATGTTTGAGTGAGGAATGATGAATGGCTTTCAATACAGAATAGATGTGCTGAAATGCGGCAAGGACAAACAACGAGGCCGGCTCGCTGGTAAATCTGAATCTTTAATCTTGGCCCGTGTTCATGTGGCATTACAATCCATCACATGTCCCCCGGGAGTCATTGATTATGAAAACTAGATTATTGGTATCGGAACAACAATGTCCACGATTTTGCACCTAAATATAGACTTGTAGTGAAAGAAAAATGCATTTTTAGAAACAGTGTGAAGGTTTGCATAACTCAGCAGTGAAGGTGTCGAACGTGCAAAGGGAAATCTGTTAGGAAACACGTCGACGAGAAAAGCATTTTGCACGTGGCTCTCACATTTCCCCCAGTGAGCAAACAGGATAAATCACACAGATATTGAATGACTAATTGTATTTTACCTCACTCTTTTACAGACTCAATAGAGAGCTAAATACCATGTCCTTAAGGGTCACATTGCTATATTTGGAAATGCACATTGCTTTTACAGACCAAGTCAAGCATGCGAGAACACCGTCTTTCCCTTTGATCACCTCTGTTTTCCCGTTTCCTCCTGAGTGATACCGTGTCTTCTGCTTCCCTGCACAGGTTAACGGAGAGTTGAGACCGAGTTCAATCAATGCCCCGAATTACCAGACGAAGGACGATGGAGCGGCCCATTACTAAGACTGACCCACTTAAGATCTGGCCATAACAGTCAAACAAAGTGGGGTTCTCGCCAGCCTTTGAAAGGCATGTTTTCAGACCGAAACAAGTTTTTCTCATTACTGATCTGTCTGACTGGGGAAAGGTTGAATGTCTACAGCCTCAGCCACGGAAAAACTGGATCAGAAATACTGCTGGGATCATCGAAACACACATAAAAACTCCTCCATTCCTTAAACTCAGTGTCAACTTCTGCTGTTCTGTTCTGGTTTTATGTGTAATTAGGAAGTTGTGCTTTGATGAGTGGAGCAACGAACTACCTGGGTTATGTCACAAACACTTTGAGACATGACTTGTAGACAATGAGTGTCATAGGAAAGGAAACTGAAGCGATAGGCATAGAAAGAACATCTTCAGAACCACGACGTTGCTCAGAATTGTTAAGCTGGGTTCTATCCCAGCATCCAATGGGGAAGAGGCAGATTACATCTTGGACATGTCCATTTAGCCCTCAAAGACACACAACTATCTTCCTTTACTTTCAAACCAAAAACAGTTTGAGGCTAATGTGTGGGCTTTTGGGGAAACTATTGGAAGGATGATGATGTGCCCCTGGGACAGGCACTTAACCCCAAGTTACCTACCAATCTGTGTGTCAGTGTATAATTGTGTTCAAGTGTAAATGGCTGAATGTGGCTCTAAAAAAAACGTAGACAGTGAAAAATCACTGCATAAATTAATTCTATTTACCATTTTGGAATTGTGGAAGGAAAATGTGCAGTGTACCTTGACAAAAGTCAAATATGTTGTCATCCTGCTGCATTACAGAGAGGTTGGGATGGAGCCAATCAAAAACAAAAATACAGCAGTCTTGGGCTTATATGCTGTATGATTTGTACTTTAACTAATCCACCCAGTTATCCGAGGGGAAAACATTAGCGGGACAAAGCAGCAATGTAGTTGCTTCAAGTTGCTCAACTCTAAGCCATGGATATCAGTCCTGTTTCAACATCATTAACAACTACTCCAATTCCCAAAGCTGAAGCAACAGGCTTCGGTCGAGGTCTGAGATAACAATTGAGTTGCTAGGCAACATGAGAACCACCTTCCCACCAATATAATCCAGTAAAACAGCATTTGATGCAGCCGTTCAGTTTTTTTTCCACAAAAGTAACACAAACTGCGTTTCCAACCAAATTACCTTGAACTTCTTGAATTGTTTTTAGCTAACAAGTTGTGCTTGCCTAATTAATATCTCTACAAAGCCCCTGCATCCTTAAAACATAATTCAATGAAGACATGTGTCAGCAACACGGTCACCAAAGTCTAAAATAAGAAAACAAAATTCTAAAAATGGTTGCAGAGATTAGTCATAAAACAAATACCAAATAGTTCAGACTGCACACCTTTGACCCCAAAGACACTGCACCCCCAAAATCACTTTGTTTTAAATGCTAATTAGCTATGAAGCCTCTCCCTTTCTAAACATACACACATCCAACTTCACACTCTGCCAATAATATAATTATGACAAATGCGGCGAGATGAGAGGCAGTGAAGTGATGTAACCGGGTCAAGTAAAGATGAGTCCGCTTGCGTCACTTGCTTGACAAGTCGGTACGCGCTTAGGCTGTGACAGACGCGTACAAGTGGGGAGGCGTCCAAATTGATAATCATTGACACATATGAGCTGAAGAAGAATTTTCGTCGAGTGAGAAGATTCATTTAAGGTAGTATGAGGTCCATTTTTAAACTTCATGGCTTCTGTGAATCCTGAACGAGTTGGAAGCTATTCACATGTTTAATTGGCTGTTTACGCTACAGCCTTTCAGCAGGGCTGGAAAGGAGGCTCAGAGTCCAGTTTGAGTTTATCCTCATGCATTTCTATTTTATTACGAGAAAAGAAATGGTGAGAAAGGGGTGACACTGCAATCCCATGCTAATGAGTTATGCAGACTGAGCGCGCATAACTACAACTGGACTAAGGTCAGTGTAAATCTGACTGGGCAAGATCTACATGACACAAGCAAAGCAACAGGACTTTCTTTCTAAATCATTGATCTAGCTTGCAGTAACAGAGTTAATTATCTTCTTTTCCATTGACACGTACAGCAAAAACGTGACATTCACCATAAACTACAGGAAACAGTTTAAGCACAAACAAAATAAGCACTCCAGTATACGAGGGGTCATGATGCAATTTTAATCCCAACTTTCATTGTTTTTTTAGGTGTGGAGCGCTGCTTACGTTTGGGGCATGTTCTATGAAACCAGCCCATGTAAGTCATTCAGAAGAAGGCTTGCTCATTCGCATGCTAATCTTATGGGTTAATATTTGTTCCTCTGATTTGCAATAACCCCAAAGTTCACCTTGTTTAATAGCTCCAATGAATAATGCACAATGCTTCTACGATGTTTAGAGATGCATATCTTTGCAGATGAAACTCCTGGCCAATCTTGGCTGACGTCACTATTGTCTCTGGGGGAAACGGGAGAAAGCCTCAGTAATGTTCTGTAAATACTGGAGACTTTTTAGCTAGCATTGTGCTGAGCTAATGTTGACTTCAGCGCAACTTCTGATAAAATACATATACATATATGTGTGTTACAAGAGTTACCATAACAAGATGTGTTTTTATTTTCTAAATGAGGTAGCTAATCAGGTGGAAGCTAACAGTCAGAAGCGCGTGCATGTTTGACAACATGATAAAATCACAGCCCCATCTAGTGGCCTAGCATGACAACTACAGCTGATTCAAGGTGTTTTGGTGGTACCGTCTAAATGTCGAACTTTTCCCCAATGAATATCCGAAAATACTGCCAGTTTACAGATAGTTGTCTTGTGTAAATGTAGCCTGTCTGTGATTAGCGCAGTTAGCACAGCTAGGATTACCAAAACAGCAGCCTATGTTTATTTACTTTCTTCTCTGTATTTGCTCTTTTGTTTAACCACCTCACTGATACTGAACTGGATTTAGAAAAAAATCTCCAGTTGAAGTAGCGTGGAACATAGAGTAACCCTTTAACCTTTAGCTTTTGTTTCTCTGTTGGACGGAAACCAACAGCTGTTTTCTGTTTTTAACTGGCTGGTCACTGGTTAGGCTAATAAGGGGCTCAAAATTTAACATCCAGATTAATGTAAAGTTTTTCGGTGTCCAGTACATGTCTGTTTTTATTCCATTGCAAAGGAAATCTCACTTGTCAATCAAGCTGAGTGCCTCATGCTCCATCGGTTTGTTTGGGTTCTCTAAGTGCCCCTCAATCATCTGTCTCCTCTCAGCCAAACAGTTTATCACAGCTCCTCTTCTTTTTACTCCAAGTAAATCAGCGTTCTTGCTGAAATAACCCTGAAATGTAAGCAGCAGTGGGTCAAGGCAATAAATGTTTTCAAAAGCCTTGCTCAAGTTGCTGGGTATTTTAACAATTCTCATCTCACTTAAACACAAGAAAGAGCGAGTGAAGGGGTTCTGAACTTGGGCTGGTGTTAGATTTTCCCTTTATGGAAACACTGCATAAAAAAATAATAATCATTAAAGCTGAATTTAATAATAGTTTCCTTATGCAGTATGATACTAGATCAGGGGTGGCCAAGTCCAGTCCTCGAGAGCCACCATCCTGCAAGTTTCAGATGCATCCCTGCTTCAACACACCTGAATCAAATGACTGGCTCGTTATCAGGCCTCTGTAGAGCTGATCCCGGTCTGTTGGAGTAAGGATACTTCTAAAACTTGCAGGATGGTGGCTCTCGAGGACTGGACTTGGCCACCCCTGTACTAGATAAATTGGTATCAGTACCAGTATTGCAAATACTGATATTGATATTATCATCAAACTTCTGACCTTTTTAGGTATTTTTCTGTTTTTCCTTTTGAATTATTTCTTTTAAAACCTTGGATGGAAAGTAAAAGTTTATAGGTGTCTACAAAATTATTTAGGTAACACATTTACATGGTATACAGAAATGATAAAAAAACAAAACAAATCACAGAATTGTTCAGTGTAAATTAGTCCATAGAGTACACTGGTCCAAATGTAAACTGGATCAAATATTTCTGGCTGTGGATTCAAGTTGTATCAGGTGTTTTTTGGACCCAGCCAGTCTCGGCCGTATGTTTTGGACCTGTCCCTCTATATTCCAATTTTGGAAATCTGTTTTTGACTCCCTTTCTGTAATCACCTCGACCACAGCACAGCCTTCTCCCCTCACTGCTTTATTTGGGGTTCTCCCCAAAAACCCATTACTGTCACTCCATCATGCCGACCTTGTGGCCTTCCTCACAACACCGGCTGGACGTATTATACTGAAGAAACCTCTCCCACCCTCACATTCTCTTTGGATAAAAGATGGCCTTTTGTTCATGAAACTGGAAAAAAATTGGGCACACTTTCAAAGGCTCTGAAGTCACATTCTCAAGAGGTCACCATTTTGGACCATGTTATGTCTCTGACACTCCATGTGACCCCATGAGTGCTGCTCCCCTTTCTTGTAACGACATTCACCCTTTATCTAAGTCTTATAACAATTTTAGTAGCACAGAATACATTAAGTCCTTCAGATGCCCCGCTTTAGTTGTTTTCTGTTAATTTAAATTTTATTTATTTTCTTCAACCTGTGTTTATATTTTAGTTACCTACTTTTTATCCATGTACTTACGGAAATAATTGTTGGGTTTTTGTTTGTGTGCCTTGTTTCACTTTTGGTTCTTGTTTTGTCATTTCTTAGTTTGTATTTATTCTCCAAATTACTATCTCAAGCATGACTTGAATGTCTATATATGGTGCACATTGTTTTGTTAATAATCAGATGTAAATACATAAGAAAAAAAACACACACACACACACACACACACACACACACACATTTTGTAAACTGTTTTCTAAATAAAGTGTAAAAAATTAGAACCTGAGAACAAATCAAAGCAAAGTCTTCTTAATGGCTGAAAAAAAAACATGAAGAGGGAATCTGAAACTAAAGTATCGATGCGATACTGATAACGATATTGATAGTGTAAACATTAACAATATTTTGGATTGGTCCGCTCACCTTTTTTTCTTTTTTTTTTTGACAGTTTCTCTGGGATCTCATTAAAAAGAGCTTAAACATTCAGAATGAAATTCTGTTTGCCTCAATACTGGTAGTGGGAGGAATGACAGATTATCGTCTAATAGCGCAAACTTAAGAGATTTTGCAGAGAGTAATGGCAAAAAAAGTCATTCTACAGAGACATGATTTTTTTTTTTTTTTTTTTTACAAGAACATAATTTGTTAATTAGTTATTGAAAGCTTTTGTTTTGTTTTCTTTTGGAAAAATAATTTAATTTTCCTTTTTGAGCTTAAATTTTAAAAGCTTTAACTCCTTTGATTTCTGTCGTTTCAGTTCATTTTTCATACAGTTTACTCACTGCAGCGGTTCACTAATTAAGACCGTGAAATTTTTGTACAAATGCAAAAACTCGCTTCGCTTTATCTACCCACAGAGCTGCGGCACGTTAACAGCGATATCAGCGGCATCACAGGCTCCGTTAACTCCCACTGACCCCCGCCTCCACCCTCCACCCTCCAGCCCACCTCCGCCCGGCTCTAAAATCTCAGTTTGAGGCGTGTTTTCATCAGCTCGCCACATGTTTACATCACTCTCTGCGTCTCTCGGGCGGTGAGAGTTGTGGAGAGTTTGGCTCCAGCTCAAACACCCTCACCACCTCCTCCTTCAACACCACGTCCCCCACCACGTCTCCCTCCCTCTCAACGAACACATTCCACTCTGGGCTCGCCGAAAGGGATACCCATCAGCCCCCAGAGCGAAATTCCAACGCGTTTTCTGGGAAAGCAGAAGTAGTGCTTTCGTGAGGCCAGATGGCCAGAATAAAACCAAAAAAGAAAGAAGCAACAGATTATTGCGGGGCGCCAAACATCTTTCGCTTTAACCCTCGACAGGCACTGGGCCAGTTGATGGAGGAGACGGAGATGTGTGACGTTTCAGAGATGTGCGTTTTCGAGAACGTTACATCAGCCGCGCGTTTGGCTTGGCCTGTTGAATATTCATCAACGGGACACGATCAATTTGGATCAAAAACAGAAAAATCCTGCCCTAAGTGACACACGGAGGTGATTTCTGCCCGGAACGTTTTGGGTCTTCTCTGAGAGTGAGAACATTCTTTACAGCTCAATCAAGAAACGACAGACAGAGGTGATTCTGACTTCAACATTCCTCGCCGTGATATCTAAGGAGCGCAAATTCTTTCTTCTTTTTTTTTTTTTCCTCCCCCACTTTTAATAGACTGACGGCTCGGTACATTGACACTACATTCCTCCCGGCTCAATCAAGCGAGCTTGAGAAGATGTCAGAGAAGGCCGCCCGAGGCTGCTCTGGGATGGTTCACTGTTATCTGCCCAGACGAAGCCTTCTGGCTCTGACCTGGCAACCGTCAGTCTCCTCCCGACGCCGAGCTCCCGGCCTCTAATGAAGAAAGTGCACATCAGTCGGAGGAGCACTCCCATCGCTGCCACCGCACATTAGGCCGGCTTTCAGCGCGGCAACAGGAAGCAGGCGCTCAAATTTACGTCCATAAAGCCACAAACTGTTTTTGTGGGGTTTTTCTGCCCTTATAACATAAACGATAACAGTATTTTAATGTTCTTCATTGCAAACATACAAAGTTGTTTACCAAGTTGTTGTTGTTTTTTTCTAGTTTCTTGTGCAAATGTGTTGGTACACTTGAAATAAGAGTTACAAGTGACTTTTTAGCAAGACAGAGGAGCTCGTTTTACACCCATGATTCCTTAAAGGGGCAGTATTATGTATTTTCCAGCCACATAGAATAATTTTACAGAACAATCAAGTGTCTGTGTTACAAAAATGTTGTAAATATGCCTTAAAAGAAATTTGACTTTGTAGTTTAAGGCCTTGAAATTGGGCCTCTGTCTCTTTAAAAGCTCCTTCTCTTTTTTTAAAATTCCACCCTCAGGAAGTCATCACAGCATCGCTCCCCTATTAACTCTTTAACAACGTCTTTACTAGAGTTTCACTGTGAAGTAGCTCATGTAATGAGTTCTGCCTGGTGTTTGCTAATTGCTGCTGGCTAGTCTGAAGGAGCTGTGAGGCGGAGTCTCTGAGGCGGAAGGTCGGAAGTTTGGAAACTGCAGTTCCGAGGAGGCGGAGCTCCGTTCCACCAGGCGTTTTGCTCAGCTGAATGGTTGCCATGGGAAATTTAAGGATTTCTCAAATGAAAGAATCAAGGCAACACTCCATGTGTGTTTTTGATGAGGGAATAACATAATAATGTGATGAAAATCTCAAAAAGCCAATTTTGAATGACACTGCCTCTTCAATATTGATAAAAAAAAGTACTAGTTCAACTGGAAGATTATTTCACTTATAACTAGGAAAAAATATCTTGTTACAAGTGAAACAATCTGCAAGTGGATCTCGTACTTTCCAATCAGTATTAAGAAAGTACTGACTTAAACAAAGCTCCTATTTCTTGTAGAAATGTTAGCTAAACGTTAGTTTTGTCTTATTTAAAGTGTACTAAGATATTTTTATTAGTAAGTAGACCAAAAGATCTTTGTAAGATTGTGTGTTTTTGCAGCGTTTCTAGGAGGAGTGTGTGTTGTTTGGGTAAATTGGACACAATGAGTATCTCGCTGCACACACTGAATGGGAGTCGGGTCAGTCTGCTCTGTCTTTCAATGCATTTTTACAAACGCATTGTAATTTAGAATGGAATCACTCATTAAATTTAAAGGGATGTGGGAGGGATTGGACGCTGTCCCAGCAGTCAGCCCGTCAGAATGTGGTGCAACTCATCCATTCGCATGCATTCCAGTTCAGGAAGGTTTAACATTTGTTTTATTAACCTAAAACAAATTGTTTGTCTGTGGAAGAGAACGCAGTCTGTTTCCTGTTAGCTGAAATCCATGCGTTCCACTTTTTATGCATCGCTTTGATTAAATTGCACTTTGTACAAAGTCAACGTCAAGAACGTTTGAGCTGAACACTTTTTTTTTTTTTTTTATGTTCTTCACTTGAGAAAATTATGTCATCCCAAGAAAATGAAAGCTGTTATCATGTGACAGGATAATTTTCTCGTTATCTCTGGATGACAACATTTGTTTCCTCGTGATAACCAGATATTTGCCTCGGGGGGAGAAATGCTTTGCTTTTGAAAATGGTTTGAAAATCAGAATTTGTTGACGGAACTTTTTTAAAGAAACTTGCTGGTTTAGATTTTCCACAATATACCTAATCTTTTTAAGGATTTGTTTAGAAGAAGCAGTTTGGATGCCGGCCAACAAAGTTAATCGATAAAAATCTTCCCTTCAGATATATGAATAGAGACCAGCACTATTGTCTAACATCAGACACACACACACACACACACACACACACACACACACACACACGTATGCATGCACACGCGTACACAAGTGTCTATTTTTTTTATGTTGTTGCATTTCTAGCTAAGTTTTGTTTCGTCTGAACAGAAACAAAACTGAAGTTATTTTGGGACATAAAGAGGAACAATCTACAGTCAAGGCACAGCTTCAGCTAAAAACAAGCGATTAGGAAATCTGGATGTAGTGATGAACTCTGACCTGAACATTAAGATTCACATAAAGGCAGTTAAAAAGTTGGTCTTCTTTCACCTCAAGAACATTTCCAGGATTAAAGGACTAATGTCCCAACAAGATTTTTTTAAGTTTAGTTACATTGATTCCTGCAACAGTACCTGCGTTACAATTGACCACAAAGTTGTGAAATTTGACATTTTAAAAATAAATTAGCTTAATGGAAGCACAGTGATAAAAAAAAACAAAACTTTTTTGATATAAAGCTTTGGCCCTTTCGATACTTTGGTCATATAGAAATTGGCATTTTCTGCAAAACTGTAATGGAAACACTTTTTTTTTTTGCAAGACGAGTCATGTGATCAACAACCGGATGTTGCCACTGGTACAAATCCATGAAGAAGAAGAGGAAGGAAGTGGTAGGAGGATCAGGGCGCTGGGTGGGTTTTAATGACTTATCACGTGAACAAAGTGATAAGTCACTGATTTTATTTTTTTCTTATCTTTTGAAACACTGCAAATGCAAAATTGTGTTGTTTTCTTTACATTAGTGGAATATTGACAACGTTTTTCCCACATTTGTAATGGAAACACAGCTACTGTCGACATAGGTATGGCTAAAAAATCTATAACGCTGCTGTTCACAGTCTCACTACGACCAATAGGTTAGAGCACATCACCCAGTTCTACAGTCCCTACATTGGCTCCCTGTAGCTCCCAGAATACACTTTAACATAATACAGTTTATAAATCACAACTGGGCACCACAATACATTAAAGATTGTATCAACCTCCCAGACCCCCTCAGGTTTTCTGCTTCTGGTTCTGCTCTGCATCCCCAGAACCAAACATGGAGAAGCAGCATTCAGCTTCTATGCACCACAAATCTGGAACAAACTTCCAGAAAACTGCAAGACAACTGAAACACAGAGTTCCCTTAAACCAGTCACATACTTTGACTAGTAGGAAATGGAACATTAACATTTTTGATGTGTATTTGCATGACGATTTTGATGATGACATTTGACAAAATGTAATGTTTGCTGCTTATTTCATTATTGGTGACTGTGTGATGTTTTTATCCAGTAGTTTCTCCCCCCACCCGGTGTTCCTCTGAACACTTCTGGTCGCGTATGCGGTGCATCACCTCTGCTGCTTCATATTAAAAGGAAGGAGGCGATGAAATCATTTCCTGTTATCGCCTCGCTCTTTGGTTCCTCGGCAACCGGGCTGAGCGACGTTGGAGTGGAGCGCCTCTTTGATTCCCCCGGACCGTGTTTTCTAATGAACCCCCAAAAAGCACGTTGTGAGATGAAAACCTTAGATTAACACCGGACTCATAATGAAACCGAGCCAGACGCTCATATTGATCGTTGTAATGAAACGTTTTGTCCGTCATGGAGGCTTCAGACGAATCAATCCATCTCGAGCCCCCCCAGCCCCCCTTCATCTTGAATATCTGATGGCGGTCGGGGGGCTGGGGGGGCTTCATGGACATATTTGCATCGGGTGCCTCGTTTTGTCTGAACGTCAAAGTGATGAAGAGCCGACAAACTGCAATACGTCCGCATATGCATGCTGTTCATGATCGGGTCTTTGCTCAATGTCAAGAATCTGCACTTCCAAAGAAAAGTATTACATGGCCAATCCATACTCAGTGTATCAATACTCCTCTATCTGGACTCAGTGAAAACATTGTATGGGATCGATGCGCTTCAGCCTCGAGGCCTGAGATGTTCTATTAACGGTTTCACACAGCCGTTTAAATCAGTGGGAAGGGGGTCGATTCTGAGTCATCCAGAGTATCAGCGATGCTTGGTTTTCATGACGGGGATGTAAGTATGAACGGCTTTCTTAGATTTATAAAAAAACAAAAAAAAAAACAAAAAAAACAACTTTGGTTTGGAAACTTTGTCCAAATGGTAAAATATTGCGGAAAGTTAATCGTTTTCTTTCTGATTTCTGAGGAGTGAGACCAAGGCAGAACAGAAAGATAGCTCTGTAAAAAAAAAAGAGAATCCCAAATTGTCTTCAAAGAGCAACAAAAAGAAAAACCGAACCTAAAAAGTCAATGACTATTTCCTTCCCTTTGAGATTACTTCAATAAACTGCGACGCCGCAATCCATTTCCCTCCCTCTATAAACATATTTGGCTTTTAACTTTACAACGAGCGCCTGATCATAACTATAAGAACATCAATAACGCTATAGACGTCTCAAGTTGATGCTAAAACCCTCAGTATGAATTCCAGGAGAACAAGGACCGGGAGAACGATGAAGAGCAGCAGGAAACGGGAAACGTAAGCCGACCTGAACCAGGCCGGCCGTCGGAACAGGAAGCGTTCGGAGCAAAGAATAACCAGAGTCCAAACAATGAGCCGCCTCCACCCAGCCACCATCAGGAAAAAAAAAAAAAAAATCACTGTTTCTTGTGACTTCAGCTCTTGTTTGTTCCTCCATCATTCCTAGTGAGCGGTAATTGCGCAGCAAAACATCCTGTTTTGAGTCGCCTAACTCAATAGAGTTGCCGCAGCGATAAACAATAAGAATAATTCCTAAGCCGTGTAATGGCAAGAAATGAAAAGGAAATGGGTTGTGACAGAAACAAAAAACATCGTAGTTCATTTTTCCTTCTTTACACCCCTCGGTGTGCGGTATCGTATTCTCATCCATAGAAAAAAAAGAGGTCAAGCTGACGTGTTGTCTTGTTTATGCTGCTATAAAGATGACAGTTCCCAAAGGACGTTATAAATGAATTTATAAGATTCCAACGCAGGTGGGAGTGGGGTGTGATTTATGCCTGGAACTTGCTGAGACGGTGGCCTGGGTCAGGGAGAAAACCCCGGCCAAGGTTGACTTTGAGCCCAGATTAAAGTCTGACTGAAGCCTGAGAGCCAGGAGTTATGGAAGATGGTACATTTTTACAGCGTTTCCCAAACAAACGGAAGCCAATAAAACATTCTGGAGGACGGGTGGAGGAAAAGAGGCAAACTAAGGCATCAGAAGGAGGCCAAGCTGTCGTGACAACAGGAAGTGAGGTAAACCTGCAGGTGTGTCCGCATGGAACCATACGAAGGCTTACGAGGGAAACTGGGGGGCGACTTTTGGGGTCGCTGGAGATCAAAAAGTTTCAGCCGAAAAACTTACATTTTCTAGAAAAAAACCTGGAAAGTTCTGAGTTTAGAAAGTGCAAAAGGTTAGCTAGTAAAAAAAAAACAACAAACTTTTAAATTTTCAAGAAAAAAAAAGTAAAAATTTCTGACTCTCACTCGAACATTTTCAACTCCTGGAAATGTTCAGTATTTTTTTCCCCAGGATTTTACTTGAAATTTTCCAAGATGAATCTAAAAATTTGAATTGTTTTTCTGTCAGATTTGCTATTTTTAAAATCCTTTGTTTTGAGCTCTTAGTGACGTCATGCTTTACTATTTATTTCACATTAGATTTAAAATTCCTAACTGCAAATCTGGACTGTTTGAAGGAAGGTTTGTTGGATTTTATTTTTTACATGTGGACCAAGACAGTTGACCTATTATTGTCAGCTTTAGTTTCTTTATTAATTATTTTTTTACATTGGGTATTATACTCCTAAATTACTGCTAATTGAATGATCAAATTATAATTGTGTTGTTTTTACATGTTTTACCATATCTTGGGAAGTTTATCTAATATGTTTGTAATCCAGTACAATTATGTCTATGTTTCAAACTCAATTCAACATTGTTTTTCTGTATCGGATCGGTATTGGCCGATACTAAACCTCAGATATCGGTATCAGTATCAGAAGTGAGAAAAGTGGATGGATGGCTGGGGATTTGGCTCAGCAGATTCTCTCACTGTAAAGGCAGAATAAGAACAATAAGAATAAGAAGTGGAGCAAAGCAAAGAGATGAGGAGAATGGTAAAGAGCTCGTAGAAGACGTGAGGACGGATGTAAAGCTGTTCCCGAGGGGAGGATGAGGTAGTGGGGTTATCCACAGGCTGAGTCTGCAACCTGAAAGCTACGTGAGCGCAGCCGGTGGGATGTTAGCAAACCGCTGTGGGAGAATGAACAACTCCATGGAGGTAGAGAAAAAGAAATGGTGTCAAATGTAAAGGATGTGTGAGTTATTTTAAAGTTTTACAGCTTTGAAAGAAACGCTTCTATGTTTTCCTGGTTGCACACACGTAATCGGCCGGATCGTGTTTTAAAGCATCCAGTGTCTGTCGACCTCTGGGCTGTGCGCTCACATCCCATTCAGTGTGATCTTTTTCTGGTAACCAGAACTTTAATGACATGTCTTCACTTGCCACTTGCCGCCCTGGGAATCATACTACTGCCTGGAGATGAACTTATGGGAGGTTTGTTGTAGGTTTCCGATCTCTGAATTCTATTTGGGAACCATAGTAAAAAAAAATTAAAAAAAAGAGGGTTTTTTTTTTTTTTTTTTTTT
>NW_006800047.1:1019513-1045251 GCF_000485575.1 Poecilia formosa | reverse complement strand
TGGGAGAAGATGGAGGTGCTACGTTGTTTTCTTTTTTTTCACAGATTATCTGTCACATGCCATGATGTCACAACATAGAGACAATTTTAATAAGCATGGAAATCTTGATGGCATGCAATAGAGCAACTTTGGTGGACTCTATTTAGTCTTTCTTTTTTCCACTAAAGTCTCAGCCTCTCATCAGGAAGCAGCCTGAATGAATGGCCTCCATTGTAGACAGTTTCCTTTTGAAGATCTCCCTAAAGGTGAAAATAGATGTATGGCAATTTTCTTAATTCATTTTTCAAAGCATAGGCTCAATTTTATATTTATCCATTTTTTATTAACAATTTTCCAGGGAACAATCACAAAATGTTTAATAAGGAGTAATCTAAATGAGAATCAGCCGTTTTAGGCAGTGATGCAAATAGCTTGACCCAGAATTGAGGGAAATATACATTTTTGGCTAATATAAAAGTTTTATTTGCCTTTTTTAGTCAGCAAAAAAATGCATCCACCATTCAGATGCTGCCTTTCTCGTCTTTGGCCAAAGCTAGTATTTTTAGTTTTTGACCTACTGGCAACTGACTTCAAGTGAAACATGTTCCACTGTCACTTTTAGACTACTACACATTAATGTGAAAACTATGGAAAAGTCAAAAAATAACCACATGTGTACTCTGCTGCGCTCCTGCCCTTGTGCCTGTGTTCTGTCTCACTCTAGAGAACGAGACTTTGGAAAAATGTAAAAATTCTAACCGTGGTCAGTTCTGGTGAATATTTTTTTATTTATTTAGGATTTCCTATTTAGAATAATATAGAATAAAACACAGATCCATTAAAATTTCTGTTACAGTATAACAATAATCTGCGGGCAGCTCTTAAACCTATTAAGCAGACGGTGCATGAGAGAGACTTTCCTTGCTTTTTCCTCATAAGGGAGCTGCTGAAAAACACATTTTACTGCTAAGATTATCCAGCTTTGCCTCAGATCTATCCACTGAGTGTCAGACAGAGAGGAGAGGTTACAGCTCAGCCATAAACAGAGTTAGCTCATTTGAGTGGCACAATGAAAGAAGGCTTTAAAAGAAAAATTCAAGTTAGAACGGTTTGGATCGACGCTGAAATCTGCAGAGTCCGACCGAAACACAGGACAAGTTGAGACCTTCAGGGTTGCATTGGGAATATGACTTCAGCAGTTCAGACATAAGGTTTAGGTTACTAAGGTTACCATTTTATACATATGTAGACAAATTGGACTTAGGACATAGTTTGCTTACCTTTTTTTTTTTTTTTAAAATAGGGGAAAAGCCAAGCTATTTACAGATGTAGCAAAGTTCTTCCTATGTTTCAATAATTTGTGGTCTGGTATCAGACATTGAAATGGACTTGAATGGATTCAGTGAAGTCTAAGAAAAATGGTATGCTTTGGTATAACTGCTGTCCATGCATCATTGTTTTTATGTAATTAGTTTTAGCACAAATCGGATCCAAAAACACCACAGCCCCCCACAGCACAAGTTGAACAGTCTATAATCAATAATCAGAATGTGAGAGATGAATATCAGCTTCGCATCAGTATTGTGTAATCAAGAAGTGGTCAGTAACTCAACAGAATGTGCTTTCAAAGGCGAATCTTATTGGAAATGTGGTTCCTTTACTGGGGATTGTTTCACCCGCTCGTCTATGTAGAGGAGAATCCTCCATATCCTGAAAATGAAAGCGATGGCATAATGATAAAATAGACATATTGTGCACAATGTGATGTGATTTTTACTGTTTTGCTCTTTATATAGTATGAGTAAAACATCCTGAGAAGCTCATTTAGTTGTGTTAGCAACTGTGCTATCTTGATGATTGATTGATAAATATACTGTATTTAGCAAGATGCTGATTTCCATTCGTAATCCCACAAAACAAGCAACACAAAATACAAACATTCATACAATATCATACGTAAAAATAAGAAATAAAGAAAAAATAAAAACTTTAGGCAGTAAAAACTGTTTTAAAATGCTTATATCAAAATTCTTATGCTTAATTTTTTTTTTCTTTTTACAAAATTGTCACAAAACTAACGAAAATACAAAATTCCTCAAATGCACCTAAGGTTAAATGATCATAGTGCTGATTACAAACAACCATACTTTAATCTGACCCTTAAAGTTGCAGTACATGACTTTTATTTGAAAAAATGTTTTTTACATATTTGTTAAAAACTATTTCCATGTTGCAACAGTATGTCATGAGACAAATAATTTGTGAAGAGATATATTTCCTCCTCTTCCTCCAAGTACTAAAATTGCTGTCAGAAGAAATGCAACCAAAAACAACCAATCAGAAGTAGGAGGAGGGTTTTAGCGCTGTCACTCAACCTCATAAACACCTGCAAGTTACAGGAAAAATGTTTATCTCGTCATTGGTGGCTTTGCTAACTAGCCACTAATGACTAGTTAGCACCAATCTCTGGTTAGCAGAAACATTTATAACAGTCTCTGCTAACTGGCGAGAGCAACGCCACCAGGAGGGTGATTGACAGCGGCAATACCTACCTCCTGGCTCTGATTGGTTGTTTCTAGTACGCAGCAGAGAAAGTGAATTTTTTCACAGATTGTCTCATACCATAATGTCACAACATAATGACAGTTTGAACAAATATGCAACAAAACTATTTTCAATAGTTACATACTGTAGGTTTAAAGGTTGCTTGCTTTCTTATTAGTAATGCTAAATTTAGCTTCCTTCTAGCTTGTTGAGCATCAGTGCAATGAAACAGGTGTAGTTTTTTTGTCTTGTATCTCATAAAAAAAGGACTACAGAACTATAACTAATGGTATGAAGGAATTTTTAAAACATTATCGTACCATGAGACTAGTTTTCACTTTTAGCGAATAACCGCAGCTTAATAGAAAAAGTAAAGGGTGCCTGCTAACTTGCAACTAACATGCTAGCCTGAACAGTCGCAAGCTACACAGAGCTGTTCCATGTGGAATTTGCATAGTTACCTGAGAACACCTTTCTTTTTTTTTCTCGAGGAATAGCTGTGCTGAAAAGGGTAATCAGCTTTGTGTCGAACAAAAAGCAGGTGTGTGTGAAGCTTGCAGCGTAGGGAAGGAGCTTAAAGGGAAGGAGTGGGTGCATGCTGTGGCAGCCAAAGAGAGGAGGGAAGGAAGGCTCCACTTTTTTTCTTTCTCTCTTTTTAAAGAAGAAAAAAAGAAAAGAGGGGAAGAAGGCTGATGATAAATCCCAGAAATAGATTTCGGGCTCAAAGTAACAGAATCCAAGCTGTTCCCTCTTTGCCATACGGCATCTGTCTTCAAACGTCTGGGATGACACAGCAAGCATCCTGTTTATTGACTACCAGCAGGAAACGCTTTCAGAGCTAACAATGTGTGCTAGTTACAAGTCTCCTTGCTGCTGTTGCTGTATCCCCCTTTTTTTGTAACCTCATCCCTCTCCCAAAAAAAAGGAAAAGAAAAGAGGGAAGGGGGGGGGAGGTAAGGTGGGGGGAGCTAACTCCCAGGGAAAGCTACGCATCAATATTCATTCATGCAGAACATGCGCTGTCAAGTAGAAATAGAGACGGCGATGAGTGCTGCATTTATTTGTCGTTTACCTCCTGGTATGCTAATATAATGAGGTCTGCACACCAAATAACCAAAGTCTGCGTGAACGCTGATCCTCTCTGGTGTTTCCAAATGCGTCTGGCAAACCGAGAACACAAATACCGCCTTCGGGGGGGTTTGGATCCACCTCCCCCCTCCAGAGAATACTTAGCGGTAACACTGGGCTGTGTTTTCCTTTGAGGCTGTAAGGAGAAAATGGTATTATTCTGTAAGCATAAGGTTATTGCATTATGTGTTCCTTACATACTTCAATAAGTCATAAATCTTAAGGCAAAGTGCTGGGGGGGGAAGCCACACAAAAGGTAGAGCACATCATTGTTTTATTGATGACAAGCTGTGAAATGGTCCGACTGTCACGCTGGTTGTTAGACGGCGGATGAGCGGCTCAAACGGGGAGCGTGCCAAAACTATTAAAAGGGTCAGAAAAGGCAGAGAGGATTGGAGAATAATAAAAAAAGAATGAATAATTTATTTTTTAGTAAACTTTTTCTAGCTTTACTTTCGATTATAATGTTATTCCCTCATCTAAAACATACCTGGAGTGTCTCCTTGATTCTTTCATGCATGTTTGAGAAATCCTTTAATTGTCAATGGCAACGACTGAACTGTCTAAAATGCATGGGTGGACCTAGCCCCACCTACATGGACAAAGCCCCTCCTTCAAGCTGCAGGTTTCAAGATTTCGAGCTTCAGTCTCAGAGCAGCCCTCCCAAAAATCAGCTCCTTTAGACTAGCCAGCAGCAATTAGCAAACACGAGCTACTTCTCCGTGGGACACTGATAAAAACATTGTTAAAGGGTTAATGGAGAAGCAATGTTGTGATGACTGAAGGTGGAGTTTCTGAAAGAGCAGGGGTGTCTTAAAGAGACAGAGGCCCAATTTCAAGGTGTTAAATTACAAAATAACATTTATTTTAAGTTATATGTGAGATTTATTGCATTATTAGAACAACTGAAAGTAACATAGTTAATTACTATAAAATGGCAGTATGTGCCTGGAAAATTACTTTTTTGTGCTTTTAAATGGGTCAAACCAGCAAAAATTGGAGTCTAGCTAACCGTTACCTCACTTTGATCATCCAGTCGCCATGACATCCCTGAACTTCATGTTGTTTATCGTGGCAGAAATCCACTTCATTGAATTAGCATTTTAATAAACTAAATATGCTAAGATAATGATTTCCATGTAAGTTAATAACTGCTTTTAACCTCTCGGAACTGCTCAGCTGCTCACTCTAAACATGTATAGAAGTGTAATTTACCAAAAAGAAAAAAAAAAGAAAAGAAAAAAAGAGTTTCAAATATCCAACATCCTTCATCTCTTAAGGTTTCCTTATAGGTGGTACAGTTATGGAACTCATGCATCAGACCTCTGAATGGCCTTGATTTGGAGACTTTGATCAGCTTCTGCTGCTTGAGCAGCAAGGAAGGAATGAGGGAGCAGCATGAAAACAGAAAATGGGGAAAAGCGTTAACATTTTCCACGGTCGGGGCAAACCTGTGGTCTTCCCCTCAGCCTACAGTAGATCATTATGATGATTTCTGCGCCAGCTGCCATGACAGAAGTTGATACATGACCCCTTGTAAAATTTTAAGATGTGTATAAAACAACGCGGATGTACGGTTTGACTGCACACTGGCACGAGTTAGCACCGGTGCGTCTCCTATCGCTCTCGCAGTGTAAACAGCTTTTCCTAACACAATGAGAGGCGGGCCACCGAGGGCGAAGCTTGGTGGAGTTTTTTCCACATTTAGTCACTTTAAAACTGTCGCCAATGCCGTTACAGTGTAATATGAGACAGATAATCTGTGCAAAAATAAAGCTAATCCACCTCCACCCTGAGCTACTGTTGTCGTCTCACACCACTCCCAGTCGGAAACAACCAATCAGAGACAAGAGACAGGTCTTAGCGCTGTTAATCATCCTTGTATACATGTATATGAATGTGCTAATGGTAGAAAAACAGCTCACCATTACAGGAAAACCGTTCATCCACCATCATTGGTGGTTACGCTTAACTAGCCATAGCATTCGTGGCAAGCTACATTTGGGGAGAGCACCCGAGTGATTGACAGCACTAAGACCCGCCTCCTGGTTCTGATTGGTTGTTTCTGACTGAGTGGTGTATTTCTGCGTTACTCTTTATTATCAATCTTGTTTTCCTAACAAGGAAACATGAAAAATTACAATCTTAGATCTATGCATGTTTTACAATTTGTTGTCAAAGTTCCAACTGAAGAAATCTTTAGGTTTTCAATCAATTGTTCCTGGAGTAACTGATTGAAACCAGTTTTATGTGTTAACGAAGTTGCTCCTTCTGGTATTGCTTGAGTCTTCACCAGATCGTTGTTAACTTAAAGCCAGATGCTTTTGGACATTGGGATTTCTTCCTTTGGATGTGTTTGTTATAAAATAAATT
This sequence comes from Poecilia formosa, assembly GCF_000485575.1. Taxonomy (NCBI): domain Eukaryota; kingdom Metazoa; phylum Chordata; class Actinopteri; order Cyprinodontiformes; family Poeciliidae; genus Poecilia; species Poecilia formosa. Next base: position 1,039,227 of record NW_006800047.1, on the reverse strand, counting down.
CATTTGGTGCCGGAATGTGATTAAAATTTTTAAGCAAGTTAATTGCAGTCAAATAATCACATTTTCATCTTAAACAATGCATCAACAAATAAGCAAAATTCTAAACTCAAATACAGTTTCGGCTGCTAAATTACTGAATAACTTGGCCTGTCAACTCAACAGGGAAAGATGTTTTATTTTAGTCTGTTATTTAGGTTATTCAACCATCAGAATGATGCAAAGTGTTATTCATTCACCTTTCAAATGTTTTCCCTTCATGGAACTGCTTGTTTCATTGAGATGGTATTTTAGATTTCACTAGTTAGCTAACTCCTGTTAGCATAACTTGTACACAACACTAGTCTGTTCCAGAGTCCGATCAGATAGTTTTTTTTTTTTAAGCAGAAATGAACCTCCAGTGGGCCCAGAGAAGTAGATTTGTCGTCCATTGATGTTTGAGAATGTCGCTTGTGCGTCCTGGGTGTTCCTGAAATGCCGCATGACTACAACGGTTCTGCTCTGAACTTTAGTATGTCAAAAAACAAAATTGACATGTGAAAATTTTCTGGGAGGGTCCCTTGCAGTATGAATGCCTTTGCAAGTCACCCTATGAATATGTAGCCCTCACATCGACATCGACTGAAATTTAACATCCTGAAACACACTCCAAACAAAAATGTTGCTATGAGTCAGAAAAAGGACCAAAAGTGTCTACTTCATACATCATGTCCCTTTTTGTTACCCTTATTTTCAATGAATCAAAGAAAGAAAAAGCACAAGGAGAGAAAACTGCTGGTCACCAAATGTCACGGTAGCATTTCGAACACGTGTCGGTGCTCCTGTGTCTGTTCAGTTAAAAGCCCTGAAATCACTCTCCGTGTGTGTGTGAGTGACATTGTTTATGTTTCACTTATCTCCGGCAGATGTTAGCTGAGTGAAATTGAATTCCTGGCAATGAGGGGAGGAAGGTTCACGGCTCGCATCCTCTTTTATGTCTGGGGACAGGATTTCTCCTGGCCAGCCTTGATCCCCTGATTGTCCGCACGGTGAGGTGACTGACGACAGAGGTCGGGGGGTCAAACGGGCTCTTCCTGACTGCGCTTTGACCAAGGAGCCGGTCCAGCAGCGTTCGCGGCCGAAACGACGCAAAGCCAGAAGCAAATCCTACCAGGTAATACAAATCAGCAGCTTGATTCTCGCAGCGGCGGCGGCAATAACGACTGAGTTACACGCATCGGCTCAGTCAACACACTGGGTGCAGTTTCTTTTCTTTTCGTTTTTTTTTTTCTCCCCATATTATCAGGCTGGACTTGTAAATCTCCCTGAAAGATAAATCCCACAGTGATAAAATGTAGTCAGTCATCTTTATTGGATTTCTCAGACCAGTGTGAAAGCGGCGAGATGAAATCGCCGCTCGCAAATAAAAACAGGACCGAGAATCCCCCGCCAGCCCCCAGCACCACCTAACTCCCCCAGTGAAAGGCTTTGCTCGGATGCTGAATGGCAGACATTTATCTCATGGACTCGGAGCTGCTGCTGCTCTCTGCCATTTTCTTTCCCCCAGAAATTGTTGTTTAGATGATGCAGCATCGCTTTACTGTAAAACCAATAGAGAGAGTGCAAAGATGAAAAAAAAAAATAAAAAAATCAGGAGAGCAATTTGATGTCATTTGCTGTAGAGGCCGGTCTCATGTGTAGGCGCTCTGTTTCCTCTTGTTTACCCCAGGCTGTTTCTCAACCCCTGCATAACAACCCTGAGCAAACATGACTATCAGCTGATATCGCAACAGTTCTCCACAAGCATGAGCAGATGACACTCATTACCAGCGCAGGTCAGGAAGACGTGGACGACAACAACAGCAGCAGCAACAGTAACACCTTTCTGGCTTCGTTATGCTTAATTGAAATAATTTGCTTCCCTCACCGAAAGCTGGACTCGAGGAAAATGACAACAATAGAAATGGGGAAGTGTGAACAACGAAAGCATTAAGAAACGGGGGGAAAAAAAGCCACTCATAATTGTCATGCTTGCTTTTGCCTGAATGTTACATAATCTTACTAAGACAGCAAAATAAGTTCAGTACAGTCCACTGCAGTTGAAGATACTGCAGTGGAAGTTCAGTACTGTTTATGGCCTTAGCACTGATTTATTTTATTTCAGTAATAATACCAATTTGCTCATTAAGCTTTATATTTTTAATTAAGGTAAAATTATTGACATTTTTTCTTATAACGGAAAATGTCAAAAATGACACAAAGTGTTTGTCCTTTTAAATTTTTTCAAGTAGAACCGCAGTTCATTTTTTAATAAAATGTTTTTATTTCATTTCAATCAGTTAAGTTTATTTGTATAGCACATGTGAGCAAAAAGGTAGTTTGAAGTGCTCTACATAAAAAAAAACACAAAAGTATAAAGTCAGAAGACAAAACAGTCAACAATTGAGAAAACCAGTAAACATTCCTTTTTGCGAAGTGCCGTCATTACTCATCAAAATGTTGGTCAGCAACTCTTGACATAAACTTGACTTATTAAACTCTGCAAGCGTTTTGAGAGAGAGAGTGAAAAGGAGATGCCTGTTTTTAAATACGTCAATCACGCAAAGTCATTTTGAACTTTAGTGCAGACGTTGATGGACAAATCCAAAATATTGATATCAATACCAGGTGAGTGTCATGGTTGTCAAACTGTGCCGTGCATTTTTATTCAGTTCCTTTAGGGAACACTTAGAACAACTTTTGTCCCATAAGCTACAAGTCTTTTGGATATGACTCTTGCACATCTAGTTACTGAAATATTCACCCATTCTTTGTCTTTGCAGTACTTCTGTCGACATTATTCATAAGGTATTGCCATAATTTCTCAATTGGACTTGGGTCTGGATCTTGGTCAGCAACCTTTTCCATTCAAAGAGCCACAACAATTTTCTCAATATATCCTACATTTTACTATGAAAGTTAATAAAATTAATCTAAAAATTATATCTATTTTCAGATTTTAGAACAAAATAAAGCCTCTATTACTAAAGAAAAGTTTTTAGAATGTGTTGAGTATTTTCTATGAAATAAAATATTAAGAAAGATTGGTCACAGAGTTGTAGATATTAAAACTTACAGAAAAAAATTCCTAAACTTCTGCATTTCTTGTTGTGTTCATTATCAAAACTGTTTACCTTTTTTGTTTTGTGAGTCTCACAGTGGAGGGGCCAAAGAGCCACATGTGGCTCTGGAGTCGCAGGTTGCAGGCCCCTGGTGTATCCTATGGAAATACATCCAAGTGTGACAAAAAAAATGCAAGACATATTAATACTTTTGCCAGGCACTGTGAATAAATATCAGCAAAAAAAAAGTATTAAAAATCAGTACATAAGCCGCTATTCTCTTGTATTGTACCTTCAACTTATATTAAAAACCAATAGGTGGGTCGGCGAGACCAGCAAGGTGATGCGAATTGAGAATTCATAGACTGCGTGTGTTCATTAAGAAGCATGACTGTAAAGTTTAATAGCATGTTCTCCCTCCCTTGATATTTCCCATGGGTGAGACTAAAGTATGTAAATGGTCCCAGAGAAGGATGTTGCAGTTTGCAGTCTTGTCACGTAATATCATATTGAACAAGTTGATGGAACATGCTAGAATATTGATCGTTGCTTTGCCATGCAGACACCTTGGTATAAATGTACCATTTGGATTTTATCTGTCATCTTCTGCTTTGAAAAGCTCTGGGTTTAATCTGAGTGTTCCTTAGATGCCATCCCAGAAGATGGTAGTGATGATGATGATGATGATGATGATGATGATGATGATGATGATGATAGGATTACACGAAAAAAAAAAAGTCATTGTTTCTTTCCCAGTTTACAATTTTTCTTTTCTGCTTAGTGAATACTATATGTGAGGTGAATATCTGTGTTTGAAGACAAGAGAAAGCAGAAACCCAAGGGGCTTTGTTTATATACAGTTTCTTTATCTTTTGTCTTGGTCTCTTTTAACCAGCTCTGTCTTATGACTGACGCACAATGAGCCCTACTTGTCAAAAACAGTGAAAAGAGTCCAGTGTTCTCCAGAATTATTGGCACCATTCAGGCCTTAACAATGGAGCAACTGGTTGGATTTGGCTGTGAAAGTTGCTTTATTTCGACTTGATGCTCCTGCATTTATATACTGTACAACATCGTGATCTACTGAGCAAAGCAACATTCTTCTTCAGGTACCCATGACTGGCACCTAAAGGTGTAGATGTGTAAAAAGTCTTAGAATAAATCCATATTTATTCTTCACTGTAATCTGTAGCCTCCTTATTGGACAGTCAATGGACATATTCTTTAGATGTCTTGATGATGAATTAAACTGAACTCCAAATGATGTTCAGGGTCTTAGTTTTTTGTTGTTTTTTTTTGTAACCATTCCCAGACTTATAGTTTTTAACAACGTTGGGTCTGATTTGCTAGGAGTGTTTTTGTGTCTTTCTGCTGTAACGTTAGCCAGTTATACTGATTAACCAGTGATTGGACCTTCCAGACGCAGGTGTCTTTATACTTCAATCACTTGAGACACAGTCACTGTGCTGAGGAGATCTCCATTCCATTCATTGTGAGACTACTAGCACCAACTGGCTGTTAAATTTGATTGATCACTTTAAAGAGGTGAGTATTTCTGCACTTATTTTAAGGTTAATATTTACATTTGTCTTAATCCATTTTTACTTTGACATTTACATTCTTAAGCCACTATTGTAAGAGGAGAGGTCAACTGGTCACACCGACAGCGCATTTAAGAGGTATTTTTGTATATGTGGTTTTGGGAACTGACGGTCTGATGGGACAAACCCTCCATTTCCCCACTGTCCAACCGAGACATATACTGTATTCCTCCTGAGTGCTGTGCTAAGACCATGGGGAGGGTTAAAGAGTTTTTTGTAGTTTCTTTAGTCAAAAATGACAAATTTTGTTGATTGTGACTAATTTCTAAAAGCAGTAGAAAGATTAAAATATTCAAGGGGGTGACTACAATTCACAATGACATAGTATGTGTCAGTCTGTGACATGAAATTCTTCAAAACTTTGACACATCAGAAAATATGAAAAAGTTAAAGGGGTGTAGATCTTCACCGAGGACCTCTACTGTTGCAAAATTCTTGTCCCCCGTCCCCATTGCCCCCAGATCCCAGCTCCTTCGCAACACTAATTCTCCTCTAATGTGAATTCAGGCTGTGTGGCTGTGTATTATCTCTCCCCTATGAATACAGCCACACAGTATTTATCTGCCCTTCAACAATACGGATGATCCGTCGCTGAATGGAGCAGCAACAGTTGGTGATGCTCCCAACTTCCATGGGCCGGTTAATAAATAAAATCCATTTACAGTAATAATTCATCCAACATATCTCATCACTGTATCGCAAGCACATAGGCGGCACCCTCCCGAAATCGCGGCGCGCATGAAGGTGCCCTTCAAGTTTGCCTGAATAAAACGCAAATTCTGTACCTTGAAATGGGGGTGAGGGGACCACCAGAACTAAACCCGTTACTGTCTCAATTTGGTCCCTCGTAGCATGAAGTTGACCCCTTTATCTGTAGCGCAGATTGAATTGAAGAGAGTTTGTGTGGGGCTGGGCTTATCATTCATGGCTGCTTTTAAGGGGAAGGGGTTGTGGGAGGGGGGGGCTCGGGTTTTAAATACACAGATAATAGGAGCAAGGGGGACACATTAATAAGAGAAGTGTGTGGAGGAAGAAAGGGTGGTGCCATCATTCAAAAAAGACATTAGGGATTTAGATCAATCCTGTTATATAGGAAAGCGAATGCACAACGTGGCTGATCTCCATATTCATATGTGTAACTCGGTGCTGTGTCATTAATAATCCCCCCAAGATGGTCCATAAACTCAATGGTGGAGCAATGGAAATCCAATATGAGTGAGCGGATGGGGTAGGGCCTTAAAAAATGTGGGGGCTTTTGATTAGGGTACATGGATGGGGAAGTGGATAAGGAGGAGATATAAAAGCAGCCCCACATCTGCATCCCCACAGGAGAGCTTTTGGAGAGCAAGATGAATATGGATTCCCATTAGAAAGTGAATAGTTCATATCCAGGTAATTTGTTACGAGGTATCGGCGGCCCCCGACTCTCCTCTGCTTTCTGACACTCCTCCGGCGAAGTCATTTGCGGAAAACGAGATTCCTTCCAGACACCCCAGATTAAAATGCGGTGGAATGAAGTGGCAGGTGGCAATCACTTTCCCCCACCCCGAAAGCTGCCATCAGTTTCTACCCCTCACTTCAAGCTCTTACTTCACCAAAGTAAAGGGAAGGAAGGAAGAGGGAAAAAAAAAAACACCTCAAAGAGGATCTGAGCAGAGAGAGATTTTAGGAACATCGGTCACAACCCGATGCTAACGAGGTCTGATGAAGAGATAGGGGAGGTGATGAAAACGCATGCGGGTGCCCGGAGCGAACGTCAACAATGAGGTTCTATAACGAGACTCCATAAATAATAACTACACACACACGCACACACACACACCCACACACACATGCATATATACACAAACATACCGCTTGAGCAAACTTGTGACAAATGCTCAGCGGCGTGCCCCGACACGGCTCGGTTTAGGGTAACGACGCTCACCTGGAGGAAGCAGCACGGGTTGTGTTTTGGGTTGGGGAGGTAGGAGAGCTGCATTGACCTGGTTTCTTGAAATAGGGCCATTAAAAAAAGCGACATGAGTGCAGAATTTGCGAGGTTGACTTCACCAAACTTTTCTATACCCGTCTTTTTTTACAGGCTGCAGTCAAATTCGTTGGGACCCCCTGGTGAAGATCACTGTCTTAATCGTAATAGCAGTTTGAAAAGTTAAAAAGAAAATGTACCGTTTAGTTTGAATATGTTCCATTACTGGGGGAGAAAAAAATCCCATCTTAAGAAATAAGAGGCTTTTACTAGAGCCGCGACAATTTTCTAAATATAGAACTACATGGTTGATTATGAAAGCCAACAAAATTAAACTAAACTTTAGTTCTATTTTCAGAATCCATTTCATTCAAAAGAATGAGTTGGCTCTTTTCCAGAAAGATTCAAAGAGCATTTTTTTGCTCTATAAATCAGCAAAAAATGTAAAGAAATCAGTGATTGATATGCTGCTGCAGATTTTGCAGTGTAGAATTTGCTGAGTCGACTATCAAACAAGGAGGAGCTTCGTCCTCGAAGGCGGGGCTAAGTCCACCCTGGCATTTTGGGCCAGCAAAATGGTTGGATATTAAAGGATTTCTTAAACATGCATGAAAGAATCAAGGCAAAAGCTGCAGGTATGTCTTTGATGAGAGAATAACATTATAACATGACATAAAGCTCAAAAACACTGATCTTACATAAGCCTGCCCCTTTAAGAAAAATCAAATTGATTAAGTTCCATTTATGTAACATTGTTGTTTGGTGTATCTGTGATTTTTTAAAAAATAAAATCTACTACTGCCATCTCCTCTTTACCATTGGTTCCAGCGAATGTCTTGGTGTCTTTATGTAACCCTGGATGATTTCTGCTGCATCACCTTCCTCCCATGACCAGAGCTCACCAGTGAATGGCGGGGTCAAGTTTGGCATGTTTGGAGAAGGACGAGATATTTTAAGGTCGAAAGTGTATCTGGGCGAGTGAAAAGCTGCCATTCAGCCATCGCCCTTCCACCAACGGACAATGGGACGGAGACGGAGCGCACGAACAAACGGCGCTGCTGCTGATGCTGACCTCAGCCATCTCCCGATATTCTCCGCTCCCTTCACATCCGTATCTCTTCATACCACTTCTGTTTTCACACCAAATCGATAGCAGCCCCATGGAATGGCTGACATGAAATTAGCTGGGAAAGTAATGACAAAAAATATCAATATGTGTAGATAATGTGGCTGCAAATGCCTTTATTGCCACGGCTGCCATGGAAAGCCATTATCATTTTACTGCTGGATTCCCTAACCAATTGTAATTGCAATATTATGGCCTCTTGCAGTTGTGATATTTTTACTGAGGCAGCTTCTATATTTCCTATGAGTGGAGTGAGTAATCATGTGATTTCCCCGGTGCACCCTGTGCAAGAAGACAAGTACCTGCTTAAAACATGTTTACATACAAATTATGCTAACAAGTGCAGAAAAGCCTCCGTTCCCCATCAGCCTATTCAAATTTTGTCACTTTATAGCCTTGAAGTATGGATTTTATACTAATTTTATATGAAAGACAAACACAAGACAATGCAGAACTGTGGAGTATAGGAAGTGGACACAAACCAACACACCAAAACCTCGACATACAAATGTAGACCGTTTAATCTGATATCCTTGCATGAGATCCGGTGCAAACTGCCTTCAAAAGTAAATTATTTACCATCATAAAATAAGACAGATCAGGAAGTTGTGGTGAATTTTAAGCAGAGTTAGGTTATGAAGCAATCCTCCAGGTTTTGAATATCTCTCAAGCTGTGTTTCTGTTGACCATATAATTGTGCAATTTGATATTGCGAAAATAAATTTGCACAATGGAAACATACCAGTTAAAAAAAAAATCCTCATTTTTAAAAAATTAAGGTTTTGGTGCTAGGATGAGTTGGATTTTTTTTTTTTTTTTTTTGGCCGTTTCATTTCACAAAAGTGCTATGGAAACATTTTTTTTGCATCACATGAGCCACATGATCAATAACCGGACGTTACCACTGGCGCAAACCACAATGAAGAAGACGACAGGAAGTAGCTGTATGAAGGCGGAGCGGCATGCTTGTTATTGACTTATCGCATGAACAAACTTATTCATGTCTGACTTTAATGTTGTCTCTTATTTAGTGGAAACACTGCTATTGCAAAATTGTGGGGGTTTTTTACGTTAGTGGAACATAGACTAAAATTTGCACTCATTTGTAATGGAAAAGCAGCTACAGAACACTGAGATGAAACTACAGACCGAGCAAGACATGGCACCAGTAACTAACCTAACCGTCCAGGTCAGCAGTATTTAGACGAGAGCAACAAGAAAAAAAATACTTTTTGACTTTATGTCTAACTACATGCTACTTTATGTTAGTCAAACACATTCAGTTTCAATAAAATACATTGAGCTTTATTGGTTGGAACAGAAAAAAATAGTGCAACAGTTAAAATGGTGGGAATACTTTCTGCAGGGCTGCCAGTTTATCCCATCGGCCAGCCGAGTATTTCCCTCCTGCCGCGTTTTGTTCGCAGGCGATAAGGTGGGAGTTCCTCCGCGTTTGTCGGCCATGTGCACGGAGATCAGCGTGTGTGTGTTTACTGTGCAGATAATTCCTGGCTGGCATCTGAAATATGCAGGTGTTTTGTGCAAGATTGGGCCCCGCCTTTGTGCACCGCTGCTCCAGCTGGAACGGGAACCTCCAAGAGAACGGAACGCCGAACGTAAACACAAGGTTATATAAGCCGGTGCAGTTCGGATAAAGGGGGTGGAGGGTGGCATAACACACTGGATGTAGGCGCTCGGGAGAGATGTAAAACACCGGCCTGCTTGTCAAAACACCTGGCAAGTTGCAACACGGCGCTTTTGCGCTTCAATGTGTTCACACGGTGGGGGGGTTGCTATAGGATACTGCACGGAGACTGTTGCACAACGTCCTGACATGATGGAAGAGCAACTCTGACAGATGCGCATCGCTATTTCATTACATCGCTTACATTAAACGCAGCCGTGTGTGATTGGGCTTTGAAGGCGGCCGGCTGGAGAGCCTCTCCATTGCAGGTGGATCTTATACTAACGGCCAAAAGGCTTCTTTTTTCCCCCCCTCCTTCTTCTCCTTCTTTTTTTCCTTTCCCACCCAGTTGTTGCTCTTCTGCCAATTAAAAGCAGCTCATCAGAGACTGATGGTGGGACCGTTGTTAGTCTAATTAGCAGCCAGAGGCCATGTTGGAGTCTCAGCGCTCTGCCTTCTGGCGGAAAGCTTTCATATGAGCAAGTAATCACAAGTCCAGGTTGTTAATCCTCTGAAGAATCCTCTATTACTTAACAAACAGCTCTGCTGTTTGACCATTTTTTTGTTGTTGTTGTTGAATCTCCCCCCCACTCCCCCCTTCGAGTGTTATTTCAGTGTCTTTGTAGACAAAATGCATTTGTAATCCAAGGCTTTGGTTAAACAGTCGCTTACATTCAAGAAAGGTGTTTGGATAATGCGCTGAGGTTTAATCCCGACTACAAAGACTGTACTTTTTTTTTTTTTTTTGCTTAAATGTTATTTTAATTTATCTGCTGAAAAAAAAACTTGGCATACCTCAAAGTCTTAGCTCAAAACCACACAAACCTTTGTTTCTGACTCACGTTATAGAATCCAATTGTCTCTTAATCCGATAACCCCAGATTGTGTTCATTCTGTGATTTTACTCATTACTGAGAATTATTGTGTATGCTGAATCCCAGAACAGGCTCCACGTCTAGCTACATCCAGCTCAATACATGAGGTGGCTAACCTGACAATGCTGTGGCCAGTGTTGCCAGATTGGGCCGCCTTTAAACACTTTGGGCTGGAAAAAATAATAACATTGGGTGGGTTGTTAAAATTTTGGCTGCTTTTCACAACATTTGGTGGGTTTTTAGAAAGTGTTCAGAGGAAAATTCATTCAAAGCACAAAACTTTTAATAAATCACTGTGTTATTTCACCTTTGTTTTCAGTTAATTTATTTTGAAAATCTCTATATGATCTGTTGAGCGTGACATCTGTGGTTAGTCACCGGTTAATCAAATGTGACTATGTAGTAGGACTGGAAAGCATAAGTTCATGGCAACATCATGATTTAAAATGACATAGTGGCAAACCCCCCCACCCCCAAAACAATTCAAGTCTCATTGTGTTCAAAGTCCTTTAAAGTCCCAATAGGTTCTAATTTTGGGCAGAATATAATAAAAGACGACCAAAATTGTGCTGAACTGTCACAAGTCTGAATCCCGTCTGGTGCTACAAACATGGATTAAAGGTTGAGATTTGGGTTACGGTTTATAGAGTTGGACGGGTTTTATGCTGTTTTTGGACTGGAAACTGTCAGTCAAATCTGGCAACCCTGCCTGTAGCTGCTGGGGTTAAAATTCAGATAGTAAAAATAATGAAAATTGTGGAAATTCCAAAAACTTTTACTTTACAAAATTGACCTCATGTTGAGTTGTGCAAGCTGAACATGTTTTACAAAAGGCCTGCAGACTGCTCAGCTGGAAGCGACTGAGGTTCATGGTTTATACCGAGTGCTAATGCAAGAGTTTCGATCTAACCACAGCTTTGAAGCCAAAACCCTGCGCTGTCTTATAACCACCACATGTTCTTAGCCACCTCTTCAGGCGTTGTGTCAAGCTTGCATTGTGCTGCATGCAGTGTTGTTCTGCTTTGTCCTTAACAAGAACTATCACTAAACTCATTTATTTTCTCAGCTAAACATTTCAGAGTTCACACCTCCAACAGGAACTAGCACTCACTCGTTTGTTCTGCGTGAAACTAAGTCCCAAAATAAATACGCAAGGTGTGACACCATTCGTAAATAAGCTTATGAATTATGTCATCGCATGCCCACCTCTGCTTACATAAACTGCGTTTTGTAATGATTGAATTCCCAAAGCAGCTGCTCCTATGTTTTATTCCTCTATTTTATTGCTTTCATCGTCAGAAACCATAACTGGAGTTTTGAATGAAAATATAGTCCAGAACAAAACAAAGAAATTCTGTAAAATATTTCCAACTTTAATGGAATTACACTTTTTTTCTGGATTCCAAAAATATCGTGTGCTCATGTCTACCGTTTAAAAGCATGTAACATGGCAGTATTTTACCCTGTGTTAACAGTGAAACTACACCCAAAATTGCAACTTTTGTAAAACATTAGCTTGATTTAAAAAATGTTGACTAAGTTGAACTGAGTGGCCTTTTCTCAAAGGGAATAAAATGTAGTAACTCTGTATAGTTGAATGAAATAGTTCAGGAGACAAACTCCTGTTGACATCTTCAAGATCACCCAAAAACACTGGGATGTTATGTTGGTAGCCTAGCAACAATTAAGTTGAAGGCACATTCAGCACTGACTCGGTTCTCTTTTACTTTTACTACTCTGGCTCTGAGAGTTAGAGCTATTTCCTTAAATTGGTCATTATGTCTGAGAGTATGGAATAAAAAGACATGGGATTTTTTCTCATTATCTGAAGCTAAATCCTACTAAACCTAGTTTGTTTTATGTCATTTGTCATTACCAAAATTATTTCTAGTTTGCAAAATAGTGAGAGAAAGAATATGTCAGAGATTTCCAATATTTTCCCAAGTATGGAACTACATTGTGAGACAATTCCCCTCCAGTTAGCATTTAAATGCTAATAACATGAACTGTTCTTCAGTGGGCTAATTGTTAACAATGAATTTGATTCTTCTTGTCGGCTTTTGTTAAATAGAATCTAGAGATTTTGCAGCTGGGAAGAAGAACAATAAAAAAAAAAAAAAGATTAATAAATCTGATTTTTGCAGCCAGCTCTTAAATCTCAGATGAAGTATACGCACAGTATTAGCTCATTTCTCTCCGAAGTTAATAGAAATTTATGAATTCTGATGAGATTTGCAATTAGCAAAGAGCCAAAGCAGAAAAGTTTGGACTTTTGCTTCTGAAGATCAGTGAATGGAGCTTAATTTAAAATTTGGAAGAGGAAAAAAAAAAAGAAAAAAAGATGAATAATGGAGGGTTTTTCTCTTTCTCTCTCTCTTAAAGTGTAATTTTCTTCCAAGTTTAAATTCTAACAGAATTAGATCATTTATTAAACCATTTTTTGTTATTAAATTCCTTTGCTACTTTTGCTCTGTTTTCATTGTACCTTGTAATTGTGACATCTTTTTGTACATTTGACTGGATTCTGGGTATTTTTCCAGGCAAAATGTTTCAATGTCTAACAGTTCCTCCAACTTGGACACAGCTAGGGGGTTGCCCCTTTTTCATGAATATGGATTGCAGTACTGTAGAAATATAAAATGCTATACAGCACCAACAACCATTTGCTTGAAACATTTTAGATGAAAAACAAACCTAAATCAGCAAGCAGGATAACTCTAAAGGGAAGAGGTGAGCAGATTAATACCTATAATATCGATACATCAGGACTGGATCGGATTGATACTAATGTGGTAAAATCAATACTTTTATCAGATTCTCCTTTGAGAATTTTATCTCATTTTTGTATTGTAGTTCCTCAACTCTACCTTAAAGATTTTGATTTTCTCTCAAAATTTATACTTTGTTTATTTAGGAAAAAACACAGAATAGTTTGTTTTCTTTATTGTTTCTGTTTAACTTGTTAACATATGATTTTAAAATATTTTGTAGACCAATATAAACTTTGTTCAAATTCTTTCTATGGTCTTAACAATATAATTCAAACAAAAAAAAAACACAAAAAACACATGAATGTCACAAATTTGATATATCAAACCTAAATAATAAAAAGAATCAGTATCAGTATCGGTATCAGCAATACTACCCCTGTATTCCTTTGGTATCAGATCAAAGCCAAAATACAAAGTATCGCCGACAGAGCTACACTAATTTAGATGGAATGTACATTGAAAACCTTCATCCTATGTCCAGTTGAAACTTTATGAAAACATATAAAATTGATGCTAAATATTAAATTGATGCTAACAGACGCTTTTCAGTAAGTTTCTACTCTCTAAGTGTATAAAACTGATCAAAAAATAGCAGGTTTTCATTTGCAAAAACAAAAGAAATAGAAAATGATGTGCCTCTTTATAGTTTCGCACAACTTCATTTTTTTCCCCACATAAAGCGCTAACAGAATATAATAATGTTTGACGATTCCATGACTACCGTGAATGCTTTACTGTACTTTCGACATACCACCATCGGAGCTATACAGCTGTAGAACCAGAGTTATAAATAGGACTAAGGCATGCATCCTTATGCCCTTCGCCCTTTCCTCCCCCCATTCCCCCACACTCCCATGGACAGCAGGCCCCCATCAAACAGTGTCATCTGGCTTCACAGCAATGACAGGGCGCCATTTGGCCAATAGATGTTTAAGCAATCCCTGGGCACCAGCTGGCACTCAAACACACTTCACATTTCCCTCCAAAGCGTGCCTCCTGTTTTCCACTCATGCTCCCAGGAGCGTAGGGGGACGGAGGTGGCAGCAATTGAGGGCGGGGGATGCGGGGGGTGCTCTAACAGGCAAACACTAAAGGTTACCATCCCTATTTCACATCAAATATAAAGGACACCAGTAATTACCTCACGTGGCCGACAGGTTCCGACACAGGCGCCGGGTATCTCTTCTATCTGACCTTGCGATAGTCTGGAATGAAAAGCGAGGACACGAAGCTGGAAAAATAAAACTTGAAAATGACACTCCCTAATTGCATTGCTCTCAAACTGCTGTGTAGCCTAATTGCGTTTCTGGATGTGTCCGGTTTTTCCCCCCACCATCTCGATTCTTGGCCTGGATTTGTTCCCCCCACAGCCGCTGTGCAAACTCAGCCCATACCACCCACTTTTCTTCCCCCTCAATGTCAGGAGCCGTAATCAAAGTTAAAGACCCGACAATCTTGACTGGCTTAAATTCATTTTCAAAAGGTTAGCCAGGTGAGGACATGAAAAACACATAAAAGCTTTGTAAACGAGAGAGGAAAAAAAAGAAAGAAGAGACAAGAGGAGCCTGCGATTAGCGACCCTCTGTCACTCGGCGCTGCGTGTGGCTGAGGGCGGGAACGGCTCCGAGGGCGTGAGGGGTGGGAGGATTTCTGCCGCTTTTGTGGGCGAACTGGCAGAGCTGGCAGAGCTACTGCAGCGTCAACCGAGAGAATTTGATCCGCCGGCTTTGGAAGTGCCGGCCGCGTTGTCAAAATTCCCGGATTAGGTGCCCGCAGAGGTGGGGAATGTTAACTGCGCCGGACGGGGATCAACGCGTGCTGAGGCTGCTCTGTCGCTGGCTGATAGAGTGGGATGACATGATGCCCGGGCCTCTTTGTTTCCTCCCATCCCCCACATATCACACCTACATCCAGAAAGTCCCAAATAACTGTGCTAAAATCTGCCAGGGCTGTTAATTAATTCTCACAATAGGTTGGCTGGCTTCGGGCGAGCGTAGAACATGCTTTGGCTGCATGACGGCGTTGGCCCGCAGTTAAGAGCTGGACTCCAGAAATAAGTCTCGCCTGACAGCTTCATATGGAAACAGAGCCTTGAAAAAGTACCTATAACCCTTGAACCTTTTTGACATTTGGTCTACAATTCTGTGTATTTCATTGAGATTGTATATACCAAATATATGTGTATATATGTAGTCAGAATAACTTGGACACCCTTAGATAAAAACCAAGTGCTATGGCCTTCGCTTAGACAATTCCACTTGATTTTCATCTCTCTTTAGTGTTGGATTTCTCCCGTTGAGCTCAGTTTCTCTGGTTGAATTTCAACTCGGCTAATAAGTGAACAGAAAGCAAACTTGTGAAGGATGGCGTTGAGTTTCTGCACTGTTTTGGAACTGCACTCTGCCTTTATGTGGTGCAGTTTGGCCATGGCAACAGAGGAGGTGAGCAATGTCATTTAGTCCATGTTAGCCACATTTAATAAATACTGAGCAAATAAAGTCAAAGCAAGAGGAATGTTAAAGACATTTTATTATTAGCAAAATATTGTGCCCATCATGCTATGAGGAATGGATTTGGACTTTTTTTATATATATATATATATTTCTGAGTTACCAGTCAGAAACACAACATCAAGGTCAGCTGGGAAAGTTGCAATCAAGAATTCTGGATCCATTTTGGCTTACACATGTGAAATGCAGCAAAGGTGGTTCATATAAATGACTTGTATTCATCTCTTGGTATTTCTTGTATTTCTTTGAACAAGTGACACAGATAGTGGTAATTTATTTTTTTTTTTGGTAAACATTTTATTCTTGTGCTTTAACCTCCTAAATAAAGAGAAATGCTAAATAGTTAGCCAGCACAAAAACTAGCAAGTCCTGCTGTTTTCCAACATACAACACGGAAGTTCCCATAAACAAAGACTGCAACAAGGTTCATTAGCTTTGTTGACATCAAATTTGCTTCATGACACTTGAAACAAACCCATTAGCACATTTAGCATCATTGCTTGAAAGCGCTAAGACCCTCCTCCTGGCTCTGATTGGTTGTTTTTGACCGGACAGCTGTAGTAGCAATAGTTTCTTTCACAGATTACCTGTATCATATTATACTATCACAACATGGTTTAACAAATATAGAAAAACCATATTTTTGTAAAAGTTACCACTGCTGCTTTAAATCCCAAGTTAATACACTGAACTTTAAGGTTGTAATGCGACACAACGAAGAACGCTGGAGGGACGAATACCGTCTGAATGCGTCTCTTTTTCAGGATCCTGTTTACAGCTGAAGCTACGGAGCTTTGAATACCGTCAGTATAGCAAACGCCGGCACCAAGAATAGCCACAATGCAAATAAAGCGAGAGTGGCATGCATGCATGAGGAAAAAATAAGCACGTGTGTTGGATGGAAGCCCTCGGAGGGAGAGTGGGGTGGGGGGGCTTCAACCGAGGTCGATCAATTAGGAGCTTGCTCAGGTACCCCACGAGCTGTCAGGCCTTGTTTAGCTTGTTGTTGCTGCTGCTGTTGTTTATTGAGCCCAAGCTATTAGGGTTTGTTGGAGGGGAAGAGGTGTTGCTGAGACCTCCCACCCCACAACCTCTTGTTTTCCTCCCTTAGGAAAGCAGCCATGTCTCCAGTCATTATAGGCTGTGTATTTGAGGTGGATGCACCGTGTCTATATTCAGTCATTTCAAAGCCGCCCCCTCCCTCTCCGTCTCCTGCCCGCTCAGCCTTGGCCGAGAGGCGCTGGCTCATGTCATCGCTCTCAGGGGCATTCCTCCTCCCCCGGTCCTGTTTGTCTCTCTGTTTACCTGTCTGCTTTAGTCTGCCGGCGAATCCGTCTGTCTTCTCGTGTCACCTTGCTGCTGCAGCGTGGCGGGCCTCGCTGCTTCTGCTTCAGCCCGACACCGGTCCGCCGATCGCAGACAGCACAGGTCTCGCATTATTTTATTACAAATGCCAGCGTGGCTGTGCTCTGGGCTCTCGTTAGCAACAGCAGGGTTACAATGGTTTCCCAAAAGTCTGCTCTTGAATGAGCGTGGACATTAGCAGGAGCGCTGTAGTCACAGGTGAGAAATGGAGAAATTTTCAGATTGCACTCAAAGTAGCTCCACTTTATTATTATTATTATTATTATTAGTAGTAGTAGTAGTAGTAGTAGTAGTAGTATTTTGTTTACAGTGTCTTTAAAGAGCAGCTTTGCCACTTGACGCTTTTCACATGACATTGTGGCACGACCACAAACTGCATACCTTTAGGATTTTATGTGATGCACAAAGTAGGGCATAAATGTAAAGTAGAGAATGCCGTTCACCACTTTTTGCAAAGTAAAAATGTAAAATTTGCTTTTGTATTCAGGGTCAATACTTTGCAGAACTTGCGGTGAAGTTCTAGTAGAGCTTAGATTTATGAGGCCGACCCAACCCGACCCTGTTTCCATGGCACGCTTTAAAAAAGCCTGCAATAGATGGAGCACATGAGAAAACTAAGTGATAATGCACAATATAAAGTTGTGGTTCTCAACTTATTCTAGTCTAAGAGGAGAAGCCAGCTTACCCTCTTGAGGAGAGACACAAAGTTAATTGGAGTAGTGCTGGAGCTAACATTATTATAGTAATTTATTATTCTAACGATAATTCTGATGATTAATCGATTAATCGGATAAAAACAATGGGGAAATTGATTAGAATTTTCATTTAGGCCTTTTTATGCAATATTAGAATGACATTAAAAGATTGAACACATATTTGTATTCCTTTTCTAAATAATAAAATAAAAATTGTATTGGTTAAAATCTATAACATGGCATTCCTTCAGTACTCTTGATCATTTGTTGCAAATGATCCATCTGCAGCTACGAAACATACTTCTGACATCAACATGTGAGCTCAGTGGCACAACTGCACATTATTCAGGTGGATGCAAAAACATAAATCGGCGCATCGCCCCCTCCAGACGGGGTTTTGGCGCCCCCTGTGGTGCTGCGCCCCTATGCGTTGCATACGCTGCATACCCACTTTTTGCGCCTCTGTGTGAGCTCAACCATTTCTGTCTAACTCAACATCAATGTAATGTAGAACTGATCTATTGATTAACTTCTGGAATAACCGATTAGTAGTTAGATGGTAAAAATACAGAATTTGAACCGAGTGAAGCTAAAACTTTGGCACATGAGTTCTGAAGTGAAAACATTTACAGATAATGCTTTTTATTTTATCTTAAATGCAAAATGTCTAAATATTTTGTACAGTTTTGACTAAATTATTACTCTAAGTAGTTTGTTCTTTCAGCAAATGGCCTTTTTTTAAATCTGCATCCTCGAGTTAACAATTAATCAGTTATTACATTAGTTGACGATTATTTTGATAATTGCTTCATCACGATTAATCGGATTAATCGGATTAATTGGATTAATCAGAATCTAATTAATCCAATTAATCATTTCAGCCCTGAAGTGGACTGTAATTAATTAATGTATATGGAGTGTATTGGATTTTATTTTGAGGATGAATACAAAATTAGCACAAAATAAAGTCTGTTGCTGAACCACGAGTATGAATACCTTTCTGCAGCACTATCTCTATATATATTTTTTGCATAACCCAGACCTAACTAAACAGGAGATCAAAGTCCTAGAAAAAGTTTACTGAAAAAAAGAAGAAGAAAAAATGCAAAGCTGTTTGTCCCAAGGCAGTCCTAAACTTAAGTCTTCTGTGTGTAGGTCCTGTGATTCTTCCCCCATCGCCCTTCCAGCCGTCTTCTGAGGATGCGGTAAACACTTCAGAGCTATGTTTGCCGTCTGCATTTGATGTTGCTAGGTGTCCAATGCTGAAGGACACCTTGCGCATATCTCAAAGATGCGAGGAGCTTTGATGCTCCGGGAGTGACAGCAGGTTGATAATGGCAGTTTGAACGTGGCTACGGAGTCCGCCGCAGCATTTTTTTGAGACGTTTAAAGCTTATTGGCATTCACAATTGTATGCTACATACAAGTAATCGCACCCTTTTGAACTTTTCTACATTTTGTTATGTTACAAACACACACTTAAATATGTAATATTGGGATTTTGAGATAGAACAACTCAAACTAACCCATTACAGTGAAGATGGAAGGCAATAGATTTTCAACTTTTTCTCAATATTTGAAAAGCACAGAATGTATTAGTAATGGCAGTGGCAACCTGTGGTGTTGAGGGAACGAGACATGTCCGAAAAGACCAGCAGCTGTAACTGTAGCAACAAGCGCTTCTTCAAAGTAGAGGTGTCTGATATTGTATTTTGTGGTTTCGGTCTGATACCAAGTAAATATTGGACCGATATCATCGATACCAAAACTGATACCAATTCTTTTCTATTATTTAAGTTTGTTCTATCACCAAACTTCTGACCATTAGGTGTTTTTGTGGGTTTTCCTTTTAATTATTTTGTTAAAACCTACAGGAGAATTTGGGCAAGGTTAACAGGTGTTGAGAAAATACTTTAAAAACACATGAACATGATTAACAGAAACTTTTTTTTCCCCTAAATTTTAAGTGCAAAAAAAGATTATCATTTGTTAGCTAATCAAAACAATTTTCATGAGATTAGGTTGGTGGTGGTGAGGAGAG
>NW_006800047.1:1016885-1017894 GCF_000485575.1 Poecilia formosa | reverse complement strand
GTTCTTGCACGCTCATGAATGGGCTGACAAAAATGGTGTGTTTATTTACACCCTTCAAAATAATGAACTAAAAAAACAATAGTTCATTATTTTTTTTAACTAAAAAAATAATGAACTCAAATAATGTTTGAGTTCATTATTTTTTTAACTAAAAAATAATGAACGCAAACTGGTATTTCAACAGTTTGAGCTCCAAGGCTTTTGAGTCTGGAGGTCGTCCTTCCATCAACTTTAATCTTTAGCTCCAGCCACAGAGTGTCTATCTCATTCAAGTCAAGTCTCTGGCCTGCCGCTCCCAAAACTCAATATTGATTTCAATCTTGTTGGCAAATATAAAAGATTACTTTAAACCTATGGTGTGGTTTCATTCTCAAAATTAAGACTATCAACTACTTCCTTGTAGCAGGAGACTATATCCTTTCCACAGTTAGCTACTGATATGATTAATGATAGGCTAGCACCAGTAGCCGAGCAACCAGTGCTAGCAAATAAGAAGGACACCACTCACTTGCGTTAGCTTTGATAAGGTAAGTGACTAGCATGCCTAGACTGGTCACCCACTGGATTGCCTCCTTCCTCTGCTGTCCATTAGCATGGATAGGCTAGCTCTAGCATTGGATATCCTGGAAACTAGCATAGCTGGTCACTCATGACTCGATACTTTCTTCATTAAAGGAAACTTTGTCAAGAAAATTGGTTGACATACAACATGTGTAAGCAGCATACATTAGATGTGTTCTTTTGACAGAGATTACTTTAATCTACATGACACCAAAGATAAGCATACCCTATTGTATGGAGCTGAAGTTAGCCTCCAATTAAAGCTTCCGATTCGGTAGGTGACTCATGGTATAAACTTGTTATTTTTGGTAGTAATTTTGAACTTAATTTTACATATCTGCCTCACAACTAGTCGGATAAATGGCCGTTGGCCA
Organism: Poecilia formosa; assembly: GCF_000485575.1. Classification (NCBI taxonomy): domain Eukaryota; kingdom Metazoa; phylum Chordata; class Actinopteri; order Cyprinodontiformes; family Poeciliidae; genus Poecilia; species Poecilia formosa. The sequence continues at coordinate 1,016,959 of NW_006800047.1, read as the reverse complement.
ACTGTTGCTTCCCACACTGCTTGTTGTGGCCTTAAACAAGTTTCTGGTGTAATTCTAAATGGAAATCCACCTTG
>NW_006800047.1:1007679-1015778 GCF_000485575.1 Poecilia formosa | reverse complement strand
TGAAAGTGTCATGTCAGTCTAAGTCACCCCCCTTCAAATAAAGTGTTACCAAAAATAAATACACAGAAACACGATCATGACAACAATGGCTTTTTCAGGTAGAGCTGAAAAACTACTATACAGAAATAAAAATAATTTTCAAGAGATAAGCTGAAACTAAAATATCAACCTTTTCACACTAGTATCAATCTGATACCGATACTGACTTGGTATCGATGTCGATATGTTGGATCAATCCAAAATATCCTCACCTCAAGGACTTAAACACAACAAACTCCAGAATTTCCAGATTTGTATGTGTAAAATTCCTTGAAAACTATAAATTCTTTTTGATTTCTCAGCACAACATTATATTAGTCTGTCACATAAAATCCAAATAAATAAATGTAAAATAAGAAAACGTAAAAAGGCAGTAAAAAAAAGTCTGCAATCCTAAGACTTTATGCTTGAAGCGTGTTATCTATTCTTTACAGGTTTCTCTTCCTCTGAGGATTTTTTTTTTTTTTGCCTTCCACTGCAACAGGACTGAAATCGCTAAGCATGAGAAGCTCAGTGCTTCCTCTTAAAGGAACTTTTGAGCTCATGATTACAACATGGCGAATGCAGGCAGCTCTTAAACTTGGGCTGTCTGAACATTTTCACTTACAAGCCAGTGAACAGTACTTCCTTTCAACATGTTAAACACAATCCCACGTGAAGTCACTGTTTGTGGCCTAATCTGTCAAGTAAATGGTACATATGCAAAGTGGCCAAAGTACACACCTGTAAGTAGACTTGTGTATTGCTCTGAACCTCACCAGACCACATGAAACAGAATGTTTTTTTGTTTTTTTTGTTTTTTTTTCAGTTTTCTGAATTCACTGCTGTTTACTGTAGAGCAGGATCAATGTCACATGATAGAGTTGTGACCCATAACCATAAAAATGTGACCCGTAGCTATAAACAATTTCCTTATCTTTCTAGATCTTCTCCCTCTGCTTCTCTGACCAAGTGAGGAGATGTCTGCATCGTGATCAACATCGTCAGCATCAGCAAGGACCAGCAGCTAAAAAACCAATAGGAGCGGCTTCACAGCACATCATTAGTTAGCTATGCTAACATTGCTGTGAATTTGGGGGATGAGTAAGAAAGAATGCGTCCTGTGGGAAAGCATAGCTTCTCTTCACTGTTTTGACGTTATGTTGGCAGACTGCTATCTGTGATCGAGAACAAAGTACATACAGTTCTTGCACGCTCATGAATGGGCTGACAAAAATGGTGTGTTTATTTACACCCTTCAAAATAATGAACTAAAAAAACAATAGTTCATTATTTTTTATCTAAAAAAATAAAGACGGATAAATGGCCGTTGGCCAACTGTTGCTTCCCACACTGCTTGTTGTGGCCTTAAACAAGTTTCTGGTATAATTCTAAATGGAAATCCACCTTGTACATGCTAAGGTATGTACCTTGATGATGATGATGATGATGTGGCCAAACAGGCCAAACAGCTTGATTACTGTCCCATCATCTTGTTGTTCATTAGTAGACTTGTGTAAGCCATGTCTGTTCCTGTACAGCCAAACCAATTTCCTTTGACATGAGGGCAGCAGCTTTTAGTCATGCCCTTGTAAAGTGGTGACACATATGACTCACTTGCTCATACGAACAATTGTTTGAACATGAATTCTTCAGCTGTTTGGAAATTTCTTCAAAAACTTTCCCACCTTGTGTAAATTTACAATTACAACAGTGGTTGTCTTCCTTCAGCTCTGGATTTTCCCTTTGTTCAGATTATTGGTCAATCTTACACGTGTTGTCAAACAAGAATGACAATCACTTAAGATTAGCATTTTAAAAGACAGGACCTCTTATTGAGTCTTCAGCGGTCATTACTTTGAACCATTTGGTTTTTCATTTTCAAGCCATTTTGAGTGCTTTAAATGAATATCACTCACATTTTCTAAAAGATCATTCTATTTTTTATTTAATTACATTTTTATTTTGAATTGTCATTTCAGTTTATTAAACTAATTCATAATGGCTAAGCTTCACACACACAAAAAAAATCACACCTTTCTTCCTGACAAAAATGTGCCAAAAAAAGCCATCAAAAATAAAGGTTGGTTTTATTTTTTATCTTACCACTAAATGAATGCAATCCATAACGTTAAACTTTCATTTTAGACATCTAGCTGTCAATTGTTTATGTTTGTTTCACAGTGTGTAGAGTGTGTGAGTGTGTGTGTCTAAGACATTTTGGGTAATTATTGGAAGCTAACATTTTTTTATTATTACCTTGACTGTGATTTATGAAAAAGAAAAATGTTGCATCAACATTTTGCTGCCAGCTCATCCATCTCAGAACCTCTGAACAATGATAACACTAGCCGAATAATCATTGAACTGCAGTTAATTGAAGTTATTTTCATAATTTCTGGCTTTATTATTGAACAAAATTAAAACAATGTAAACATACTGGCACTTAGACGGTTAAAATCCCCAAAATGTTATTGTATTTTTATAAATAGTTTTGGTTTAATTGCTTTTTAAACCTTGGCATAAATAAGCCAATATATATTATTTTTTGGGAAGCAGATTTTTTTAATTTATTTATTTATTTTTTGTCCTTTAAAGCCCTCCGAAAACAACATTTATGCCATCTACGGGTCAAAACATGTGACAAGAAATGCAAATATCCAAGCCACAATGTTTACCGCCAGATATCATCTACACATAATAGCCAGCTACTCCTCCTTATCATCTCAAGTTAGCGATCAACATGCGGCCTGTAACAGAAACCAAGTAAGGAAAGGAAGTTGTACTCGAAGCACACGTATACACACACGCACACATTTGGAGGAATGTGGGCTTCAGCAGATTATCCAAGGACAAATCGATGTGTGTATTGCGGGAGCCAGGGACAGAATTTCTGTCATACTTCTTATCGTGTCACGGGTAAAAAACACCGGCAGATTTATTTGCCGTCTCTTGTCTTTTAAGAATATTTAGCGCTCTTAGGTTCAGAGAGAAACATGTCGGCGGTCGCACTGCATTCACGTCTGTTTGACAAGCAATTAAGGCCATTAGTATGTACAGTCGGTCCTCTGTATATTTGTTTATGTCAGCCCCGGTCCCTGGAGCCCGCTGTGGTGTGATGGTATAATTCACCGCGCTGCCTCCTTCCCGGAAGCTGCCGCTCGGAACAACGCGTTTCATTGGAAAGCAGTCATGAGATATGAATGAGTCACTTTCAGCCGGGCAAAGGTATCTGCTGAGCGGAAGGAGGGAGCAAGACAGAGAGCAGGGGGAGGGGGGGGGCGAAGGGCTTTCTCCAGCCATGATGATGATTATCATCTGATTGCTGCAGCAACCAGATGATGTTGATGTACAAACAACGACCTAAATGCTTATTTATTGAATCTGCCAGAACCAGCAGAGAGGAATCCAGAAGTGGATTTGATTATACCCTTTTTCTTTTCTTTTCTTTTCTTTTTGTATTATTTCTTGCTTGTTTGCTTTTTGACCAATTAGCTTTGGTATTGCTGGATTCGATTTGAACCTGGTCAGGATGAATCAAAGTGTTCACTCAAGTGTTCACCCTCAGATAACATCCATTATGTAAGCTTGGGGAAAAAAAAAAGAAGGGCTGTGTCATTAATGTGAAAGAGAACTCACAATGGAACCCAACAAAAGCAAAAGGCATAAAAGGTTACAAAGGGAAACAAGGCGATTTGGGATAGGATTTCCTTTTGATGGGGAAAGAAAACACGTGCGGTTGTGGGGGGGGACACAGGGAGGCCAATCCAGGGAGGAACATGTGAAAGGAAATGCCGATGACACACACATCAAATAAATGACATAGCCGTCCAAAGTTCACCACCGTACACCAGCGAGTGAGGTCATGGTGGGCAGGATTTGTTGCTCTGGCAACAACAGGCTGTTAGCTCGCCCACTATCTGTGTCCTAATGTACAGACAGGCGCTGAGTCAACAAAGCCGGTGTTTGGAGTCAACCTTTAAAAGTCACGACCTTAGCGAAAGGTGCAGCGGAGCTGATGTGTTTCCTATACAGCACGGACAACTAAAGTTCACACTCCGCATTAGCCGCTGCTGATCAGCTTTCCTGACAAAACCACAATTATGATAAAGCAGCACCTCACAGTGAGGATAAGGATTCTGCAAAGTTCATTCTTTATTGTGCCATAAACTTTGGCTGCATGACACTTATCGCGTTTGTAGGAGGGATGGTGAGGGGGGCCGGGAGGACTCGGGCAAGGAAGCAGAATCCCAATTTGATGACCAGAGACTTACTCATCCTGCAGTGCTGCTAACGCTCAAAAGTTTTCTTTCAAAAGTGTTTCACCTCAGTGCAAACGTCACACGGCGGACCCCGTGAAGACAGAAGCCCCTCGCCTTTCTGTTTTCAGTTGGTTAGTTGGTGAGGGTTACAGGAAAAAAGGTCGGTGCCTTTGACTGAAGCTGATCTGTGACCCAAATCTGCTGAAATAAGCGATAGATCAGAGATGGGATTTGGTATGCTAACCAAGGAGAGGAGCCACTTTGTTCAGAGTCGGGTGAGGGCACAGATCCCGGCGAGCAGGGGGAATGCCTCTCCGGTCAGTGGCTTGCAGACATGAACTCAGAAAGCACAGAGCAGGGTGATGGAGGGCGCATGGGAAAACATAGAAAACAGACACAACCCTTTGCTTGTTAAAATTTTTACTGACTTTTCACATTTTGTGACACTGGAGTCTGAATGAACTTTACTAACAAAAATCTGACAAATGTGTCATTCAGTCATATTCATACTCTATAGATTCACCTTCCATTGCAACTATTTTTTTCCCTTCTGCTTAGCAAAATACCTTTAACTCATTCAGACTTACAGCTACATAAAGATCAATTTTTAAGTTTGGCCAAAAATGCTTTATTTAGGTCTGGACTTTAACTGGGTCATTGACACTTGGCTGTTCTTTGATTTACTGTATGTTTAGGATAGTTGCCCTGCTGGAAGGTGAACGTTCACCCCAGTCTCATGTCTGCACATTTATAATGGAAGCACAGCTAGTGATATACCAGGAAGTGGCCAGACTGTTAACTCTACAATACATCTGATGTCATTTTTATCTGGAAGAAGATCTTGAAGATATTCAAGTTAAACAAATGTAGCTCATGTTTTCTTCAAACCACTTACCATTTTTAACCTCTTTTAGACCACTCTCCTTAATTCACCTTTAACTACCATTATGAACACCACAAATGCCTATTGATGCATTTTCTACACATACCAAGTAGTGTGAAAAGTGGAAGCACTTTTCTGCCATCGAGTGGTATTTCTAAAGAAAGCCACCTCTATACTTCATTGTAAGGATGATGTGTTAAGGGTGAAGTCCAGTGTTAGTGTTAGCTTAATTGTGTTTCACGTGTTGGATGATGGTCGGTTTTGCTCACCAGATCAGCTTTTTCCATATGCTTACTGCATCCTCTACTTGGCTTGTGGCACACGTTGAACAAAATTTCTCCGTGACCAATTGGGCACTTTAGTCGGATGGCCATGTCAAACTTTACATTGACCGAACAGTCGCCAGTGCGTCGGACGATGCCAGGGATGCTGCTATATGAATTCTGCATTCAATTTATGTCCACTTTATGTCCAACCTGTCTGGTGTGGTGTGCCTTGAGTTTCCCACATGATCAGAAAGTCAGTTAGTTTAAATACTTTTTTTAACGGACTACGTTTTCCTGACGACTCAGCGCAAAAGAACATACATGGTACAGTTTTCAGTGAATGTGAGGAGAGTGTGGAAAAAAAGCTCAACCGATCACAGCTGGGATTGGAATTACACCCGGGTAGAAGTACCTTTAAGCAAACAGTTGTTAAGTGTTAATGGATCTGCCGGTGCAAATAGTGACTATAGCAGAGGAAGAAAACGACTGATAGTCTTATTCCCTGAGGATCCAGGACTGTTTTATTTTCTAGTTAAAAAAAACCCGACTGTTTTTTAATTAGGACTTTTATTCAGTGCTTTTGAGCTGGAAACGGATACCTGGTTTTAAACAAAACGAGTAAAAAAGAAACTTTTTTTTTTTTTTGCTCGCACGTGCAGCTGGGTTGCATTGCCCTTCTGGCTGTGAAATATAAATTTTTACATATCAAACCTTAAAGGCATGTTGTTGCTCACATGGACAATTTCATATCCGCATGTCGGCACATTACGGAAAAGTGCTTCCAGCAGCACGATGCGAACATATTTTTCTGTGAAGCTGAGAAGACATAATTGAATCCATGCCAACTGAGACAACAATCACGCTCCTGTGACAGCGAGGGCCAACAGATTACAGCTGTTTTTCTGTCCGACCGGCTCTGAAACTGTGACTCAGACAGCGTTGCTTCCATTCATGCATGAGGAATCCATCTGTGTGCTCTCTGCAACTTGGGCGATAGGCGATGATGTAAAAAAAAAAAAAAAAGAAAAGAAAAAAAAAGTCTGAGAATACCACATTCAGTCCAGCGCATTCACGGTCAGGGTAACCTGATCGTACCAGCCGCCCTCACCTCCACCCCCCTTCTCCGTCTTTTACTCCTTCTCTCCTTGTTCTTTCCTCTCCCACACCCGAAAGTGGACAATGAATGCATCCCGACTCCCTAATCAGCGGGTTGGACCTGTGTTTATACCCTGGCCTCAATAAATGCCACCACACAAACAGCCAACAGAGTGCTGGTTCCCACAGACGTTGGCAAAAAAAAAAAAAAAATCAAATGCTCAACATTCCTCCACCCTCTATAATAGTGGTAGCCCTTAGTGCAGAGCTGGCATGAGTGGAGGGAAAAACAATTTGTGGCCCCTGAATGCACCACCCCGTGTGAAACAATGACCATTGAACTGTCCCACTGATTTTCCAGCGCTTTTTTAAAGATCTACTCCCGAAATCTCTCCCCTGCGTGACGGCAACGTCCAAACAAAGCACCACTTGAAATCTCTGGCCGGCCAAATGTCCCTTAGTGGATGTGAATGAGGCTCGGTTTGCGGGGGGGCAGGATGAGGGTATGTGTGGCTTGCTTTTCGATAAATGTTGCTGGAGACTATTTGTTTCACTTGAGCTCAGAGGCTCCCGAGGGCACAGCGAAAGTGTCTCGGAATCACTGAAACTGTAGCTATTCATTTGAGTGATAACCTCAAGGCTGTGTGACACAGCCTCCACGGTCGCAGATAATTGTCTGTTGTCAAAACATGACCAGCATACACAGGGCCCCTCCGCTCACATGCACGGCGCTTTAGCCTACGGCACTTTCCGAAAAGCCCTTGGTGGGGTCCTTATTTTAAGCGTTGGTTCAAAACAAAAACAAAAGTGATAATGGTTTAAATTGCTATTGTTTTGTTTGCATTGACGAATGAAAGATGATCTAAGTCACAAATGACTTGTTTTCTACTCAAACTAACATAACCGTACTGCTACACCTCAAGTTTATAATATGTCTTTGATATAGTCTTATTCTTGTAATTCTTGTGTCTCATACGCCAACTACTTCAGCATGAGTAAGGATCGGAAAAAAGTTCCTACACGATTGGAAAAATGCTAGCTTTGCTAAAATCAAATTCTGTTATTTATTTTGTAAACTAAAGATGCCTAATTACAGAATGTAATTCTGAGAATCTATGTGTGCGCTATCCCTTTTTCCCTTACAGTGATTTTTAAAAACTGTTCTCACAAACTAGCATGCTAACGATTAGCCATGTTAAAACTGAATTCCATTTACTTTTATTTGATAAGATTTAGCTCATTTTGAACACAAAATGGATTACTAGAATATCATCTTGGAAATTTTATATCCAGCGCCCCAACTTCCTAGCTGCTAGCTTGCTTTTAGCACAAGCCGTGCTAAAACAGAACCTAGCTAACTTCAGAAAAACAAGTTTGTAATACACATCTATCTTCTTTTTTGACATTTTATTTCTAATAATTCTGAAGGCTTAACGCAAACACTCAAAGAAATTATTCATGCCAACATTTATTAGCAACTAGGGTTGCCACCCGTCCCGTATTTGGCTTATAAATGTTGCGTACCATATTGAACCGGCGCGGGACACGATTTGTTCCGTATTTCTATAAATGTCC
>NW_006800047.1:932402-1007033 GCF_000485575.1 Poecilia formosa | reverse complement strand
GAGATGTTGGCATCAGGGCTGCGGGCCCAAGCCTCCATATGGACTAAGCAAAATTTTATTTTGGGGCCCTCTGTGACTGTTGGAAATCAGACGATTAGATCATTTGCACAGCTGCTATAAACTCATTGCGTCTCTGAATAATGTTGTTTATGTTATATGCTATATGCATATCATCTAGTACAATGGTAACTGTATGGAGACAGGATCACATTTTCCATTTGCATTGGCTAGATCAGGATCTGCAACCTGAATCTGGAGACACAAGTGGTTCTTTGGCTCAGAATATTAAATGATGAAATATATTGCTCTGTTTTTTTGTTTGTTTGTTTGTTTCGTTCTTTGTTTCAAACACTGACTACACTGGCTCTCATGGTACATTTGGTCTAAAACCAGCCTCCAAACCTAACCCTTTATTTGCATAAATATTTTGGTAATACTATTTTTAATACCAGGATGTTCAATTAACTTTTATATTTTAGGCTGTCTGAGGACAAATTCTGAATATTAAATCAGGTGTTATGATCAATTACTCAGTACTTGAGTAGATTGAGTAGATTTTTACCAAATACATTTTACACCTACTTCATTAAAGCTTAAGTAAATCTACTCAAGTATAAACGTGTTGAAGGGATGCTACTCTGACTAGAGTACAATTTTGGTGGGCATCCCTTATTTTGATTTCTGAAAGGTAGCAACCCTATTAGCAACAGTCTTAAAAAATATGTTTTATTTTTATCTATAGAATCTACATTAGCATCGACCACCCGGAATACTAACACTAGTTTCCAGTATGTAGTTACATCCCAACTTAAAATAGGATGACTGCACATATAGACAGGAAAAAGTAGGCTAACAGTTAGCCTACTCAGGCTATTGTGGGGTTAGCCACTAACCCCGCAATAGGCTACATGAAAAATTGCTCAAAATTTACATAGATCTAATTAATATAATTTATTTCAATGTTTCTCCTGTAACCTGACTTGTTGCTTCATTGTAGCCAGGTTTGGTAAAATGTTTTATATACATTTTGCTATTTTTTTTTTTATTCTTAACTTCTTTTGATAGGATTAGTGGTGCTTTTTACAGCTGCAAAAGCTTTGGAGACAATTTGAGTTGTACATGTTTTTTTTTTCTTCAGGTGTATAAACGATTGTTCTCTTTGCCTGGCAGCCTAGTCAAAGCAAACAACAAATAAAAGTGCTTATCTCCAATGTTCATTGGGAAGAAGTGGGGGTACAACTTGAACAGGTCAGCAGACCATCTCAGGTTAACACATAGACATAAAGAATGCACAAACATGCATGTAATCACTCATATCTAAAGGGTGATTTAGAGGGAGCCCAATTACAGACATATTTTTGAACTGTGGGAGGAAGCCGGAGTACTCTGAAAGAACATGCAAAACTCACACAGACAGATACCTGCAAGGCAACAGTGCTGCATACTGCAAACCCATCCAATAAACCTGTTTCATTTTATTAAAAAGTACACGCTTTCTTTTCTATCATCAAACAGAAAAGAAAGCAAAACACTGAGATAAGAGTTATTACATCTTGTCAGAACTATGCAAGTCTTTGCAAAATGTGTGTTTTTAATTACGTTGGGATTATTAATGCAAATTAGCCACTTAGCAAACCTCAGCAAATTTCAAAGGTCAGTGGGGGATTTACATAGACTTAAAATGAACCGTCCCCTTTTGACGAGAGGAAAACAAACACCGGCTGAGTCGGAAATATTCAAAAGCTCCGACGGGGCCTAACCGGCTCATCGTCCGAGATGAATCCGTTTCGACTGTGTTTGAGTGCAAGTGTGATCGGTAAAGAGCCTCCATCATGCTGGAGGTGGAAAATATTGATTTTTTTGCCCCAGTATATCAGCAAAACTGATATATTGGCCGGCTCTGAATGCGAGTGCACAAACCAATTCGCAGCCTTCCATCACCGAGCATCACAAGAGCATCCTGACTGATTGCCGTGGCCCATGCATGTCCGCTCGACCGAAACGCACACATAAACACACTCTCAGCAGCCCCACTCTTCACCCTCAAGGTCAAGATGTGTTGGGGAGCGCAGCCCGCTCGCCAATGGCCTGATGGCTCTGACACGCCGCGACCCCTTGTGCACACATGTTGATCTGTCCCCCAGACGCTGGGCTGACAGGCCAGTTTTGCAACTAAACCATCAATGCATTTCAATGAGAGGATCTCGCAATGATGCTTTGTGAGGACAGATAGAAGGCGGATGATGAGGGGCTAGGCATCTTCGGGCCAGACAAAGTCTCCGCCGCGTGCCGTTTGTAATCCAAAACCGGCCCAATGATTATCCCCCCCGCCGGCCCCCACAAGCGCTGACTCAATTCTGATTTATGATTCGAATGAACATTGATTTTCCAGGACGGCCCACCCCCTTCACCCTCTCTTTCCTTCCATTTCTCCTTTTAACAAAGGAGTGAATGATGTATGTGTATTGATTTTCAATCAATTATTTTTATTCTCATTTTATTTAAGCTTGGACAAATTTTCAGTGGCCCCGGCGGAGAGCAATGCATCTCTATCAATATCCCTGTACCTCATTACTAACTGGCCTTCTGGTAGTAAGCAGGCAAATAATTAATTCATTTTGGAGGCAGCCATGTTTGTTTAAACGTTGTGGTCACGTAGTAAAGTCTCCCCCTTTGACACTGAAGTAAACTGAATGTCAACAAAATCTGTTTGTTTTCTGTTTGTTTTATAAAATTAACTAAAGGAGGTGCCTTTAGTTAATTTCATAAAATTAACAAAAAATAAATAAATAAATAAATCATGCGTCATGTTCTCAGTTGCATTATGGGAAATAAAGGATTGGGTGACTTTCAGGGTTTGACTCTGCACTACATGCTAAGTAAGATTTGTTTTTTACATCATTTGTCTCAAATGCTACATTAATTTCATGTTACTAGTTCCATAACAGACTTTAACTTAAAGTAAAGGCTGTTATTTAATAGTACAACAGCCAACGATAACTTAAAAATGAATTCACATCGTCGTGTAATCTTGCCATGAAGACATTTGGCACAACAAAATGAAGCTAAGGTTTGTTATAGTTAGCTTAGCTAACACTTGCTAACAATGTTAGCAAGTGCCGAAAAAGTTTCAGGTGGTAAAATATTACTTTTTGTGTCCTGACTGGAGCAGAGGGAATTTTACTTTGGTTTTTAAAGAATAATTTTAGTACCATAGTCAAACATTAACATTTCCAGAATCATTTGCTAGACGTTTATCTTTATCTTTAAGCCGGTTACATGTTTCAGCACAATGTGTGGGTTTTATATGATAGAATGAAAATAGCTACAACTTTCCATCACAGACTTTGAAAGAAAGTGCCAGAGTGGTCTCCCGTCCCCTCCTGTTGTTGAGCACTGCTGTTCAGCTGGCTGAAACAAGCCTTCTGCACATTTCTCTCACTCACAAGAATGACAAATCAGCTCTGAGAAAAACATACAGTCATGGCGTGGAAAAGCTAGAAGAAACTCCATCTTGCTTCTGATAAAGATACTCATATTTTAATTCCACAACTTTAATACTACAACTCTCAAGCCAAGAGCAAAAAGCTACTGAATTAGTGCATATTTTATTTGTTCTTCTGTATCGTCTGTTTTAAGGATGAGCATGTGTGCAGCGTGCTCCTCTCAGGTCGTCTGAGAGCTCTTCAGACTGCGTTCCAAGGACCAGAACAACGAGTAGCAGCTTTTAGTTTCTGAAACTAAACACGAGATGAGCAGAAGCTGTTGGCTTCTTCAAGTCATGACTGCAGAAAACATTCCCTTTTACTGCAGCTTATCCATAAAGATGAATGATGTTCGTTCGTTTGAGTCTTGCTTGAGGTTTTTATTTGCTAAAGTGTATCATTTCAGTGCTTCCTTCTTTTTATATGATGCATTTTGTTGTCTTTTTTGTTTTACAGATTTTGGTGTTTTTGATGTATCTTATCTTTCTTCTTTTGTTCCCTTGTAAAGCTTTTCGTCTAAGCCTGCTTGGATGGTTGGATGGCGGTACGCAAAAGATTTTCCCTCGGAAAGCTAACACCAGAATTTAATCAAAAAGGTGGTTCAACGAACTATTAAGTTTAGCATTTCACAGCTTTGTTGCTTTTCATGTTTTCCCCTCAAACAGATTTGTTTGTTTTGGAGTTGAATTCGAATGTGGAAAAATAATTAATTAAAAAATAAAAGTTGGGAACGGATTTATCATTACAAAATCCTTGTCTTTTCAAAGGGATGTGTAGGCTTTTATCTCCACGGTGCTTGCTTTAGTTTAAGCCAGACATTGCACATACCTCTTAAAATATTACCATTTTTAAATAATTAATTCGTTCACATAATTTTTACAAACATTAATGTGTCTAAGACAAGGAAGCATCCTCATCTAAAGCCAATGTTAAACACACACACACACACACACACACACACACACCCACACACACACACACACACACACACAAAAAGTGTTTCCTTGCTAGCCAGAAACCCTCCACCCCTTTTTTTAGAGCAAGTCACTGATTGGCCTGACAGTGATGCATTCAAATGGGTCATCCTGTAATTGTTCTTTCCTGTGGCTACTGGCCGAGCTGGAATTACATAACGATGATGAAGCTGGGGGACCTGGCCTTCCAAGATAAAAGCTGCCATGCTGGTCTGCGCGCATTCTCTAGATGCTTCTTCTGAGAGGTCTTCTGAAGGAAGTGATTATTGTGGAGCTGCCCGCTAATGCTCCGCCGGGACTGGACCAGTCAGTCTGTTATTCATCAAAACCCATATTGTGTAAGCCCTGGCAAGCTCTGGAACAGGATGAACAATGTGTGGGCATGTTGTTGTGTGATGACATTTCAACATAGCGACGAAAGACATTTGAACCGCTCTTCTATGTGGATGTTTTACACCCACTGGGTCCAGGATGGACATAATGGACGGGGGCTCCATCTGTAACATAAAAACCTCCCTCCTCTCAAAAAAACTAGCGCAAGAATTTCTTTCCAGGGCTGCTCCGGGCTTCAAAAGACATCCCATTGCCATATGATCAAATCAGATGCTAAGGGTGACCAATATAACCTTGCAACTGGGAGCAGCACAAAGGCCGCTCAGTTGTCTGCTCAGCCAGGCAACAGCAAAACACACTGCCACTCAGAAAGACAATGAAGCGCCTGTGTCGAAGCGTTGTTTATCTCATGAGCGAATGGCGTGCCAGGCCGCGGAGCGGCTCTGCGCCTATGAAATAGCTGCCGGAAGAGAGATGCCGCCATAGCACACACACACACACACGCATACATGAGTGTTTTCTGCAGAGAGGAAATGATAAGAATGAGACAGGGTGACGTAGGGACCAAAGAGAAATGTGTGTTCGGAATGCTACAGGAATGAAACGTCACGTGCGGGAGAATGCGTCGGCGTGGTCGCCGAACAGCAAAGGAATTCTGGGTGTTGCAAACAAACTACGTTGTAAAAATGTTCCCAGTTTTGCTTTGATGAACATCAGAGATGCGAGGCATGTTCAAACAGTCTTTGTGTTTAGTTGTTTTATTCAGTCTTTTATTGCATTTAAATAAGCACTGTACTTGTATTTCTTATCTTTTTTTTTTTGTCTTTGTTGAATCATATTGTTATATCAGCCCGGATCCATTTAAAACTAAGAAGCTAAATACAGTGACTGTTTTGAAGAGTGAAAACGATAACAGAGAATTTTCCACCACAAGGTCTGTTATCATGTTCACAGCCTCAAATAATAAAAGCATTATTCAGTATTCTTGGAATTTGTGATAAATATGTAAAATAGACCAACATCTATACAGCAGAGCTGAGTGACACAACTGGGTAAAGTTAGCAATGGACTGTCTTACATTTAACTGACACCAAGAATCCGACTGGTCTAGGTTTGAAGCTACTGTACCGGAGGAACGATACATCAAAATTTTGGGAGAAAAGTTTAGTAACATTTATGGGAAAAGTGAAAATCTTCCTTTTTGTTTTCCGAGTGGTACAAAAGCAAGATAAGCTTTACTTACACAAAGTTTTAGTACCATAAGATCTCACTGAACCTTGAAGGCTTACCAAAGTTTTTCCTGGCTGTTTAAAGTGCAACGCTGCCTCTACGATTTGACTAATTTGACTAATTCAGCTGCTAGCATAATCTTGTTAAGGTAAAGCTGCTCTGACACTACAGTTGGCAGCTATGAGTAGCTGACTGTAGATTTTACTGACCAATCAGATTGTTCCGATAATTAACCCAATGTGGCACACACATCATTTTCAACAAAAAATGTGGGAAATTAATTGCAAACATTATTTAGAGTAAAGCAATCCACTGCATGCCGATGTACAAAGCAGTGAGAATCAAAACATTGTAAGCCGGTAGAGAGGAAGTTGACATGACTAGAGGAAGTTAAATGTAAGGAAATCCATTTGTGTAAGGACCGATGTAAGGTCATGAAAGCTTGTTGTTGTGATAAATTCTGACAAAGACTACTGGCTACTCACATAAAAGTAGTTAAATGTATTTCTTTTAACTAGTTTGAGTCAGTTAGGACCTGTCAGGGTTTCTCCCAGTTTACCATAAGCCTGGCGGGCCACCAGGCTTTACTTCTTCCCTTCCCACCAGGCTAATTGTTGTTTGTTTACTTTAGATAGGGTTTTTAAACACCGGTCATAGTGACAATAAAGGCAGATTAAGCTAGGTTTTTAGCCAACACATTTTACCAACTGTGCGGACCTCGCACATTATTATTTCTAAATGATGATGCCTACTTGTACACCACAGAATATTTGTAACTTTTGACATTTTTCAACACAAAAACACAGTGAACTGCCCAGGTGCCCCTACCACCAGGCTTAACAGGTTTTCTGGAGGAAACCCTGCCTGTGTTTGCTATCTGTTAATGGAAGCTAAAACAGTTTTATTATGAGCAATAAGTACCCAAATGTGCTAATGTACAAAGTTGTAGTAACACTATCAATAAGTCAGAACATGTCACATTTTCATTTAAAACTTTTGAATATTGGATGCTTTGAGAATCTCATTAAAAAAAGAACTACACATTTGACTATTGTGAGTAAACATAAAGTTGTATAAATGCAACTCTGCACAATTCATAAAAACTCTAACATGTAGTGCAGCAAAAAGCCAGAGAACTAGTTTTTATGAATTTGTTGAATATATAGCTATAGTGTGGACTCCTTATTTTTGTCTATAACAATCTTGGGAATAACTCTGAGTTAATTTATACAGATCTCTCCACCCCCACGTATCATAACATCTACACCGGGGTAAAACAAACTCCTTAACTTTCAGGAACTGCTCTTGAATATTAATTCTTCATTTTTGCTCTTTTAAATGCAAATTAGGTTATTAAAAGAGGTTTTTTTTCAACCAATACAGTCAAACTTCTGCTATTAGGGACAGTGTACATTTTGATATTTTCAGTGTTGCAGGTGAAAAAATAAAAAAGCAGAAGTTTGCTTTAAAGGTGATGAAGTCAGTCAGAGAGAAAGAGAACAAATGTTTCCTCTTAGCTCATGTGTGTGTTCTGATAACATAATAATAGACTGTCAACTCTTAGTCACCGAGTCTTTTCTGAGGTTGGTGTCAACACATTCTCCTCACCACAGCTACAGCTCGAACTCAGCCCTTCTGAGCAGCGCTGTTGCAACTGTTACTCGTGTCAAAGTTGCAGTTATGTTTTCCACATCAGGCTATTTCGGCTCACATACGCTGTCTGTGGCGAAACTCGCAGCCGACAGTCAAGACTACGGGGAAAGAGAGCTCATCACTCGCTTATATACACGCCAAAAATAACCGACCAATCAGCCACGAGCAACAGACAATCAAGTCAGCCAATCAAGGCGGCGAGAGAACCGAACTGAGCCGTAGAAGCGCGCCGATTGGACAGCTGTGATGTCATTCGCCGTCGCGTACGTTGCTCGAAGCTGATTGGACATTCGCGGCAGCCACCAGGAGGGGAGGAGGCTGGGGTCCAGGTTTGAATAGGGGAAGTTTGCAGAGCGCAGTTGTCCGGCAGCCAGTCTAGTGTGCTGTTTGCAAATATCCTGAGCTGAGCGCTGCGAAGGGAGAGGGGAGAAGGAAGTGGAGCACTGACGGACGGACTGCTGCTACAAACAAACCTTCGTTTGCATCGCAGAGGGGATCGTTCTTTATTCCTTTCACAGACATTTTTTATTTAAAACGCGGGTGTTTAGATTGTTTTTTATTATTATTATTATTATTATTATTATTTTCCCACCCCCTCCAGACAATTAAGTTCGGGGAAGAAAAATGGATGTTTTACCGATGTGTAGTATTTTTCAAGAACTTCAAATAGTTCACGACACGGGCTATTTCTCAGCCTTACCATCTCTGGAGGAGTACTGGCAGCAGGTGAATATAACTTGTTTTTTGTTTTTGTTTGTTTGTCTGTTTTTTTTTTCTTTTCTTTTCTTTTTTTAAAATCTATTCTCAGCTGGTTGAGCTAAGCGGAACTGAGCAGATTTCACGCGCCTGTCAGATCAAACACCGCCGACTAGAGCGGCATTAGAAGTTTTCTGTAAAATCCGTCTGTAACGGTGGTAAACACAAGGTACCCGCTGCTTGTTTCAGTCTCAGTTTCGCTATGAAGTTGTGTTGGCACGCTGCCGCAGCGGCTCACTTTGACAGTGACAGCTTCACACAGTTTCATCGTTGTTTTGGCCGTGCTGCGTTCAGAATGAATGGAGGAGAGCTTATCTCATTCGGCAATACGAGCGGGTTTTATTTTTTTACCAGCGTTGTAAAATATAAAAAGCTTTACTGCTTCTTCTTTTCTTTTTCTTTTTTTTTTTTAATCGTGGGAGAGCTACTTTCGCTCCCTTTAAGAGAAAACAGCGGATGATGATGCAGGAGGAAGTGCAGTTTGAACTCATTCACGAGATGACAGATAATCCGACGAAACCTCCACGCGCTGCGTTTTGACAGTGTTTTCCTGCTCGTGCCGCTCACCTGCATTCACCCTGAGATTTGAATGGACTCCTCAACGTGACGCGGTGAAATGTCAATTCCTTCGCGCATGAGTAGAGGCAGCAGAGCAGCTCGGCTTGGAGGATGTTCGGTGAAGGCTTGCAGGGGCGCTTCCAGAAAGTTTTCGATTTGTCCGCCTGGTGGGAGTGGGGGGGAGGGGCTGTTATGGGTTAACTTGGGGTGGCAAAAACAAAACCAAAAGCAGAAAAATAATGTCATGAGTTTTATTATGCTGTCATCGCTGAAAACCATGACTACATACACTGTGGGCCTAAAATGTTACAAACAAGCATACCGCTTATGACAACATAAGCAACAACATTGATGATGTTTACAATTTATATCAGTGACTTTTGAGATTTGTTTATATATTTGTGTATACTTAAACTCCCTAGTTTAAGGTTGGTGTGCTTGTCAATTTGAGCTTTAAAACTGCATTACCTTAATATGGGTGACAGGTGGCGCTCTTTTGGTTTACACACCCTGGCTATCATGATTATTTTGTTTTAAATCATTTACATTGGTTTGTAAATGATTTAAAAGTGGCTTTTTCCAGACAGCTGAGTGGCAATGCACAGCAACATGTGGGGAAGGGGCATTGCTATGTTACTCTGTCATACACACAGGAGGAAAAGGTCAATTAAGGCGTTAGCATGGAAAATTTTATGTTTTACACATAAATACGTCATTTTAGAAAAACAAGAAATCCCACCATTTCTGGTCTTTAATTGCATTAACCAACAGCTTTGCTTTTCATTCATTTTTATTAGTTTATTATTTGATATATAAATGACTGATAATCTCATTTTGTAACCCTCATGCAACTGTTAAGGAGCCTACGTCTATTTTTTTTCTTCATTTTTGGGTTATAGTCCTTGGAGAAAAGCAGTTGGAGGGAAAAAAAAAAGGAATCTGTCAAAATTGGAATTGGCAGGTCAGCCCAGGTGAAGCCTGATCGGTGCTCCTCCACATGCAAATGAACAAGTGAATGAATAAAACATACATAAGCTCTAAATTTAAATCCATTTTAATAAAAAAAAAATTATATGCAAGCTGTGTGACTGTGGAAGCAGTGAGGTGACTGTCAGATTTAAAGTGGGTGCACCTGGAGCCAGATGGGGGGAAATCTTTTATTCCAGCCCCGTCTGACGAACACCTCCGACTTTAATGGCCTCTCCATATACGTCTTAAGTAAACTGGGAGCTGTGGTGTCTGTGGCTGACTGGACTTGCTGGTTGCTGAGGGGAGGATGTGATTGCATGTCAACAGGGGAAAAGCAACTGAATGGCCCTTTGAGGCCGCAGGGGGAAGTTGAGCGTCTTCCTTTTAAGGACTCTAAAGTTTGCTCAGTGAGTCATCAGCGCTGAAATGACGGTGCACGTTTGCAGCTGGAGACTTCCACCGGCTCCCTCCGGCGAAGGGTCACGTTGTGTTGGAGCCGAAGACGTGGAGCGAGTGTGAAAGTGTGATGTTTTCCCAATGAATCATTCAGGTCTGCAGAGATAATATTTAAACACATACTCACCCCAGCCAGGAGCAGAGTATCCCATCGGTGCCTTCAAATTGTTGAGACCCATATACAAATCAAATCCAGGATTTTATTTTAGTTTTTTTCTGCTTAAATTCCTGAAGCTGATTCCTAAAAGTGCAGGAGTAGCTGTGATTTCCTGGTTTGCACGTCCTGTTGTAAGCAAACATTATGCTGCCAAAAAAGCGTGTTGGGGATGTGCACATGCATGATTTAAGAGGATTTCCCTCACAGAGGTGTTTTGCTGCTTCTCTTCAGGAAAAGCTGTTGCAATAATTTTGCTTCTTTTCCCCTTTTTTTTTTATTTCCCCCCCAAGACTTGCTTGGAGTTGGAGCGCTACCTACAGAGCGAGCCGTACGTTTCCACGTCCGAGCTGAAGTTCGGCGGCCAGGAGGACCTCTGGAGCAAGCTGATCCTGGCCTGCGGGGACAAGGCCAAGGCTGACCCAAACCTGGCCCTGGCGCCGGCCCACGACGAGGACAATCAGGACGGCCAGATCTTGGACAGCAACAGCGTCAACTCTGACGCCAGCAGCGAGGCTTCGGACAGTTTCGAGGAGCTCTCCCCCACGCACAGCTTTACCTCCAACCCGTTGGGGTCGGCGTTGGTTGGCTCCGGACCTTTTAGCCCCTCCGTCATCAGCACGCCGCCGTCCTCGCCGGAGGCCGCCGTGGGCACGGCCGCCGCCGTCAACGGCTGGGTGGCGACGCACGCCGGGCTGAACCTGCCCGTCAAAATCAGGACCGCCGGCGGCGGTGGTGGTGGTGGCGTGGGAGTAGGAGGGGCAGCAGTGGCGAAGGCCGCGGAAAAGACTGGACTCCTCTGCGGGGACGCGTCCCCGGACGCCCGGAGGCGGGTACACAGGTGTCACTTCAACGGCTGTCGCAAGGTTTACACAAAGAGCTCGCATCTGAAGGCACACCAGCGCACTCACACAGGTGAGTTTCAGTGGAATAGGAGGGGATGAGGAGGTCATGTGATCTGTGTGTAAACAGAGCAGGATGGGCTGCTCCATTCAAGGAAAACCACTTTGTCTCTATGCAGTCAATCCATGATTTATTTATTTTTTTTGTGATGACTGATTATTTTTGCTGCACTTTTTAAAAAGATTGCAACCTAAGTTGCAAAGCTTTATTTTTGCACAGTCTATGAATGACACTGCTGCACATTACCTTCCCACAAACGGAAGGGACTATGTAAAGTTCAAATAACATTTTCAAGTACCTTCTTTAAGTAACATCCTTAATACCAATTCATTTGTAGCAAGGATCTGAGGAGGGATCAAAGTGGAAAAAGAAGAAAGTGATTTTTGGAAAATAAATAAGTAAGCTAGTGTTACCTGTTAGCATCACGCACTTTCATTGTGCATGTACGGCCTTTGAAAGACATTGAGAAACAGGAAGTTAAGTTAGGAAGTGGGCCGAGGGGATTGGTCAAAATTCAACCAAGTTGCAGTGATGGATCAGAAAAAAAAGTAAATGATTGGTTTGGATTTGTGGAAAAGTCGCAATGAAATTCACAAGTTCCCGCAAAAATTTGTGAATGACGAGTGACTGTTGATCAACGGTTGCGATCGCAGCTTCCTGCAGGGTCAATCTGTGTGGTTAAAAACCAAGGGAAAAGGAAAAAAAAAAAAATCACCACCAGTGACTCGTGGAAGTGCTGCTAATTCAGTCCTCCACCTTAATGGCATTGTCCAGCCATTGTGTAATGTAATTAAAGGCCCACGTTGCACCATGTCCTCAGCTGGAGCGCTGTGAGCATTAGCTCTGCATGGCTGGATACCTAAACTGTGACCTAATCTATGTGGAATGTGAATGACGGAGCCAGTGAGCGAACGACTGGGTGGCAGGGTGAGGGAGAGAGAGAGAGAGAGAGAGAGGAAGGTCGGGAGGGGGTGGAGGGGTGAGTGGCTGCACATCGGAGATGAAAGGACTTCCAAACAGATTGGGTTTCGCCATGGGAAAGAGCTGAGTGGGCGGGGAGCGAAGGGGGCCACTGGGTTCCAAATGGTCATTTAAATATCTTTTATTTTTATTTAGTAGCGTGAAATTGCTTGTGTTGTTTCAGTTTACTCGTTTATTTCTGTCCCCACTCACCCTTCCTCCCTCCCTCCCACGATGTACCAGTCTGCATTCTTGGCGTGCTGCAGGTCGCATCAGAATCCGAACCCGAGCCAACAGGCTCCGTAGGAATTTCAGTCTCCAGCAGATTGTGGGCGCTTTTTTTTTTTTTTTTTTTTTTTGAGTTGCGTCATCGCTCTCTCTCGTGGTTGATTTGAGTGCAATTTAAATAGCAACGCTAAGAATGTAAGTGTCCCTTTAACGTCTGCTCCGTGTGTCTGCTCCGCAGGTGAGAAACCGTACAGGTGTTCGTGGGAGGGCTGCGAGTGGCGCTTTGCACGGAGCGACGAGCTGACCAGACACTTCAGGAAGCACACAGGGGCCAAGCCATTCAAATGCAATCACTGTGACAGGTAAGCCGCTTGTCCTCGCTCTCGTGATAAGGCTGCTGGACTAGCTCCATTGTCAGATTATTTGACTCAATAACCTGGGAAAATGTCCTAAGTGAAATAGTATTCCAGTGAAGCCAGTACTTTTTCATTAACGTTAAGGAATTGCAAAACGAGCTCCTATGTCTTGCTGGAAAGTTATTTGTAAGTTAGGTTTGTCTTATTTCAAAAGTACCAATAGATTTACACTGGTAAACAGACAAAAAATGCTTTGTAAGATTTGTTTCAGCAGCGTTCTCACAATAAAAACCACAAACCTAAGTATGTGGTTGCATTTTATGTGGCAGACAAACAAAAGTGAGTTATTGTGAGGTGAAATGGGGGGAAAGAAATATTGTTTTTCCACATAAATGTCTCAAAAGTTTTGCATTTGCATTCATGCCCTCTGCTCTAATTACCTTCAGAAGTCTTCTGCTTCATGAATGTTTCGTGAAGGCCTCAGAGGTTTTCTTTTAGAGAACACTGCTGAGAAAAACGAATGAAGAATCCAGAAGCAGCCAAGAGTTCACACCACTAATGCTGCTCTGAGGCAGAACAAGGTGCTCTGGTCAGATCAGAGCACATTTTAAAGTTTTGGCCTACGTGTACAAAACTATGTGTGGTAGAAAAGTAACTCTGCACGTTACACTACCGTGCTGTGGCCTAGTCAAAGTCTAGTTCAGAGACGAATTAGAAAGTGTGTGTGAAGGCTTTGAAATGACTGTGAACTCAGTGAAACGTGGTGGTGGTGGCATCATCCTGTGGGAATGTGAAAGGCTGAATCAGAGCTGACTGACAAAGACTAGTATGTAGATCTAGACTGTATGAAACTGATAAACGGACCCGAAATGTTGTAGTGGGACAAAATGCGAAGCAGGGCTAAAACGATTAATCGTGATTAATCGATTATTGATTAGATAATTTGAAAGAACAACACAGTTGGAGCATTTTAGCACCGGTTTAGCTTCAAATGTTGAAGTTAAAACTTTAGAATTTTGTAGAAGAAAAAACACCACGGCTTTTTGCTATCCAAGTTTTTAATTGGTTAATCTGAAAATGAATCAACAGATCAGCCTTGCATTACATTGATGTCAAGTCCAGCAGAAAGGGCCGAGCTTTTCATGTTTTTATTTTGTTTTGGGGACTTTTTTGGCTGCAGAAACATCCTTTGCTACAAATGATCATGTGTACACTAAAAGAATGCTATGTTAATAGTAAAAAAAAAAAGTTTAGTCCTTATTTAAAAACAGAATTGAATCATATATTTGCATCTTTTAATGTGATTTAAATTAAAAATTGACAGTGCAATTTCTTTTCATCTGATTCATCGTCAGCATAATCGATTAATCATCCATTGCAGCCCTATTCTTGACCTTTTTAAATCGTTTCCTTGGTTACCGACTGACCTCCTTTCCTTTCTCTCTGTCCTCAGATGTTTCTCCAGGTCCGACCACCTGGCCCTTCACATGAAGAGGCACGTCTAATGCAGGGCCAGCGTCGTCCGGGCAACGCACCGAAGGGGAAATCCTCTTAAATTTTCTCTCTCAAACTTTTTTTTTCTTTTTTTTCTTTTTTTTTTCTTTTTTTTTTGGTGGAGAGAGGGAAAAAAATAAAATCCAAACACACGCCATCTCCCGACTGGCCTCTTGGTTGAACTGTCCCAGAGAGCAGAGCGGCGAGGGCGACGGGGGCGGGAGGAGGAGGCGTGTCCCAGCCAAAGCATGCCGTTTTGCACCGTACCGAAATAACCCAGTGCCTCCGGGACCTCACTTTGTTTGTTCTTTTTTTTTTTTCCGAGACGGGCGCTCTGATGGTTTTCTGTTGCAACAAGACGACGAAATCGCGGACGCGAGTGGGAAGGAAATGTTTTCCATCGAGGACTTTAAAAAAAGACGGTGGGGGCGGGGAGAAAAAAAAAACTAACAAAAAATGCTTAGAAAAAAAAAAAAAAAGGCGAGTGAATGAATCGTATGTATGGTGCATGATGTTTGGGGGGGGAACGTCTCCCCGGACAGCAGATACACTGGTACTTTACAAACCTGTCTGAGGTTAGCATGTCTGCACTGTGAATGTCTGAGATTGGCTGACCGGCCCAGGATGAGGATTAAAGAGGAGACGGATTGGTGCGGGGCTGGTACCAATGTTGCTGTGGACTGAATGAGATTTTGTGGCGGAGGCAGGCTGGGGGTGCGGGGGGCAAGGGGGAGACATTCCTGCTGTTTCCCCAGGTGGCAGCGTAAGGATGAGGCCAGGTTACGCCTGCCTCGGCTGTCTGACTCCCAGATGAGGGGATGAGGGGGGGGTTCGGATCAGCTTTGGATCCGACCGGAAAATAGACATGAAGCCTTCTGCTCTGTGCCTCCACCCCCTCTTCCGTGAATGACAGAAGCCTTGTTTTGATGGTTTTTCTTTTTACTTTTTTTTTTTTTTTTTTTTTTTTTTTTTTGGTGCAGCTACTAAATGTGCAATGTGTTATGTAGCCTGGTTTCTTAATTTTTCTACAAGCTACAAAACCCATTTGTAGTACCGACTGTATGAGCTGTGTGCTTAGAGATAACACAACTATACTATTAACTTCAGTATCATAGACAGGTGTTGCATGGTTCTAGGGATTGTTTCCATTTCCAGTTTCCCACTGTAATCAGGACTGCAAATAGTTTCAAGAAAAGTGCAGCTAAAACGCAAACGGTTAGATGTTACAATATTGTACATAAAGGCCTCGACAATTCCTCCTTTTGGGTTTTTTTTTTGTTTGTTTGTTTATTTTTAGTGGAGATGCACCGATCTGTCTTGACTGGCCCTTGCTGATATTTTTATTTTATTTTATTTTTTTATCAAACACAAGTGAAGGAATAACTTGTCCCCCTTTGTGCATCTAGGTACATGTCTTCAACATTTACCAGATTCCTATAAATTAGCTTTTTTAATCATTGTTAAACAAAAAAGGGATCAAGTACCTCCTGTTAGCTGAAAAATTTGGGGACTTTTCATTTTTGATGCACTTAACGCAAGAAAAAAAAATATTTTTTTTCTCAGTATGTTACCATCCAGATCAGGGGGGAAAAAAATCGGCCAATTCCAACATCTGGCTGGTTGATCGGTTCATCTCTACTTTCACCCTTTTTTTAAAGTTTCCTCTTCATTGTGGTTTTCCATCTGCCTGGAGATTTCACTGCTGCTCATATCCATCTGATGCCTCAGAGACTCATTTCTGCATAGTACTTCTTCTTTTGTTTATGTATGTGTGTGTGTGCGTACACTCTCTTTCTTTCTATCTAATAATGCACTGTTGACCTTAATGGTGCCTTATGCAAGTGGCCCCCCATCCGGGGATGTCGCGTTTGTCGACTAGGTGATTTATTATTTAAAATATTTGTAATTTTTGTTTTTCAAGCTCTATCAAGGCTCAAATTACAAAACGGTTGCAATAGTTACATTTTCTCCATGACTAATTGAGCTGTTGCATTTGTAAGTCTTTCACACAGAGTACCTGTTATCAGTTTGTGTTAGTGTTTTTTTGTTTTTATTATGAGACGGAGCAGCAGATTAGCTGTTGCTTATCACATTTAAGTTATGTTGTAAATAAGACGATGCCGTACCCTGGGAGCACTTAAATTCATTTATTAAAGGCGTTGACTACTGTGTAGTATGAACTCGAGTCCATCTCGCACAGCACAAAGGTACAAAGTGATTAAGATGTTGAAATGGGGGAAAAAATAAATAAATAAAAAAACGACAGCTCTGTTTCGAGCGTGTCCCTGAGATTCCAACCGTATGACGGCATCAGACACTCGCAACAAAAATGCGACTTTCTTTTCCGCAGAAAGTGACGAAGCAATCGTCAGTGCTCGGCAACAGCTGGGGGAGGGTTGTCGTTTCCCCAGAAAAGGCTTTCTGAAACTTTAGCTTTAGCGTAGCTTGAACTCGGTTACCCCTCCACTCCTCTGTCAGTTCTTCCATCGCATCCAAGTGGGACTGAAGGAGGGGGGGAAAAAAATAAAAAAGCTAAAGATTTATTGTAATTAACAGGCTGCAGTCGGACAGGCCTCGCCTTGTACTGCCTCTCGGTAATGAATTGCTAAAGGCTTTGTTGGCATGGAATCTGTCACAGACTGCTGACTGTGTATGTTGGTTATTGACCTGTCTGGAGCGCGTTGTTTCAGCCAAAGCTACAACAGTGATACAGGGGAAATGAAGGGGGGTGCATGAGGAAATTAGGCAAAAAGAAAAAACATTAACGATTGACACTGGGGCGAAAAGATGAAAGAAAAAAGAAATGGAGGTGATTTGACTTCAGTTGATCAGGGTGAGGCGATCTGTCCCAGGGTCGGCGACCTCCGATGTCGCAGCGACCGCGGCACGTATGGATTTTGGATCGGTCGCAGGAGACGGGGGATGAGTTCAAGCTTGAAACTGCTTGCTGCGGTAGATTTTGGGGGGGGAAAGTTGCTGCAAAGAGCCGCAGCATCTGACAGCGGTGAGCCGATATCCTTCCAGCGATAATTGAGCCTTGATTTAGCCTCGTTTATTATTTTTTATTTTGCTTGCATTTATTTCCTCATCATCATCATCATCATCATCTCTCTTTCATCCCACTCACCCAGCTGTTCTGTCTCATACTGAAAACACACTATCTTGCTCTCTCTCTATCACACACACAAGCATACACACACACACACACACACACACACACAGCTCTTTTGTTCTCAACTGAATCTTTGTATAAGAGAAAAAAAAAGACTTTTGTAAAATTGTTATGTTTATGCTTTATGAAATTTTTATTTGAAATTGTTTTGCAAAATTGTTATATTTCTGTATGAATGTATTTTTTATTGGAATAATAAGAAATTCTTATCTGACTTTTTTTGGCTGGCTTCCTTTGTCTCATCAGCTGATTCGGCTCACTTGGGTTTTTATTACTGTGAGTGCTTGTTTTGCACGGTTGGAGGGGGGAAATGGCTGCCTTGCATGCTGCTCTGCAGTACTCAGACTAAATTAGACACAAGGATATATAGTGCCTAGCAAAAAAAAACAAGAAAATGTTTAATATCCTTTTCAAACTTTTGCATATTTTCAAATCGGTGTGTTTTATCTGAATTTTATGCAAGAGACCGGCACCAAGTTCATACTTCAATCTGAATGAAACCGATGAACTGGGTTCATATCATAAATAATCTGAAAAGTGTGGCGTGCTTTTGTGTTCAGTCCACCAGTTCCTTCTGTGCACATCCAGAGTCTGATACTTTCTCCCATTGTCTTCAGCATAGCAGCTACATGTAAATCAAATCTGAAAGTTTTTAAAGCCTTCACACAGTTTCTCACTTGGTCCAGTCAAACATTTAGACGCTGCTGTAGTTTTGGGCTTGTTTTGCAGCCTCTGACAGGTTTTCATCTTCCCTGTGCCTGTTTAATGGAAGCATCTTTACTACTGTGGTGAGTTCAGGGTGCTGTGCCGTGCATATTTTCCAGCCCACATCGCCTGTTTTGTATCATTTTTAGGTCGCCTCTAAAAAGAACTCCTCTTTCAACTTGTGTGCTGTGTCTCTCTGTGGCTTGTTGCAAACCAAACATGGACTGTTTTGTGTCTTTCTTCCCTAAATTTTCATGAAAGCCAGAATTGTAGATTGCGGGACGTCCCGTCCCAAATGAAGTGTGGATCTGTACAGCTACTTTCGAGTTTACATGGACGCCCTTTTCCTGGTGTATCTGCAGTTTAAACAGCGCTCTGCGAGATGTTCAAAGCTTAGGATGTTGTTTCAAAACCTGCTTCAAACTTTTCCACAAATTCATAGCGGACTTTCCTTTTGATCATTTTGGAAGGAGACGAAATCCGATCAGATTTACTTTTGTGAGATTCCATCTAAAGTTGTTTGATGTAAAAGTAAATCTGTGTCCATTGAACCTTAGGGAAAAAAATCCAGCTAATGTTTTCCCTAAAGACGCCACATGTTTTAGCCACTACAGTAAAACTGAGTGGACTAAAACCTAAAGGAGTATAGATCTGACTAAACATTGATTAAAAAGTGTTAACATGGATGCTTGACTCACATTTTAGATATATATGTGTTAAAAAAAAAAGAAAGCAAAATCAAATTTCTTCCATTTCACTAGTTTGTTGGACTACAACTTAAAATTATCTACAAAATACATTTAATTTGTGTTTATAAATGTGACAAAATGTGAAACGGTTCGGGGGCTGCTAGTAATTTAGCAAGCAAGTGGAAAATCATTTTATTTCCTTTGATTGAACTTTTCTTAAATTAAAAAAACATCCCACAAGAAAAAAAAAAACAAAAACAAAAACTTTTCTCAATGCAATATTCTGCCGGAGTGGTTTTACCATTTAAAAAAAAATAAAAAATTAAAACGAAAAGAAAAAAGTCTGACTGCTCATTTCTTCAAGTAATCTAGAGCTAATCAAAGCAGCATAAATAATTTATCTCCATCTCTCAGCACCCGTGGTATTTTAATTCGAGAGCCACCTTTATACATTTGTTAGCTAATTACTCTACTTGATATGGATAATAACATAAAAACAGCAGTTGATAAACCAAAGGGGCTACTTTAAGACACAAACTAACATCAGTACAAGGTGGAGAAAAGGAAAAAAAAAAAACCTCTCTCCTGCTTGCCGTTGACCTCGAATGGGCAGGCGGCGTATTAGCAGCCCCTGATTTCCAGTAAAAGCCCTGTGGTTTTCTAAACGAAGCTTTTCCCTCCAGTTGGTAATTAAGCCTCCCAGCTTGAGTGTTCAAGAGTTGTTGTTTTTGCCCAGAACACCGCAGCTCCTTGATGTTCTCAAACGGCTGCCTCGCTTAATTTGTCAATATCACGTCTAATGCATGAGCTGAAGAGAAGCCGCTCGTAAAAAGAAATGGAAAAAAAAAAAAAAGAAAAACATGTTTGGGTTCAAACTCTTTATCCAGAGCTGGATATCTGTTGATGAATGTAATTGACTTTTTGTCCTTTATCAGGGCCGGTCCAAGGCTGCATGGGGGCTTGAGCAAAAATTGATTTTTGGGGCCGACTTCCTGTTTTGTCTTCCTCCCACCAACCGCAACAACAAAGATATCCGTAGAGTCAAGAAGGAGCCGCAGAACTGAATAAGTAGTTATGAAAATCTATAAATTATGCTACAAAAAAATTATGCCATATTTGCTAATTAATGCGACTCTAACAATGTCGACACACTGAAAGTATCAAACTATAAAAATGTATCAATGCGTTTAGCATTAATATTAAAATTATTTTAAAAAGTTATAAAAATTTAAGTGAATATATTTGCCATTATGAAATTAAATCCAAAACCAAAAGCTCATTTTCAATAAACAAAGGTGATTCAAAATTCAAAGCCCTTTAGTTTTTCAGAAGGAGCTACAAAGATGTGAACTTAAATGTTATAATAAATCACTTTCACCACTTTATGGAATGGTGATGTTACAGTTTGTACCATATTCTGATCATTCATGACATCACGACTCCGTCTCATCATATTCTCATCTCCTACCTTCTGCCCAACCCTAAATCCATCCCTTTTTTCCCCAAACACTAATTCAAAGCCTCCTTAGCTTTGTAAACATTGTTCTGCAAGGACCTCTAACAGTCTTTGGCTGGGATTTTTGCACTTTCTAAAAGTTTTCCTTCCTCTTCCACATTTTCTTTTTTGTCTGTGTTTTCCAAGCTTTTGTTTCATTCTGCTTCTTCTGCCTGTTTCTTGCATTTCTTTCTGACTTCGAAGGCTTCTGCAATTTTGTTTGCCTGATGTTTGCAAGGCTCCCCATTGAGCCACAGTTGCCCCAAAAAGCGTCAGTCTTTTCGGGGTTCCACTTCGACGTTTTTGAGGCCGATACCTCAAGCCGCCTCTGCTCACCAGACAACAGCCTCCTCTCTGAAGTGGCCCGTCTTGGATAAAGTTTCTCATAAATCTGGTGCTAAGATTGCATTCCTCCTTTGATGTAGCCAGTACTCCCATTCAGCGTCAGCGTTCCCACATTGATATTGTAACACAGACTCAACCCCAAAGGATGACTGGGAACAATCCATCATTTTTAGATGTCACTCGTCTCATCTTAAGACGAGGGAGACTACGGGGGCTGCGGCATTCCATGACAATGCGAGGGGCTTGGAAATGCACTTTTGTCACGAGACGACCTAAAGCGCGCGAGAGCGTCAGCCGAAAGTAATTGCTGTTTGTAGTTTTTTTAGCGTTCACTCTGCAACGCCGGTTTTACAACTAAGAGTCATTATTTTTCCGAGCCCAAATTGCATGTTTAAAAACCCCAAAGCCTTAGCCACAGGGGGACGCGTCTCTGCAGAGAAACAGCCCGAACTTGATACTTGAAAGAATTGTGCAAAATTCATTAGGGTGGGCTGAGCCATATGTTTCAAAAGCTACATCCTCCCCAGGGTTATTAAGCATTTCTCCAACCCCTACTCTCAGCTTGGTGAGACGCCCCCCTTCAAACAAGATGCTTGGTTATATTTGTTCCCTAATTTAATCTTTAAAATCTAAATTTAACTTTTGGTAAACAACTAGTCAGAGGTTTGAAATATTTGTGAAACAAACAAAGGTAAATTGAAGTTGTATATTTAGGATGAACACTAGTTTTGTGTCTGGATGTTCTACAAAAAAAAGTGAAATAAAGATGCTTTTAAAAAAAAATCTCCCATTTATCTCAATAATAGAAAATATAACCACTGAAATCTAAATTTTCCCCGCCTAATTTGTGAATAAAAACTTTAACAATGGCTCGTCTCTTTCACATTCTTGGTCAAAACCAGAATGAATCCAGAAAGTTTTGGGCTTTAATCCTTAGTAGGGAAAACTCAATTCTCGGAGTGGGAGCTGATTTAGTGTTTCCCCGTTTTGGTCTTGGTGAGGGCTGTTCAGCNATTTTATTTCTCAATTAACCAGTGTAACATATTTTCCCTGATGCCTGTGACATAACCCCCTTGCGTGTATTTGTAAGTTCCACGTTAAGTAGAAGTTGAATTTTACATGATAACAAAGCCGTAAAATAAATACAACGAAAACACGTTTTGAAAAAAAAATTATATACTTTATTGTCCTGCAAGTGGAAACTTGTCCTGGTCCGATCTACTGCATTGCACTGAATGCAGCTATCGACAACAACATTAGACAGAAATATGAAGAAAATACCCACAATGCATGACACATAATCAAACATTTTCAGTTTTGTCAGAAATGTAAGCTGCTTGGAAACTCATAAATCGGTGAGAGCTACAATAACTAAGTGCCAACAGGTCGTACACATACAGAAAGATTTAACTGCTTAGAAATCAATTCAAGAGCAGTAACTCGTTCTAACAAGGAACTTTCACGTTATAACAAGATATAAAATTTGTTAAACTTTGTTGTTTTATTTTAATAAATTTCATTTTCCAAGCTCTGGCAGTTAAAGCGCTTCCATATGGTGACGACAACGCTCTTCAGTGTGGAAGATGTTTCTGCAGGAAGAGACAACTCAAAGTGGGCAATTTCACTATAAGTGAGATTGAAAACAAAAACTGAATTCAGAAGAAGCAAAAGAGCCAAGGGAGTCAATATAGAAGAAAACAAACTTTTCTTTGGACATGTCAGCCGTTCATCTGTGTTAACTTTACTTGTTTTATCCCTTTTTTTTTATCAAACATATCTGGCACAGGATGTCAGTTTGTGTCCAGCTTGGGGTTGTTTTGTTGGATTGAACCTGACCTGACACTGACTCCTACAGACGACAGGAAGGGTTTAGTATTTTAGCAATTAGGATCGTTTCTGAAAATCTCCCAATTTCTGTAAGGCTCATTTTCTAGGGAATACACACAAAGACTAATATTCACCATCAGGATTACTAACTTTCCTGATCGCTAATATGAAGTCTAGTCCACACGCATCCAGATATCTGGGAAAATAAATACATTTTCAGGATTTTTGGTTCTTCATCCACATAGAAACTTTGCTTAATACCAAAAATGATCATTTACAATAATTCTGAACCAAGTGGAGATTTGTGTTTGCGTGTACATGGGAAAACTGAACATTAGCATCCAGAACCAATATATCCACACTCTTACTTTGACATTATTCCCAATCAACATTGTCTTGTGTTTTAATAACTTTATATTCTAATTTGTTATTTAAAAGCAAAATTTTGTTAACTGGTTAATAGAGGAGCCATGTTGTGAGTTTTTAAAGAGACAGAGGGTCAATTCCAAGGCATTAAATTCCAAAGTAAATTTTTTTGAGCCAAATTTGATATGTATAAAATTTTTATAACAACTGAAGTTAACATAATTACTTGATTGTCCTATAAAATGGCACTAAGTGCCTGGAAAACACATAATACTGCTCTGATCTCGGCACTGCCTCCGAATTCAGTAACTGACAATAAAATATCAGAAATCTTCCAAAAAAAAAAGCTTTAAATACATCTTTACTTAAGTTAGTAGGTGACACGTTTTCTTGGTGGCAAATCTTCTCTTTTGATTTTTACCTTTTCCAGCTTTCAAAATTGTGAAACTATAAGTAGCAATTGCATGTGAACAAAAACGGTAAAACAATAAATATCTCAATTATTTGGCAGCGCATCAACTCTCCACAGCAACTGCAGCATGTAGAGTGCAGTTTAAAGACGCGGCGTCTTGCTAACTCTGCTAACAGGACGCGTTTGTCAGAACAATCCCAAAAAACACTGTCGGGTCCGCGCCGGTTGTATCGCTGATCCCCCAGTGCGTGTGACTGTATCTCTAACGACATAATTGCGACGGGATTACTATTTTATCTTTCCCTTTCAAGCGGAAGGCCTTCCAATTGTGGATTGTGAAATAAATCATTATCCAAAATTGCTGTGAAATAACAGACGCGTTCGCAGGAGTGAGAGATTTCCCCGCCCGAGTCCCGCGCGCACGCGCACACACTCACGGGGACGCACGCACTCGGAAAAGAAAATGGACTGTGATGGAGGCACAGAGTGAGTTAAATGAGGGGAAATAATAAGGAAAGAGGAGGTTATCAGGCTCTGAGCCTGCTCCATTCAGCCAGCCAGACTGCAAGTCATCACATATGCAGACTTTACTCCAGAGTCAGGGCTTTCTCTCCCTCTCCCTCTGTTAATGGACTCTATTAGGATTTGGCTGGTAGTGGGAGCGGGACTGAAATCCGAGGTCAGTGACCCCTCCTTCATGTTTTTGGCACCCAAGGAGCCGGTTGGCAAAAAAGAAAAAACAAAACAAAAACAAAAAAAAACACTTTGCCATTATCATGATCATCGCCTGCCATGTTGATATCTCTTCACTTACGTCGTCCTTCCCATTCCGGTATTTACTGTCGCGTCTGGAAAAAGGCGCTTTTGTTCCATCGCCAGTCAAATATTAATCCCCCCTCTCTGCACCCCTTCACACCCTCCCCCCCCACCGCCTCCTTAAATAATGCATATTTCCTTAACTGAACCACCAAAGTAAATTAGATTCCTCACCTAATTAGCATGTTGGAATTAAAAGAGCTAACAACGTTGCCCACAACAAAGCTGAATTTGTTTGTTTTTCATCGCTTCTGCTACGTCTCGCATTCAAGGCGCACAAACAGTGAGATATTTAGATGTTTTAGAATTTCAACACAGATTAGATTTAACTACTTTTTTTTTCATAATATTAAATATATGAAAGAAGGAGCTTCCCACATTTAAAGAACCAGTACATTTTGAGTTGTGTCCAGTGATTTGCCCTGAATATGACACCCTACCAGACGGTTATCCGTCTTTTCAATGGCTGCAATCAACAGGAGCCGTAGCATTGATTGTCATTTTTAAAATTTAATTTAGCACACTGTCGTAGCTGTAATTGAGTTTCCATTGACCATATAATTGTACAATTTAACATTTTGAAAATAAATTTGCTTATTTGAAACACCATAATTTTGAAAAAACTCATGTTTCAATAAAACATCTTGTCGCTAGGATGAGGTGGGTTTTTTTTTCTTTTTTTTTTTTTTTTTAGTCGTATCAAAATTCGCTTATTTGGCAAAATTGCAACGGAAACACTTTGTTCACAACACAGAAGTCACATGATCAACAACCACATGTCACTGGCGCAAACCATGAAGAAGACGACGACAGGAAGTAGTTTCATGTGGCGGCATGTTTTTTTAATGTGTGTACAAACATATTTGCTTTTCTCACTTAAAGGAAACACCACAGTTACAAAACTGTGTTTCTTTTCAACATTAGTGGAATACTGACAAAGCTTTGTGCACATCTTTCATTGCGATGTCGGATCTGTCCAGAATTTACTCTAAACTACATTTGATCAATTCTAGTTTGCGTTTCAACCGTTTTTAGACTTTAGTGAGTATTTTATGGATGTCAACATCAAAACTTTGTTTAAGGGAGTTTGGCTCAGAATTACTACTGCAAACCATTTGCACTTGTAAGGTCTTGACTCCAGGAATCAGCTGCATTCTGTATGAAACAACTGCATGTTTTTGACTTTTTGTTTGCCATCGTCATTTCTGGATGTGAATGACGCATGGTTTTCCCTCCTGAGCGTGCCGGCTGCTGAACCTCTTCAGTAACCCGGTGTTACTGACTTGTCGTGACCGGAGTTTATTACCAGTTACCGTACATACTTGTTGCGCTCAGCACTTTCGCTGCGAGGGCTTACCGCCGCCAAAACGCGGAACAATACTGAGCGGAACACTCCAGGGGCTTCAGGGTTTGCCAGAATCATTTATGTCACAAAAATCACAATCTGTCAGCTTTTTAGCCTGTAATTTGCCTTCTGCCTGCAGACTTTGGCAACACTTCGCCGCAGCTTGGATGACAGGGAACTGTCAGAGACAGTAAGTGGTCTGCATTATGATTTTAATGCATTCTCGTATCGGTGGAGTTTCTCTGTCCTATTACTGTCAAGATTGGAAACATACCGGGCAAAATAAGAAGAAGGAAGTCTAATTGAAACGAGTTAGGGAATCGTTTTGGGAACACATTCCAGCTGGCAAGATGTCATTTAACCAAAACTGATGAAAGTAGCCTTGTATTCTGGAAAAAAATATATATTTAAAGATTGTCTGAAATGTTTGTTTTAACTATAGTTTATATATGATATACTGAAGATTTTTATAAGTTCGGAACAGGGTGGTGCAGTTGTTAGTGTGGAGCAAATCCTGGGTTTAAACCCTTCGTTAATTCACAGTAATGCATTCAAACTACCAATAGTAGTTTGGTACTATTACCAGATCAAAGTTGTGGACGGTGTTCTGCCATGCTGCGACCGGGTTTCTTACTTTCTGGGAAATCACTGCCCTGTTCATTTTCTGTTTGATTTTATAGAATCAACTGGCTGTCTGGACGTGCAGTCCACATATTTCATGAATCCTCCCCAAGTGTTCAGAAAACAATTAGAGATAATCAAAGAAACTTGATTGAAACTTTAGGTTTCGATCATCCAGCATCCCGAGGTGACTAAAGCGTCTCGCGTCGAGTCGCGATTGTGTTGATTCTGCAGAAAACACTAAAAATACATGAAATCGACAGCATTATGTAAAACATTCCATGTTTTTGAGCTTTCATGCACGTTCGAGAAACCCTTTAATCTCCAGTAGCAACCATTCAACTATGCAAAACAGCTGGTTGGACCGAGCACCATCTTCGAGGTCAAGGCGAGTTCCCATGCTCCTTCAGACTAGCCAGCAGCAATTAGCAAACGCTTGGTGGAAGTGCGCATCTGCTGAGCTCATTATAGGAGCTACTTCTCAGTGCAACGCTGGTAAAAACATTGTTAAAGGGTTAATAGAGGAGCCATGTTGTGACGACTTCCTGAAGGCGGAGTTTCAGAAAGAGCAGGAGCTTCTTAAGGAGACAGTCCCAATTTCAAGGCATAAGTCCAATTTCTTTTAAGTCATATTTGACATATATATACATATGGCAACTTTATAACAACTGAAGGTCACATAGCTTCTTGATTGTGCTATAAATGGCCCTTTAATTCAGTGGGGTCAAAATGAAACTAAAACAATTCTTGCACAGCCAAACACTTTCTTTGTGATCCAAATCAGATGGAGACCAAGGGAGAACATTGTGACAATGAAAAAAAAGAAATAATCAAACAGTCATCACATATGCAAGGTGTTTGAGTGCGGGACATACACGTGTGACTCCTATAATTGAGAGATGAAGAACCTGAGCAGGAGACGAGTCTCTGGACTCAACGTCCAGTCCTCAGAAGACGCGTCTCCGGGACACGAGGTAAATGAGTCCATTTGAATACAAATCCGGGTTGAACCGGGTCACAGTCATAATTGTGTCTGTAATTAGATTTGGTCTCTGAGTGTCTGGCTTGTGTCAGACCAGCAGACAGCAGTAGCTGTGCTCAATGGGGGGATAGACTGGAACGTAGCGCTAGCTACTGGAGTGGGGGGAGGGGTGGGCGGCGTCGAGCGGTCAAGAAGAAGCGAGGACAGGCGAGGATGCCCGGCCGTACAACGGTTCCCTGATGGAAGGACATCTTTGTCTCTGCCCTTTCCCGCTCTCATTAAGGCATTCCTGGCAGGTCACGTTGCTCCAAGGAGCGCCGACGCAATACTTTACCGGTTTATGTACGCTAATGATTCCAGTTGTTATGGTGCTGCCGTGGCATTGGCTGTCACCCGTTGCTATGCTCGCTCGTGTCAGGTTCCTCCACCAGAAGAACTGCTTTGTCACTTCTTCCCGTTTTGAGAAAGAGCGTCCTGCTTCACCTGAAGAGTGGGGGAGCGGGGGGGATTTCATTTACAGCAGCTAAACGAGATGTCAAACCCTCATAAAAGCCGGTGTGATTTTCAATTTCTGCCGCCATTGTGTACCGTAGGTAGTGAGGAGAGACACTTATTAGCTGAAGCCAAGGTCTGAGATGCTTTGAAAAAAAAAAAAAAAGAAAGAAAAAAAGTCTTCTCATGTACAGGTTAACAGAGTGCATTTGCATTAATCACCATGACAACTGCCTCCTGACGGTGTGTTATACCTGGCAGAGAAAAAAGAAGAAGAAAGAAAGAAGGAAAGAAAGCAGCGGAGAGATTCTGATAGCCTCGTGACAACGTGTATTTTAATTTCACACTTTGAAAATGGTTCTGCTTTCAACTCGCGCCTTGCACGCTTCCTGCTTTCCTCGCACTGTGATCGTTGTGCAAGAAAAGATGAGGTTGAATCGCTTTAGGAATTCACAAACACTACGCTTTAACTGTTTTGGAAATGCAGAAAATCAGCTCTCTCACAGTTTCTGGTCCATCTTTGCTATTGCTGGTTCACAACTGTAGCATTGCAACAAAAGCAATTGATTATTTATTTATTTATATGTATATTTTCTTTTACTCAATTATTCTACAGCAACAAGTCCTGGCAAAGCGTGTTACAATAAGCAATTAATCAGTTAATCACATGATAAATTAATAATTTTTTAAATAATCCAATTTATTTATGGTTTTGGTTATGTGTTTTAATTTTTTTTACTTATGCCTTATTTACTGTTTTTGGTTGTGTTTTAATTTGGATATTTTAAATATCTGTTGGCTCCAGTTTTACGTGTACAAAATTCAAGTGTGTTGCTCTCTTAGAGGGCGAATTTGCAATGTTGCATCATTATCAATGTATTACTTGAAAATGGTCTCAAAACGACAATATTATCGTGTATCGCAATAATTTCCGGGACAATTTATCGTCCAGCAAAATCTGTTATCATGACAGACCTAGATCTGGGTAACACTATCACTGCTGATCCACCGCATTTGCTTTTGCTAGTTCTTGTTATGAATGATCCCTGCCCATTATGACTAATGGAAGAGATGATTTGAACTTCCTCCTCTATCTGCTCAGGTATTAGCTGTGCTTCTTAGGTAATAATCAGCTGCTCCTGGTTAAAAGAGAAACAAAAAAAGCCTTGTTGTCACGGTTGCACATATTAGCAAATGTCCAAACGTTAAAAAAAAAAAAAAAATTCCAGCTGCAGAGCTGGAACCAGAGGGAACAATTGTTAAAAAAACAAACAAAAAAAAACAGCAATGCCCCAAACCCAACAGAAGCCCAAAGATGACGGAGAAATCTGTGGCGAGGATCACATGTTGTAGACATGGACAGCTTGCTCAGGAGAAGGAGGGAAAAGAAGATGGATTGAGAATTGCGCTTAAATGTTTCAGCACCGAGGACAGCACACAGCTCTCTACGTGCCTCTACTGACAAAAGCACCTCTGAAAGACTGCAACACCCAGGTGCACTCTCCCTCCAGGACAGATTTCTGTTCTGATGTGGCAACAGGTCGAGGCTCTATACAAGGTTTAATAAAACATGTATTACACAACGCTACGTCACAGGTAAAAAGGTCAGTCTAAATTTAGAAAAAAGTTTGTAGAAATCTGGGACCATCCTGCCTTGTTACCTAGCTGTAAAGAAATAGTTCAAGACTTTTTAAGGAAAGGTCTGTTTCTAAAATGTACGTATTTTACCAGTAGATAGCAGTAACTTTATATGTTGTTTTATATTTGGAAGAACAAAAGAAAATCAAAAGCTCCAATGAGTTAAAAATTGGAACAAAAGATCACGTGTCATGCATGTAGCTAATACAAATGTAGAATAAGGGCGGCCATTTTCCATGAGTAACCGGGGGTTTGACAAGACAGAGCAGATAAACAAACAAAAACCATGGTGTTTAAGACTCTTATTTTGAAGTAATAACAACGGTATTCTTGTAGGCTGGCTAACAACTCTGAATGACAAAATATGAACGATTTGTAAGCACTGTAAAGATACGATGGCTGGCTAACATGTGGAGGCTAACGACGCTAATGTTGTTGTTTACAGTGAACCCCTGGGTGTTGGCGGGCATTATGAACCACAGCTGTTAAAGAAATAGCAGAAATCCACAAATAACTTGAGATTCAAACACTTAGAACTGAATTATTTAATGGTTTAAACACCAAATGTACCTTAATGTGCATTAACACGCACAGTGGAAACCGTTTTAGCACTACCGCAGAAGCTAACATCTAGTCTTCCTTATCTCTACTCTTAGTGGATACAGCCAATCAGCATCAAGGAAAATAAATAGTGCTCCTGGATTGGCTGCTTACCAAACATCAGCCTGTAGTGTGTCACGTAGCATTGTCCCTGTAAGTATTTATTAAACATTTACTTTGTGAAATTGCTATTTCTCCCAAAAATATGGCTAAAATCAAATTGCTGGCAAATTTTTTCTGCTGTCGCTTTGTTAATGTATATTAATCCAACAGTGGGCAGGTTGCCACAGTGTCCTGAGACAGTCTATTCATCACTAGCTGCTGTACAAGAACTACCTTGTTTTTTTATAAATCACTAAGCCCTCTTTTTTTTATCACAAATATGTAAATGTGGCCGCTCCAAGTCAATCATTAGCTTTTACACTTTGATATTTACATTTCACTTCATTGTATCCAATTAAAACCCAAGGCTACAAGTGAACCAGAACAATCATGTACAGTATTAATCCTTTTCTCTCCACCTACATCTCAGGAATTAATTCTTTTTTCTTTTTTTTTTTCTTTTGCTACACACACCAACGTTATTTGCACTAGACCTTAATTAATTTTTGGTCACACTAATTAATTCTCAACTTTAAAAAGAAAAAAAAAACGTACAGAAATTATCACAGTCAGTCAAAGAACGAGGCAAAAAACAGTGTGTAAAGAGTGTGTGAGGTGGCCCTGTGTTTGCTCAGTTTTTATCAGGAAATATTTATTGCAGTTTTAAATCTCCCAATTCATGCTGCTGCTCCTGCTGTAATCTTAGACAGTCTTTGCTCTTTTTTTTCTTTTTTTACTGAGGGTTATGTGTGCATACTGTCTCCACAGTAACACTGGGGTGGGGGGGGAAACCGACACACTGTGATCAGGCAGAAAGGGCAGGCACTTTCTATTTCCAGCTGACATATTATCTAGCATATTTCAAAGACTAATTGCCGCTCCCCATGGGAAAAAAAAAAAAGACATCTGTCCTCCAATTATTGAAGCGGTTGTTTTGTTTTGCCAGTTAATTCTTCAGGGTCAAGGGGGTCGTGTTGTAATATACAAGAAAAAAAAAACAAAAAAACATTTCCTGACCGTGAACGACCTCTCATGCATGTCCATTTGTAACACTTTGGAGCCGGCGGTGGCGGCGCGGAATGCTAAAAGGCTCCGTAACCCTGGAGCGGCGGGGAGGCATGAACCCTCCAACCGCAGTCAGTTCAGAAGAAAGGCTGATGCAGGGAACAGACATGAATCAGCGCTTATGTGGAATCCTCGCTTCTCCTATTTTGGGGATTTTGATGCAGTTTGTTTTTTTTTGTCTGTGGAAAATGGAAAGCATAAAAACAGCCTAAATTGGCTATTTTTATAGACGGAGCAAATTCCTTTGGAACCCGCAAAGGGTGCATGTTGAAATTGACCAAATCTTATGTGATTCCACAGTGCAGGGTCAGGGAGGGAAAAAAGAGCGCATAAGAAGGATGATGTCCTGAGAGATACAGTACACCCGCAAACATTTATGTGGGATCTTTAATGGGATGTTACATATTTAAAAAATAACTTGACATCTACAATCTCTTTTTCTAAGAAGGATCCAACAAGAACATCTGCATTTATACCCAGCTCTCCCTCTGTCGATA
The DNA here is from genome assembly GCF_000485575.1 of Poecilia formosa. Lineage (NCBI taxonomy): Eukaryota > Metazoa > Chordata > Actinopteri > Cyprinodontiformes > Poeciliidae > Poecilia > Poecilia formosa. The sequence goes on along the minus strand of NW_006800047.1, from coordinate 975,355 downwards.
GTCTTTCTTTCCTGTTGCTCCAGTTACAGCAGATCTTCTGTGATGTGTCTGTAAAAGTTTGTTTTAAGGGCAGAAAGGTCAAGCTCACTCAAACTGAACTGGTCAAATTGGTCATCAGTTTTGCACCTCGGTCTTGCCACAGTTTTCAGTCTGATTTAGCTGTAGACTTTGACTGGACCATTCTATCACATGAATATGAATGATTGCCGCTGATGGTGGCCTCTGCTTTAGTCTAAAGTCTGTTGCAGCTCAGTTTCTTTTCCTGGATCGATCTTAGTTTAGGTCAATCTATCCTCCCATAGGGTGATGCTGCCTAGACCACTGTGTGTTCATGACGGTGACATTGAGCCACGATGCACTTTTACTCAGGGCTGAATAATGTATCACGATATAAGCATTTCATATCAGTTGATATTGATAATTATTGATTTTTTTGTTTGTTTTAAATATACGGTGGCAAAACTGCTCTCAAACACATTGTCTGCAGACAATTTAGGTTTAATAGTCAAACGTACCGATTGCCTACATTTCTCATCGCAAATACCTTCATTTCCCACAATCTGAAGCAAGTTTGATGTTAGACCTGTTTGTTCCTCACCACCACACACCTGTCAGGGCGCCACAAAGAGCGATACTCCCTCTGCGTATTCTTGCGTCTGGCTGCACACACAGATCAGATCAGTGTCGCATGAAACAGTTCAAACGCTATTTCCTGCCAACCCAAGTACGAAGCCGTAGTCATGAATTATTACTTTTGCGTGGGCATGTCAGCCTCGAGAATGTGCAAATTTCCAAGGAGTGAAGGACGCCCAAGTATGTTGGGGGCAACATGAAACTGCTACTGTGTCATGTTACCCAACATGTCGTTGCTAGCTTACAAAAGAGGAAGCGAGTTAGCTAGCTTCCAACCTTTCTTGGCTCGGTCACGAGAGTATTTGCTCTGCTTACATCTCCCAGAATTCCATGCGGTTCGGGATCAGAGTTCAGTTAAATTATGAAAACTTTAATGGATGTATTTTCTATTGATATTGTTTATCGCAATAGGTATCGTTATCAATAGGTATCGTTATAGCTTAGGGTTATGCAGGTCAGCTAAGAAGTTCAAGTCCTCTACAGAGTTGTTTTCATTTTTCAAATAGCAGCTTCCTTTCCATTTTTCATTGCCGCACTTTTCAGATTTCTGTTTGAAAATTGAAATGTATCATTTTAATTTTGTGCACTTTGTTATTATTTACATAAAATCCCAATGAAATATATCACTTTCATATTGTCACCTTCATAAAATAATAGCCTGTCTTTTTTTTTCTAAAAGTGCATTTTGCAAAAATAAATAAATACATAACATAAAGACAGCTCTAATAATCCGGCACAGGAGAAGTTTCAAAAAGGCAGTAAGATAGCAGATTTGCGTGCCTCCGGCAGCAGGAGCAAGCGTCTGCCCCAAATCACATCCAATAACTGCAACAGACGGGCAACAGGTTACTTTGCATTTTAATTATCAGAAGGTCAGGCCAGGTTTCATCCGCTAGCCTTGTGCTTCATGTGATTAAACATGCACCCGGGCGCACAATTTATAGAGCACTGAGGACACATTGACCCCATCACCGCTTTTACATTCTCTCAGCAACCTTTGTTGATGGAAGTATTGGCAGTAATTTATGATGCAGAGGTGCGAGACTGTGTGGTGGGAAAGAGCACAAACAAATAGTCCAAAAATTTGTCCTCAGATCCTTCAAGGCTCTGCTTTTCTTTAATGTTTTTTGGGGGTTGTTTTTGTAGTATTTAGCATTTTTAATAGTTGCTTGCTAAAGTTAATGGGAATTGTTAAAGAGAACATTTCCCACAGTAAACCTGAGGTTGTAACTTGCTAATGTTTTTGCTTCTGTCACCCAACACCATTTACTGCTGCTCTCATAATTTATCCCCACTGAGCTATTTGTAAGGAAGGGCTACATAGCTAGCATGTTCTGGAAAACTAGAAATTTGTTATGGATGCTAGCAAACTCTCAAAGGCTACCCTGGACAACGACAATAAAAAAAATGTCTCTCCTTTATTACCAATTTATTTCCCATGGAAGGCTGCTCTAATTCACACCACTGTCCCATAAAAGCTCATAGATGCCATTCACTTTGCTCCGGCGCAGTACTTTGGCCCCACTCCATAAGATCCAGTTCTCAGACTTCAGCCCTTTTTTTTCTCTATTTGCATACTGTAACACAGCCGGGGAGGGAGGGCTAACTTTCTCACGTGGGAGGCCAAAGACTGTGACATAATTGTTTGGCGCATTATTAACACCCACTGACTGTGAATGAGGCTTCCCATGGCAGGCTAAAGAATACACTCCAGCAGAATGGGGGGGCTCTTTGTCATCTGTGAAAATGGGAGGAGCCACTATCAAAATAATACGTTCCCACACGCCCTCTAGTAAACAGCTCTCCACCTTTATTATGTCAGCCAGGAGAAAAATGGAGAGGACGACAATGTGTTGGGGTCTTGGAGCAAGCTCTGCTCGCTAGCTCAGTGCTAACTGATTTGTTGATGCTGTATCCTGTTTGGTATCTGACCTTCCCTGGTGAAGAAAGTTTCAGCTACTATCACAAGCCTTTAAGCTCTGATGATATGCTGTGACTATGTTTGAGGCTCTTATTTTGAAGAGATAAAGGATGTAGTTCGAGAGTTGCCGCGTTGTTTTTCCAACTCAGCTACTGAAGATGTTTCATCAAGCTAGCGGGTAGCCAAAACACTTTCCTACAAAAACATTGAAGAAGTTCCCAGAACTTTTAAGTTGTTTATATGGCAGCATTTTAGGCAGTCAGCAGAAAAAAAAAAAAAAAAACGGTGACGGAAAAAGAGACAAACTACAAATGATTTGTAAGCACTGTGAGAATGCCATGGCTAACTGTTAGTCACTAACAGATACGGAAGGAGCAATGTTGCATTTTCTCCCTTTTGTAGTGCAGTCTAGACATAGTAAGACTTGGACATTTCTGAGTTTCAAAAGTCGAAAGTTTTCGACTTTTGAAATTCTGAAAGTTTGAGATCAATCTCCTAAAAAGAAACAAGGAAAAAACACAAGGAACGTTCTTTGGGGGAAATTTACTACAACAGATACAAAAAAAGACAAGGTGAGGACAATTTGTACGCACTAGTAAAATAAGTAAAAGCAAGTAAGTAAAACTTTATTTATATAGCATTTTAATATAGCACAAAGTGCTTCAGACAACAAAAATAAATACACAATACAAATTTCAGAAAAGCAAAGGTAAAAAGTAAAATTTTATATTTGTGACTGGCTAACCATTAGCCACTAATATGCTGGTGTTGACATCTACTTCAGAAATATTTATAGATGCAAAATTAATAGCCTATATTTACATTTTCTTAAAAAATCTGCACTGTTTTTGATCGCCGGCTCAGTTTAATCTTGATTTCAAAATCCTTTACATTAATACTAATCAAAGGGTTTTGGCACTTGGACCAGTTTAGAATGGGGCAAACATGCAAATCAATGGACTAGTCCATTGATCCCTAACCCTCTCTAACCAAAAGGTCAGATGGCTGAGGGATCTGGGTCAAGTACACCAAAAGTACTAAAAAGACCAGACCAAAATAAGTTCCCTCACAGTGTAATCGCCAATCATTTTGATTGCTGATCAAATTATTTTTTTATACCATTTGATCCATAAACCATATTGTTCCATGGTTCAGTCACTGGGAACGCCTAGTCTAGACAAAATTCAATGATTACTTATGCAAAGAAAATGACTATATCTTCTCCAGTGTACTTATCACCATCAAGATGCTACTAATGGTAATTTTCAAAATCACCCTCAAGTTCCAGCCTAAACCACCAACCTGTACCAACTTTTACTGTTTTTGAACAGAGAAGGAAGCCGAGACAACACTAAATGTTAAAACACTCTTTGCCCTTGTGCTGATGTCACTCTTGACCTGGGAGAGTCTCTAGAAATTATCTTGTGTTTATCAGGATTCTTCTTTCCAGTGGAGAGGTGATTTAAATGATAAAGGTGGTTTGTAGCAGCGAAGGTTAAGACTATAATAATTTGACAGATTTTGTTTTGAGTCTCAATCAACCTCAGGGTACTTCCTCTGACCGGATAAAGAGGAATGTTAATATGAAGCCTGCCATAGAGGTTGGGAGGAGTACTTTCAAGTTCTAAAGAGTTCTTTGTCTTTGCTGTTCCATCAAGTTGTAAGTGTCCATTAAGTAAAACACAATTGAATATGTCTAAGCATAATTGCACATAATTTAAGTGCCTCCTTGTGGGAACCTAACAACAAGCATAATGAATGTCAAACATTTGCCATTATGTGCTTCTGGTTTCAGAGTTCAGACTTCACAACTGAGCCTCCAAACCTGTTTCTTTTGTTAGCATCTTGAATGGGACAGACCTTTTCATATTAGTAAGGATAATTTTAATTAATGAAAATACAATACTGTGAAGTGTAAGGAAAAGTATGAATGATGCAGTGTTAATATTCAGCATCCTTTGCTATATTACCGATAATGAAAATCCAGGGTAACCATTTGCATTGTATTATGTTCTGTTATTGAAGAATAGAACAGAATACAAATATACTTTATTGTCCCACATTTTCAAAATTCAGGCATGACAAGGCATGTAGGTTCACAAAAAGTTTTAAAACGTATAAAAGATATATAACAAAACTAAAGGATTTTAAAACAAAGTAAGAAAAAGATTATTACATAAAAATACTGCATGGTTATCAAAAATGACAATACGAACCAAAGAACTTATAAATGCTATTCATGTGTATTAATATATAACAGTTTATATTTATGTGGTGTGCATAAACATACATATACAGCATGTATATATGTACTCAAACTGCATTGACGTGTTAGAATGGGCTAGTCAAAGCCCAAACCTGAATCTAATGAGAAGCTGTGGCAAGGTTTGAAAAATGGAATTCATAATGGCCGTATGTCCAATTATTTGTCCAATTGGCCATTTGTCTGTTAACGTGTTCTCACTGAAAGTAGGAACCCATTAATATGGTCTTGCTTTACAGGAACATGTCAGTTCCCATTGTGCTGTAAAGACAAGTACACACACACACACATGCACACGCACACACAGGAAAACTCTTCATCTATTCCTAACTTGTTTGCTTGCTGTTAGTTTTCAAGTCATGGATGCAACAGACAACTAAAAACAACAGCCCGGTTTATATCTTAATTGCTTCGCCACTGTTGCATGCACAAATCATAACTCTGCCAAGACACCCCGCTTAATGGATCCCAACAAATGAAATGTACATTTTGAAAATTGAGCAGGCACGCTTCCAGAATCATTGATCAAGACAACTTTTGATACAGCACTTCCTCCTTACGTCTCTGCCAACTTTTCATTCCCGGCTTCTTCTGCACGACAGACTTCATACGAGACACGTCATTTTCAAACCCTCTGCCCCTCCGCCATCCCTCCGCCTTTTTCCTCTAGCATTGTTTGCTTTTGTTGGTACATATCCTGTTGTTTTGTTTTGAGGGTGTAAAGGTCTATGGGAGACTGACACAGCCGTATCAACCCCGTTTAGCATAAAGCTTGAGGCTGGCCCCCCGTCCGCGGCCTAATGAAAAGTAGAAGATAGGCTATGCTTGTTATGCTTGGCTTGCCCTGTGATCGGCAGACTGTGGACAGTTACTCCACTTGCATGCCAATTAATCTGTGCCACTGAATTTCCCACCGTTACTGGTTTAGTCAAAGCTTACTGGAGGGGAAAAAAAGAAGTCTCCTAAACTGTGCTTTGTTTATGTGGCCAAAAACAGCTTTCACCTGGAGATTTCACCGTTAAAAACAGATTGATTCTGCTGTGCACTCAGCCTCAGATGTGGACATTAAGAGCGTAATGGTTTTATTTAGCCACAGATAAAGTAAGGCAGCAGCCTCGGTTGTGTAGGATTACAGCTTTCCACAGACTCTAAGATGCCTCCAAGGAGCATATTTTCCACCTTTTGATATGGCGCATTGGTTAAAGGGTGCTTTAAGTCGTATTAGCATGCTGTGCAGGCCGGCATCGAACATTATTATTCCCTTTTATTTATGTGTCAAAGCGGTGGGAGGAACCTGGATCACAACTCTGGCTCAAACACTCCTGGCTCCGTCTCAACAGACAGCCTGAGTGTCTTTAAATGGCCAGTCATCACCATTGGAGGGCGGATAAAGATGGATTTCAGATGAAGATTCATCGGGCGAGAACAGACCTGAGCTTGCTGTTTCCTGGGCCCCCATCGCTCATCGTCGGCCACAAAAACAATCAAAAAGAAACAAAAAATGTAAGAAAAAAAAGTTCTTGTGTAGCTATTTTACAAATCAACAGAGCTGAAAAATAAAAAGGTAAAAAAAAGGAATTCATCATGAATAATAGACACATTGGCTAAGCTCACAAGGCGAATGAGGGAATCCAGGTTACAATTTATGGGATAAATATTTCATCGCTAACATCTGTCTGTGTATTCAGTGCCAGCGTGTTTTTTTGAAGTTGCTACAAATGAACGTCAAAACGGAAAGCGAGCGAACAAGCCATTGGGGGAATGGAACAAAAGACGTATCGGCGCTGGGAGGAGATTTGCTCATCAGGAAGAAGTAGTGGAAGAGGGGGGGGCAAGAATAAAAAAAACAGCTGAACAGCAAACATTTTCCTCCGCGCCTCGCTTAAATTTATCCATACAGTGTGGCGGACTCCTCGTAGGAATTAGAAAGTTGTAAAGAGGAAGAATGGGGCAGAAAAAACGGGTATCTGTCCTCCTACGAGGCCCTTTCTTCTCCGCCTCTGTGGGGGCTTCACATGGCTTGGACTGAACTTACATTCTTCCACAGCTTATCCCAGGACTCTTTCAATTAGCCACTAATAGGCAACCAAACAAAGCGCTCTCAAATGTAAGGAAAAAAGCATTCTGGCTATGAGGGGACGCTTGTTTTTTTTTTTTTTTTTGCTAACTTTCAATTATTTTAGACTCCCTTTTTATGTCAAGCCTTTGAGTGGAAATGCACTATTAATTGCCCATACTGTTTCCTATTTCCTGTTTGTGTCTTTTGTGGGGGATTTGGATTTGATGACTCCCCAAGGACATACCCACCCACCCCCCTCTCTCTGGCCAAAGTCTCCACACACACACAGAGGATAACACGGCTCACTCAAACACTCTCAATTGGAGAACAGCAGCAATTTGATAGCCACTTACAGCCACAGAGCAGAGATCAAAATGTCAACCGCCTTGGCCGCTGAACCCCATGCTGAATTGATCTGTATGAGTTTTGCAGATGTCTTAGGATGTTTTTGTTTGATGTTTTGCTGTTTTACCATTAACAACACTCTCCCTTTTTGACAGTGGCATTTAACAACTTAAGTCAAACTACCTGTTCTGTGGTCCATTGCAACTGAATTTTGTGCCAACCATACCGCTACATGAGTTCTCCAATTGCAGTTAGCTTAGCCAAGGTTCAAAACAGCTGAGAACAAGGTGCAAATTAGTTAGTTGATCTATCAAGCCACAGTAGCTGCACATTGTCTGGAAACAACAAAAACAAACCATCATCCTCCTACCACTTCCTTTTATCTTCTTTGTCATTTCCGCCAGTAGTAACATCCGGCTGCTGATCAAGTGACTCGTGAGATTCAAAAATGGAAAAAAGTGTTTCCATTGCAGTTTTGCCAAATACATCTATTTTGACATGGCTGAAAAACCACCTTAACCTAGTGGAAAAACATTAGCTAAAATATAAGTATTTTCTAAACTACGTTTTTTTCTATTAAGCAAATTAATTTTGTACTTTCAATTTGCACAATTTTATGGTTAATGGGAACACATTAACCATAAATGTGGTTAATTTTAATTTTATTCAAATGACGTTTGACATTCACATCAAACGTTACTTAATGTGAAATGGCTGTTGTGATTCTCTCTTTTGCTGTCATGTCATGTTGTCTTTGGATTTTCCCAGGCAGCATTTGGTTTGAATAGCTGCACTGAAAGTATCTAAAGCACTGTAAATGTAAACTCTGCTGAATTTTTATGACATTTACAGCAAAATGCTGTATTTACAAAGAAGAGAGCGGCATTTAGTATGTTTTATCACACTATTAACTGGAACAGAACTGAAATAGTGTCGTAACAAGGTCTTGTAACATGAGCTCCTGATGTGTTGACAGTCTCCTGACAAAGACCTTATCTAGCTGGCTGACAGCATAATCACTGAAGAAGCCTCTGTCATTTTTGAAAAGCTTCCTTGGTAAAAACTTTGGGGATTTATAAAAACTTTGGTCTATTTATTTGGAAACAGAAAAGGAGGAATTTAGCACTTTTTGCTATTAGGACCACCTCAGATTTAAACAGGCAAACGATGAAATACCTCAATAAAAACAGTCGTTGAATCTCAATCTCTTGAAAGCTCAACAGCTTTTAGGTTATTGAAAATACAGGTTGTGATTTGTATGGCCAAAGTACGGTAGTGCTAAAATCTTATCTTGTTTTATTAAGCCCTGTCCACATGGAGAGGAGTTTAGTTGTTTCTATAAATTTTTTGTTGTCGTGTGTCTGCACGGATGCGACGATTTGGGAGGCAGGAAATGATCGTTTCTGAAAAGGGGTCCCAGAGGAAAAATGTCTATTTTGAAACGATGACATTGTAGCTCTGTTACTCTCACAAATAAAACACAGATTGGTGGTGTTTATTGTTTTTTGTGTCATTTTGTCGCCTTGTTACAGCGCCACAGATTGGCGCATACCTACAGCAGTATGTTTTTTTGGTGCAATCATGTGGATTTGCATTGTTTAATTGCTTAGAGAAATTTTGCATGTTCATCTCCGTATGTATTGGACCTTTGTAACCCCAAAATTACAAATGTATAATTATGAGGACATGTACATTACATCTGCAGTTACAAAATAAATGATCAATGAGTCATATCAAAACAGAAGGGGAAAATGCAAACATTAGCATAGCAGTAGAACCTGCTCCACATAAAACTATTGTCTGCAGGAAGAAGACATTTGTTAATAATGATAACTGTAAGTGTCAAGTCAGATATAATGTCACCAACTTAAGGTTATTCTGCTAAAACTAGCACAAAAAACATTGAGTCAGATACACAATCAGTGAGCTAAGTGGAATACAATGACAATACTAATGTGGACCATGTGCAAGTGATGAGCTCTGTTATTATTCAAGGCTGTAGAGTTTTTAAGCATAAACAGTGTTTGTTCTCAAATGTATCAGACTGGGACTCGGGTTTGGCAGATACCTAAAATGTCTCAGATTTGTATCTGGGACAAAAAGCTGCTTTCCATACATCCCTAAACTTTATGTTTAAAAGATATTTGTCATTTTTATGACTCTTTAATTAATGCTTTGAAAAAGAAAAAAAAAAAGCAACAAAAAACTACAGATGAGCACCAACTTCCCCCTTTTTGCTACTTGACAGCCTCCTCTGCAACTGTAAAATCAAAAGGAAAAGAGAAAGGCAGAAGCACACACAAAGTGCCTATAGCAAGGCACCACACTGAGCAGAGACTAAAGCTGCTGCCGCATCTGAACACATCCATACAAAATGAGAAACTGATGGGGCTGTTTTTCAGCTTCAGAGAATATGGCACAGGTTCAAAAACCCACACTTTTACAACTGTGGCCGTCCCCCCTCGGCACTCCCACCACAACTTCCTCCCAATCACCCACCACCAAAAAGAAAAGGGCGCAGGAGCCAAGCAGGCTGCCGAGAACAACTTATTCATGCAGGAGGAATAAAAAGGTGTGAAAATACGTGTTATATCTGGTGGTGGTTGTCGTGTGCGAGTCATGAGAAATTGATGTGGGCTTCCAGGGGTTAATTTTTTAGCAATCTGGCTAACGGGATCCTTAATGCCTCTCAAGCGTCTGCCTTTTTGAAGTGTTTCTCGACTTTTTGAGTACTCTTCAAACCCTTTAGCAGGTAGAAGACCCCTGGTGAAGATTCACCTATATAAACCACTGTAGGCTCTATCTGTGTCCAAAATTATCACCAACATTTACCACTTTCTGCTGCCTGCATTTAGTCATGTAGACATACATATCTATAGCTATATATGTGTGTTTTTTCCCATATCTTCTTGATTGGTGACTACACCACTTAGAATCCCTTTTTTGTTCCCACTTGCAATCAAATCCCCAGGCACTTCAGACTGCATAAAAACAAGCTCAGTGAAGGTCGATGTTGAAAAGCACTAAAACCCACTCCAAGTTCAGAAGCAATAAAACATTTCTTCTTCATCTGCATCCTCTTGAGAAAGCTTTTCTCTTTCAAGAAGTGCCGTGGTGGCCACAAGGACAACTACAAACAGACCCTGATTTTAATGGTGTTGCTTTACACGGGTATTTCAAAGGGCACAAGAACAGCTCTAGGAAGGAAATAGCCTCAGCAGATAGTAACATGTTGCGGATGGAGTCAATAACTCGCTAATCGGAGGTGAGGGGAAAAAAAAAAAGGTGGTGGTGTGAAAATTCATGTAAAATCACATGGGCGTGCTGCAGCAGCATCATGTGAGGTGGATATAAACAAACACCAAGTTTTGGAGACATGAGCTGCGTACATTACAAACAGAAAAAAACACCTCTCTGTAACTCGTACAGTTTTATGTATATATATATATTAAAAAAAAAACTGTTAAGGATTTTATTTAACACAAAAGCTTGTTTATGCTAGGATGGTAGCTTGGTTGCTTTGACCAAACACGGGGTTAAAAATTGTGACCTCCTGGGGTTACGGAGGGTATTAAACGGAAGGAGACCCACCGTTATTCACAGACCGCCATTTTGAATAAGGGGACAACCAGTTAGGACTTCACAGAACCGCCGCCACAAGATGAAATATGAAAGGGTTAGATTGTAAAATGATGCTATATAAAAGGTTAATAAAGTTATTCTCATGCTTAAGTGAGTAAGTTTCTTCACTTAAGACAGCATATTAGGACTAGGCAGTCCTAACTTTATCTGCTAAGTTGTTAGCGGAAGCAAGTACAGGCACTAGCAAGCGCCTGTGTTAGTTTTGTTCATCCTTCGAATTTTGACTGACAAATTGGTTAGAAAATGAAAATAGATGGAAAAACAGACTGACCTGACTAATTTTGTTCTAAATGCTCCATTAGATGGATTTTTCAAGAGAAGCAAAATGAATTCACAAACTGAAGAGGATGATAGTAAGTTACAAACAGGTGCTGATGATTGCTTATGCTGTATTTATTCTTTTCAAAGGTTATTTCCATTTCATTTAGTGTCATAAACAAAGCTTAAACAATCAATCACATAATTTTGTCAAACTCACCATCACCTGTATTTACGTTAGCAGGGAAGAGCTAGTAGACAAGTAGACAGAGGGCCCCATTTTGGGTTTATCTGACAGGCAGAGTGGAGAAACACGAGCGACATATTGGGAGCAGCCGCCAATAAAACCCTGCTCTTTACAGATAAGCCTTAAAAATCACAGTCCACAATCACCAACGCCTGAGAGGCAGCACAACTCGAAATAACAGGGAAATATCAGGCGGAAATACCCGCACTTTAGCCGCAAATTTAAATGTATTTTCAACAAGCACTGACCATCCGGAGGCTCAATTTTTCTTATCTTTCTCCTTTGCAAACTCAAGCCCTGTCAGCTTGAATGAAGAGCATCTGGAAATGTTATCAACCGCCTCCAACAATTATCATTTAGATTTGGATATTTCTTAAATGAAATCATTCTGGCTCTTGTTGAGTGTTCCAAAATCATTTTTATTTATTTTTTTCAGGGTAGATGTGTATTTAGCTCCAGTAATGTTTTCTAAGGAAAAATAACCCCACAGCATGACGGCGTCACCACCGTGTTTCACGGTGTTCAAGGTTGTGTATGAGTGCTTACCGCATATTGGCAAAGGCAGTCATCTTTTTTCACAAATGTGTGTCACACATTTTGGATTTATGACAAAATCTCAAACTACACAGAGTTTATGGCTGTAAAATGACACAATGAGAGAAAGTTGGATAATTCTGATACTTTCAGTCAATTTCACTTTAGAGAAGCTGATTTGTTTTTAGGTCAGCGGCTAGTGAGCGGGATCGCCAAATCTGGCTCAAGAAAATACATTGTGAAAATCAGTAATGTAGCATTCACTCATTCACTTCAGTGGTAGAAATTGAGCATCAGATGGGTCATGTTACATTTTACAATACATGTTTCAATTGGAGCGACATTCCAACACGGTGTCGGGAACTAGTGAACAACCGACTGCTGACTGAAGTTTAAAAGTTTTATAAAGTGTCACACTGAAATATTTCAGACTGAAATTGTTTTAAGATGACAAAGATGTTCTGGTTTTGTAACAGCAGGGAGGCAGAGTAAACATAAAAAGAAAAAAAAAGAAGAAAAAATCAGGATTTTTAGCAATTAAAACCATATGCACTGCAAAAACACAAAATCTTTACCAAGTGTTTTTGGTCTAGTCTCTAGTGAAAATATCTCACTGCACTTTAAATAAGACAAAACTAACTCACAACTAACATGTCAACAAGATATGGAGGCTTGTTTTAAGTTGGTAATTCCTTAAAATGGATTCAAAAGTACTGGCTCTGCTGGCAGATTATTTCACTTATAACTTTCATCTCTCCAATATTGTAATAAATTTTAAAAAATTGTCATTTGAACAAGGGTGTCTAAACTTTTTTTGTACGTCTACTGTGGGCAGAAAACTGTACGTCCTACACATTTACATGCATCTTATCCAACATATCAAATTTTGTCACATTGTTCAACAAAATCCCTTGAGGGTTCACGCTTTTAAACACTTTTTTTTTTTAATCTTTTGCCTGATTCAACTTTTGGCTCACCAAGCTAAGCAATCTAATCTAGTTGAATTTGTTTAACACAGGGGAAAAAAAAAAATCCAGATTTGTTTTCCAGATTGGTTTTCCAGACATCCTACATCCGCACGTTTGCTTTTGTTACTTTGTGCTGAGCGCTCTGGTGGGCCGGACCGATGCAGAATGCGCCTTTAACTCATGTATCAGGTTAATCCGGAATTGCTTTACACCAAAGTCTCTTTTTTTTTTTTTTTTTTTTTTTGAAAGAGCGCTGAAACCGGCTTTGCTGTTTAGCCACGGCTGTGGGTCCCACCCCCCAGCCCCCCTCACTCCCTTGCTTTCCTTTCTGTATGTCCTGGGAAGCAGGGTGAGTAATTACATCATTGTAGCTCTGGCTTTCAGGCCTGCCTGATTGGCTTTGTGGGAACCTTGCTGCTGGAAGGAAGGAACTGCAGGTGTGTTTATAATCAGGACAATAGAAAGAGCAAAGGAAATGTGTGAATGTGCGCTGTTATTCTTTCGGAGCAGATGGAGGAATGTTTGCATGTGATTTTTTTTTTCCCTTTTCTCAATCTATTATATCCCCTAAAGTACATCCTTTGGTTCCCAGAAACACTTGATGAACACAAACAGCCGACACGGCTCAGATAGTTTGAATAAAATCAGAGAGAATCTGAAGTCTTTGTCTTGCTTAAGTGCCGATAAAGATTAAATGTGTGAATTTAGCTCCCGACCAGTTTGCTTACAGTACAGCCGTTACTCTGCTTCCTAAACCACAGGCGATCTCAGAGGTCTACTTTATTGTATGGAGGGTGGCGACTCGCTCACAGCTAGTGTAGCGGAGAGTGGGCCGCTAAGAAAAGCAGAGAGACACCATTTCTTGCCATTGTTCACTCATTCCCTGCCTGTGTGGCGCTTGTCGAGCTGCTCCTTGTGAAGTGGAGTCCCCATGCGAGGACCCACTGCAAAAAAGAGCGGGCTAGTTTTATTTATAGAGGTGTGTGTGTGTGTATGCAGCAGAGAGAAAAGAAAAGGGGAAAAAAAAATAAAAGCAAAGCACACCTGTCACTTTGTACGTGATGCAGGGATCAGCAGGGAGAAGCTGAAAATAGTAACGCTCTGTAGTTTTGTAATTTTTTTTAATTCAAATGTCTTCTGCAGAGGTTGTGTGAGCTATGTATATAGTTCTGGGACTTTATCATATTTTGTCTCAGCCAAAGTATGTAGCGGGCCGACACAAGGCAGCTGTGAAGTGGAAGGCAAAACACATTTTTAGGATTATTTACCGATAGTTTAGTAATTAAAGTGGTTTAAAAAGCCGCGTTTCAAGCTTCCCAACAACAACCAAGCACTTTAATGTGTTTCAGTCTGGTTTTCGTGTTCGGACTGCTCCAGTCAAAGTGTTCAGTGACATCCACATAAATGCAGAACCACAGTACTGGTTCAACTGCTTGGTAGATGCATTGAACGAATCAATGCGTGGATGTGACATAACTTTCTTCAAAGAACTGAATATATTATTTTTGGACTGAAAGTAGAGCGATCTAGAGTCACAACTAGAAACTAACGATCCGGTCGGAAACCAGAGTGCAGTGATGGACTCAGACCTGAACCTTCACAGACTCACTGGGACGATTACAAAGTGAGCCTCCTATCATGTGAGGAATATTTCTTGGACTGACAGTTTGACCTATTTTCTGATTCCTTTGACAACTTGTGGACACTCACAGCACTGAAATATATTATTTCACATTATTCAGAACATGCTTCCATCAAAAAGCCTAGCAAATGCTGGGTGTTTTACAATGTCCCCTTATTTTTTACATCCAGCTCTACGTAAGACGTTTTTCAATACATCAGCATATAAGCAAAGAGAGTAACAGAGCAAGAAGAGTGGCTCAGTCAAAGTTCTCACATAAATCTAATTGAGAATCTGTGGCAAGATTTGAAAATTGATGTTGAAATTGATACAAATTCTAGCAATCAAACTGAGGTGAAGTTATATTAAGAAGATGGATTTGCAACAGAAACTGTGTTTGTATATAAATGGAAAAATGGAATTACAAAAATAAATTAACTTAGTAGAAACGCCATATTTTCTGGGATTAGGTGCTTTTTTGTTTTTTTTTACCTTGGTCAAAATTTGTGTATCTTGCAAAACTGCAATGGCAACACGTTTTCCATCGCACATGATCAAAAATCGGATGTTACTACTGGCTGAAAAGACAGACAAGATGACAGGAAGTGGTAGGAGGATGACGGCCCGCCATGTTTTTTAATAACTTATTCCATTAATCTTATTCATGTGTGATTTTAATTGCTGTTCTTATTTCGTGGAAACACTCCAATTCCAATGTTGTGTTTATTATTTGTGCAAACTTTTCTTGAAACACAGCCGGTCTCAGATTTCAGATGTGCTGTTAGAGCCGTACCTCAAACAACCTGCAGCTCAAAGTGCAGAACAATTTGGACTGAGAAACCTTTTATTTAAAAGAAGAAAAAAAAAAGAAAAAGAAAAATCATTGGAAAACAATGTCCTGTTTGTTTTCCACTTCACAATCCGGCACCACTTGCTTATCCATACACAAAACAAGAGGCGAGAATCCTGGGCCAGACTCTGTATCTCTGCAGTGTTGGCTGCCCATTTACGCAGCCAAAGATACAATTTTAAAACTCGCCGGCATCGCAAATCGATTCTGACAGGTAGTTACACGAGGTTTATCTTCCGGTGTGTACACTGAACTGCAGAGCGTCCAACTAAAATCTTTTCAATTTGCTCACATTCTCGCCGTTCACTTGAGGTCAGAGCGCCTCAGCGGGGAGAAACCCGGGCTGCGAGGCTTCCATCTCCCCGCTCTGACTCTTTTGCACTTCAAAGTCTCTACAGCGCACCTTGAGATCACCAACTCTGCATCTCAGATGCAGAATAAAGGAGATACATTATGCTTTGAAGAAATTGATCCCGCAAGGATGGCAAGCTGGATGTCAGCCAAGGTGGTTATGATACGGTTACGGTTCTGTCAGGCAGGTTTTGAATAATTTCTCTTTTTTTTTTTTTCTTCTACCTCAGCCTTTTGTGAAAACAGTACTATTAGATGTGCTATTATGAGTCAATAATCTTCATCCCTTGTGTCGCTGCTGTGCTTGAAGTGTCTCCGGATGTCGTGTCAACCGAGAGGGAAATGTCGTCTGCAATCAAAGCGCATGGATGCGACTGAGATTTGACCCAATTTGTTTTCAAGTTAAAGACTTAGTATGTCAGAAAGTCTTCACTCCTTCACCAGGTAGAATTAGCTAAACAAAAAGAGAAGAAAAAAAAAAAAGGTCTGCATTGCATCTCGATTTGCAAAAAAAGCCGCCTGCACTCTGCTGCCCTTGCTATGCATACAACTGCTCATAAGAGATTGCAGCAGGCCGGAGCATATAGCAAAGTCAGTAATCAATGTGAATGCGAAACATGCTCATTGCTCAGTGGACCGAATGAAAAGGAGAAAAAAAAAATCCTTACTCCTGACACGACATTATTTCTACGAGTCTATTAGAAAATAACTGCATTTGCAAAGACGGGGGAGGAATACATTATGAGCAGTTAGGCTGAAATGACAACACACATTATGAGGCGATTAGTTTACACAGGCAGCTAATGGATCCAATCACAGCACATTAATAAACAAGACACTTAGCTTTGTATCCACCTGAAGAGCCTCATCAATCTTTTATTGCGATAGCCACAGCCGGGCGAGGGCCCAATATTTCGACTGCTGGCTGGGGAGGGGGACCAATGTCAATCGCTCTGGTCTGGTGTTTAGCCCCGCCACTGCCGCTAGTTATGCAGGAGAGAGAACAAACGCCTCTTGGAGTGAAAGAGCAATCAGTATGAATATTCTCTGTGCCCCGCTGCACAAAATGACCATCATATATCTGCGGGAGTTGATAGGATTGGCGATCAATGGCCATGAATCAACGGTTTTAAAGTCAGGTGCTCTGAAAGTGGACCCAAACGCCAGCACGTTTGACGGTTCGGCCACCGAAGGGTTATATTAACTCAAATGGAAGCTGATGTCAAAGCTGCAGAATTACGACTCAGTGGATAGTTCCACATCAGACACTTTGATGGGTACACTTGCTAACACAGCTCAGTAGAACCGGGTTGGACCTCCCCCAGGCCCAACATATGCCCTCAGAGCTGCCATAATTCATTTTGGCAAAGATTTATCAGGGCGTCAAAATTGCTCCTCTGAGATTTTGATACATATTTATACACTTAAGGTCGACACACGTGACATGACTCTTTCATTCCTCTACATCTCAGATGGGTTCTGTTGGATGTGACTCTTGTGACATTGGAGGCCAGTGGACTACAGCGTCCCGTTGTCAAGTGCAACAAACCAGATTGAGGTGATTTGAGATGTTAACATTGGCATCCATGAAGGATTCTCATCCACAGAACTGACGCTCACTGGATATTTTCTCTATTTCCAATTATTCTCTAAGGCTCAGAGAAAGTTGTGTGTGAAAAGATCAGCATTCTGGGTAAACACTTCCAAAACAATCGGATGAGTCCAGCAGTAGCAGCACAAATGACTTGTGAAAGAAGAGAAATTCTGCAACCGCTAAAATGTTGGCTACTCCGTTTTTATTTAGATTTCGTGAAGAAAGAAGTTGCACTCAATTTCTTCTTCAGAGGTATTTGTGCCATGTCCTTCAGTGGTTCTTGCTGCAGCGCCCCCACAGGTAAGGGGGAGGAACAGGTTTTTCAATTGGTTTGAATCATTTGGCACAATGGAGTGTGAAAGCGAACAGCTTCATCTGAAAATGTCACATATGTTACAGTTTTGCTCCCCAAGCAGAGTCTATCAAACCATCAGGATTTAAAACATCCTAAAAGGCCTTTTCTTTCACATTCTGATGCTCAACTTGAACATCACCACATCAAGGTATCTAAATGCATTGAGCTCCTGCAACGTGGCTGGTTGATTAAGTATTTGTGTTAGCAAACAATTAATTGAAGAAGTATAAAAATGGCCGGTGGCTGTATTATCAATTTACCTGCTGTCTCTACTGAGCTTCTTTCTTTGTAATATGAACGTCTCACCATACTTCAGTGTTATTCGGTGGTTGTGAAGTGGGAGCAGGCAGCCAACAAGCAGTTCTACAGTCTTTTATAAAACCTAATAACCAACAATACAGAGCAGTAAAATGAAGAAAGGCCGTAAACAAAATGAAATGTTACAATCAGACACATATCGTAAAGCCTCTGCAGGGAAAATAAAAATGCATCAGTCGTGCAATGCGTATTCCTAAACAGTCAGTGTATTTAAATCGATTTTTTACAAAGCAAACGGGAAATATGGCTTCAAAGCCACAATCACCAGTCCACCGACATGCTTCAGAGGGAAAGAAAAGAAACTCTGGACGGATCAATCTGTTAATCAGACTATTAATCACCTCAAAAATGCATGTTTATCATTTGTCTGCAACGCGTTCATTCTGATGGATTACGTGCATTACGGCCGCGCTTCCGATCTGATTTGTATTCCTCGCAGCACTGATTACAAAAATTACACTGCTGATGCGAAGGTTTTCTTCATGCAAGACTGATGGCGATGTTGAACAAAAGGGAGCAACCGGATGCGTGTGTTTGACAGAGGAAACAAAACAAATCCAGGATCGGTAGATGAATGCAAAGCATGAAAGTCAGAACGATTAGAACAGTTGCAGGGATGAGTGACAGACGGGAGCTGAACGGCAGCATTAGCATAGAGGTGGGGAGGAGTGAGGGGGTTGAGGTTTTAGCGGAGTTTTTTGGCTTTTACTCGGGTATTTTTTGTGACTCGGGGGCGTATTCCCCGTGGTCTGCAGACAACCTCAGGCTGTTCTCTCAACTTCACCAAGTCTGTCTCTGTCTCTATCAGCCTGGGATCACGGCTGCTCTGGGTTTGTGTGTGTGTGTGTGAATACTTGTGTGTGCCCACGCTGTCTGTTGCTTCAATAAAACCAGGCAGAGCAGACTGGGACCAGGAGGGTGGGGGCGGGGGGGGGGAGGTAAAGATTGACAGACAACACCAGCTCACAAGCACACAATAATAATTCGGCACCGGCACAGCGTGCATGCAGTGGCACACGTTCACACCACTGCATGCTGCACCGCTGTTGCGTGGGCAGCTACTTTTACACATGTACACTAGCATGCAAACACAGACGCCCACGCTTCATTTGGTGTATGCTCGCATTTGTGAGCGTTAGGTAGGGAATAACGCGTTTTGGCTCCCCTGGGTGCCAGGTGCCGACAGGACATTGTCTGCTGGAGGCAGTTATCTGAGGACAAGCAGTACAAGGAGGAGGAGGAGAAGGAGGAAGGGTTTTCACCAGAGTATTGCCAGAGAGCTGCTGCAATATGCAAAGACGAAATCTGTGCATGCTGTGAAGTATTCACTGTAACATGGAAATCTAGCAGCTCTGATGAGACTGAGGGGTGTGATTCTACCTCTGTAGAGCCCAAAGACAAAAAAAAAGAGTAAAGCACTTCAGCAAACCCAGCAGGTAAAGCAAACTCTTTCCAAGGCAGTGAAATCATACTTGCACAAATCATCCATTGGCAAATGCCAGAAAGGACATTCTGGCATTTGCCAAGTCCTTGTGGTTAGTCCCACAAGGACTTGATTTAGGGAATGTAGAAAGTCAGAAGACCATCTGACTACGCTCCAGGTTATGGTGAAATTCAGAGTACAGTTTTTGGACTGCACATGCATGTCATTTGTTCCCTTGTGGACCTTTCAGAAGTTTCTGGCCCAGAAAACATCTGGAGCTTAGTAACCTCTCCTATTTAGTTGTCTTCTTTTTTTGTACTACTAGCACATTTGCAGCCTATTTTGCCACAAATTCATTAATTATTTTTGATAGAAAGTGAAGATAATGGCATCTTCTGCACAGATCTTTCTCATGCATTTTGTGTGGATAAAAATCTGTCAACTTACCTGCATTCACATGAAAATAAACTAAAAAAAAACAAAACTTCTGGTTGCCAGCTCTTTGCAAGATATCCCTGTGACTGTTTACATCATTTGTTGAGCCATTTGAGACTCAGTGAACGGGAAGACCCATTCAATATACAGCTGTGCCGTATGGGATTACAAAGATACAGAGCACAGTGTACGCCTGTTCGCTCTTCCCAGCATCTTCCTTGTTTATGTCCAGGAACCGTTAGGGATGAGGAGGCAGCCGGTGGGGAATCCCACATGGTCATGTAATCTGTGCTGAGACACAGCACATGAAGGGAGGGCTTATCTCTGGAGGGCTCACTGTGAAACAGCAACAGGGTGGGATGAGTGGTGGAGGGAATCTGCTGAATGGAAACCGTGTTTATCATTTAATTCATTTCCACCCACAACAATGTGTGAATACTGGGGTTTTATTTCAAAATTTCTGGTCAAGCTGATGTGGATTTGTTTAAAAGTTTTTATTGGCTCAAGCAGCCTTTGTTTGACAGTGGTCAGATAGAAAACTGGGTAATGAGAGCAAGAGGGAAGACATGCGGTAGATGTCATCAGGACGGGACTTTAACCTGTGATGGCGAGACATGAAGCCTACGTGGGATATGTGGGTTCTTGTAATGTAAAGATCCAACCCATGAACGAGACACAGCTGGATGTAGCTGCTATGGAGACCCCAGAGCAGTGATGCCAAGTTCAATCATTTCGCCTTTGAGCTTGTTGTTTTCTAAAGTTGCTTACAAATCTAATGAGTTGTGGGTTGTGGTGTTTTGTGCTTGTTTTTGAACAAGAAAAAAAAAGGGTAATCTCCCTGTAGTTTGATATGCAGGTACATGATGTAAAATCACTTTAAAATCTCTTGGATTTTAAAGCGATTTTAAAATCCACTTGCTTATTTTAAGTGTACTCACTTAAAATAAGCAAAGATACTTTTCAAGGCCCAGAATCTATCTGACATCCTGGTTGTTTCAGTCAGGCTCTGCTTGTCCATCTTTTCCCAGATGATCTGCACCCCGGTGTCTTTGTTAATGTCAGGGTAATATTTGCTCTGAGCTTTGTGTTTGTGCTCCAGTAAACTGCAAACATCGAGACTAATCTGGACCACGCAATAAATGCGAAAACACAGAGGAAGCCCATTCCCATCCAAACTTGGACCTGTGTCTACTCAAAGGCCAAATGGCAAGTCTTTACCAGTAGGTCTCAAAGTAAAATCCAAAGCATCTTCAGGTACAGTCTTCTGCTGGCTGCAACAAGATGCATTTAAAGGACCGGAAGATGTAGCAGAAATTTCATCCACAGCTAAAAACCAAGCAGGAGCTCTTGACAAGATGCCTGTCAGACCTGTCAAGAGCTACCGCTTTACCTGATGCAACGGTAACCGATGGTTAGTTAAAGCAGTGAAAGTAAAACATCTGGGAACACAAGGACAGTTCATTGATTAGGTGATGGAAACCTACAGAAGTGATGCTTTGCAACTTTGTAAATTTATGCATCATTTTTTTTAAGAATAGCAGAATACTGCATGCTATTACACATTGTTCCTCGACCAAGAAGCCTTAGTGGTAAACAAGGTTTTTTCATGACATGAGTTGAGGGAAGTGTGTGTGTGCGTGTGTGTGTGTGTGTGGGTGGGTGGGTGGAGTGGGGTTTACTCCACTGTTTTTGTAGTCAGTGCAGATTACAGTACTTGCCTGAACTTGTGAAGGGCCTTATTAAATTTCAGCTCATCTCCCCAAGGACATGTCGCCAACCCTGCGTAACCCCAACATCACATCGCCTCAGCCCAAGCAGGATGACACATCCTCACTCCCATTCCAGCTTGTTTTACTATTTAATTTCCCTGCTTTTGTACTGAGAGCACAAATCCGAGCTCTGGGGCAGATCCCGTACTCCTCCCAACCTCCCACCACCCCCCGTTTCGACACACACACAAATAACAATGAGCCATGCCACTATCTGTGTTTTAACTGGCTCTGCCGGAGGAACGCTCTGGATCGCAGCCAAAACAATTCATTCACACAGAGTTCCTCACACGCCCATGTTATTTTACTCCTTTAGTTTGGAAGCTCAATGGCGAGGCCTCATTCATCACTGCTGGAATGGCACCCAGTGTTTTCCCTCTCCTTCTTAAAGAGGAAAGATGGTTTGCAATCATTTCGCCTCCCGAGTTTATCCAATATAAATAACTGGCGTTTGTTGAATCTAAGTAAAGCTCCAGTGGTTCAGGATGCTATTGTAAACACTGAGGTCGGCTTCCATGTTTTTATTCACGTCTTTCACTACGGAGCTCTCTACCTGCCCTTCCAGGCCAACCCAAACACACACACACACTTTCAAATCTCCGTATCTCAAACAGCAGAAGCTAATGTTACTCATCTATGTATTTTCATATGATTCTGCTGATGAAGCACAGACTGTCTGGTCTTCATCTCTGCAGGCAGAGCAGAGAGTGAGGAGCGTCCGTATCTCAACACACTCATGCAAAAATTACCCTGCTATCTGATTGACGTCCTGGACCGCCAAGACATCTGGCAACCAGCATCAGACTTCCTGGGTACTTTATGCTTTTGCTGATAAGATAACGCATTAGTTAAACTTTGTGACCTTGTTCCCTTAAGACAATCTTTGTATGTCTGTTAAACTTTACTTTCTATGACAGTTTACAAAAGGACACCGATCTCTCGTAAGTCTTTGTCAAGTCTTGGTCTTGCAGAGTAGTTTATTGCACAGGAATGTTGTTACACTAATGTGAGGAACAGGATCAATGGAAAGGGTGAATATGCATCTAAATATGTGGATCCTGGCTGTCAATTCAATGAAGTACTTTAGTAGAAGCGAGAGTTATTGGAAGAGACGTTCACAGGTCAGCTATTGGCACTCAGGTCCTATGCCTAGCAGGTACTAGGCTAGGTCAAGGCTTAAGTACTTAAAGTACAAGCCAAAGTCAAGTCTTTGAAGGACAAGATCGAGCCAAGTTTCAATTCTTTTGCTCCAAGTCCAGTGTCACATCTTTAAGAGACCGGTCTTTGAGGAGAAAGTCCAAATCAAGTCTTCAGGCAAGTTTCAGATCTGTCACCTGAAGTCCATGTCAATTTTCAAGTGTTTGAAGGTGAAAGACAAACTCAAGTTTCGATTCCTTCATCTCAAGTCCAAATCAAGCCTTGGTTTAAAGAAGCAAATTCAAGTGAAATCTCAAGTCTGAGGGCAGGTACAAGTTGAGTCTCAGCACTTTATAGGTGAAGTCAGAGTTAAATCTTACATCCCTAATGATTCAAAGAAACATTTCTACTCAAGTCCAGATCAACCAGATGATTGTAAGTCTGGAATGTTTCTGAAATACACATAAATCTAACAGTGATAGAAAGAGATCAACACCTGTTACTAATAGATGTCTGTGTTTGATTTCATTAACATGTTAATCCCTGCATTCATGCCGTTTTCTCCTTCACTGCACACTAGAACCATGTAGGTGTTGGAGTCTTTCCTCCCCATCACTCTAAAGGCCACGACATACCCGGATACATTTCGGCATCTGATCCGACGGAAAATTGTATCGGGAGATGTACGCAACAATTAGAACATGTGAAAGTTCACGAGGCCTTGCAGATCACTACCGATTCCCTGCAACTGCGTCTCCGACTGTCTGATAGAGCTGGGGTCTGTTTTGGTTGGAATCTGACAGAAATGTCATGAGTGAGACAGGAAGTGAGATACAGAGGGAAAGTAAAACACATCCTCTTTGGGGGAGAAGTACAAACTAAAATCTTTCATTCACAAGAAAAAAAAAAGCAGTGTACTTACCCATAATAGCTCAGAAGAACAGACAAAAATCAGAATGAAACAGGAATGAGCTTGTTCAAGCAACTTTGAAATGATGCTGGTGGTTTCCGGTACATACTCTCGTGCATATACTCTCGAGTCAGGTGGTCCAAAGAGGGACTGCTGAGTCGGAAAAACATAAGATTCCCGGAGATCAAAGTACATCAGGAAAAAAAATTGGATTTCACTGTGAAGACTTGCGGTGTGTCTTGGCCTTTAATCTGAGATGTTTAAAGATTAATGTGATATGCTGTTCTAAATCTACATTTGAAATCTTTACTGGCAACTCAAAACAGTAATCATCTTCTATTATGCACTATATATTACAAGAAAATGAGTGAGTAAATAAGCAAATCTCAAATTTCCTAGCTTTTATTTTAGCCATCTTAACATCAACAAGATATCAGAGGTGAGTTACACTTATTTCATCCTGAAATGACCCTGATGTCATTTAATAAACCATTTAGCTGCAGAGACGTTGGCTACAACTTTATAATAAAATGTATTTGCATATACCTTTGAAAGGCGAAGAATAGTCAAGGCGAGCTTAATTGTATAGCACTATTCAATGTAAAGGGTAATTCAAAGTGCTCCAGTTTCTTTAACTGTTTAGCATCTTACCTTTTTAATTTCAAGCAGAGGTCCAACCTTAGGAAACTCTCTGAAGCTCAACCAATGCAATTTAGTCACAGGAATTACTAGAATCCCAACAAAGCTGCTGTTGGGAAATGATAAGCGACACAAATAAGTAATCTTAAGACCTACCAACGAAGATAAGGTCCAATGAACTTATCCTATGTATCGTGTTTCCAAACCACTGACAGATACCAAACCAGACATTTGTTTGGATGCTTTTCCCTCATTTTAAGATCTTCTCCTCCTGCATGTTTTGTTTGTAACTCTTGGTCAAAACTGTTTCTTTTCCAATGCCTCCAGCAGCCTGCTGGCTGTCACTGAGAGCTGCCCCATCTGGACTAACACAACCTGGGAGCAACAACAGAGGCTGTTAGACGTGACTGATCTGCTATATGTTCACATTAAATGACCAAAACGTACCCATATGAAAAGACTGTCAGGAGAAAATTGTCTCGCAAAATTTAGATCACAGCTCTAAAAATGTGACTTTAAGGTCTTTTGAAAACTTTTACGTGTTTTAACCTTCCTTATTGAACACAAAGCTAATCTAAATATGGACAAAGATAACTGCAATTGACTAAAATTTGTGTTATTTCATAGCTGTAACTTGCTTTAAAGTTACAGCTATGAACTGTAACTTTAAAGCAAGTTACAGCTTGCTTTAACTTGCAAGCTGTAACTTGCAAGTTACAAATTGCGCAATCCAAGCTGCGCAATTTTTTAAAATGTTAGCCAGCAGTTTTACGGTCAGAGATTCCGAGCCTTGGAATAATGTTTTTTTGTTTTTTTTGTTGTTTTTTTTCCCACGCAGATGCAGTTCGACTGAAAACATCGACTGCTACTGTTCTGCTAAAAGAGTCCAACAGAGTTACTAAGGTTATCCAAAACTCTGAGGATAAACAGAGGACAGAGGATCTGCAGGGATCCGCAGCTCAGGTGGGAGAATCTGGCAACAGGACAGCTTCACATATTTAGCCTTAAAGAGTGGCAGCAAGAAAACCATTGTTGAAAGAAAGGCCTAAGTAGTGCCAATTGTCGTTTGCCACAATTAATACAAGGGTCACATCAAAAGTGGAAAAGGTATTTTGGTTAGACGAGACCAATATTGAACATTTTTACCTGCATGTGAAACACTAATGGCCCATTTCTACTAGCAACTTGACTCGGCTCTAGATACTTGGAAGGGTTTTCAGTGGTACGGCCTTCTTTGCTGAGGTTCCAAACATTCAGAGTCGGGCTGAAAACACAACGTCAGAAGACTCTTGGTCACTGATTGGCCAGGGAGTGGAGTCACTGGTTGCCTTACAGTTGTCCAACTCACAACAGCAACTGAGCATGTTAGGAGTTTTCAAGGACTAAGCATGGAGGTGGAAGCACTATGTTGTAGGGTTGCTTTTCTCTTGAAAAGACTTGGGTGGCGTGTCACCTTCCATCAGGTCAACGATCTCGAACAGGGCAGCCAGAGCGACCACAGAAACATCAAGCATTTTCATTGGTCAGATTGAGTCAATCAAGGCCCAATCTGTACCAAGAGTGGAACGATGTTTTTCAAAAGACGGTCCCCAGCCACCAAGTCAGAACAACAGACGAAAAGGGTACAGCTAAGGTTCTACTGAAACGTGGGGTTAGGGGAGTGATGTGAATACTTTTGGAAGGCAGCCATTTCTTTACACATTCCCACCTGATTCTCTTTGCTTTCAAAAAGTTATAAGGGAGATAAGAATCAGCAGATCGCAGTGAGCGACACCAAAAGTCATATCTCGCAAAAGTCATCAAAAATAAGTTTGTGAGGAGAGTTCCTCTGTTTACCAGCAGCATATGAAGTCAGAGCAAGTAGCTGAGAGCAAACAGGATATTGAAGCCTGCATACCAGACATCATACCTTCGTTTCAGTGCAGTGCTAATTTAATCTCTGTTACTATGGAGGTAGAACCGGAGGGCGAATCCACACATGGCCATTTCCAAGTTACGGCTTCAGCTCTGAACAGGAGATATTCTGCAAGTGCAGATCTCCTTGTTTCCCCATTTAACAAAGCTGACTTCATGCGAGGAATGTGGACTTTGAATTTTACCACAATATTTTGTAGCACTATTGTGATAATGATAAAAAAAAATATGCTTAAAACCCATCCAATAATTATTTCTTTTAAGTGACTGCATGACAGGATGCTGCCCTTGAAAAACATTTCACAAAAACATGCCACATACTTAAAGAAGTGATTTATATCACCAAACTGCATATAGAAACTTTGTTTAATCATATTTTCAAATTTACAGACACTTTTTGTGAAAACGACAGTGGAGAAAATAGTGGAAATAACATTTTTATTTATAAAACAAATCTTATGACAAGAAATTGATCACGAAAAATGAGAAACGATACGATAATTGCCCACACCTAGTATCATCACACATGGAACAGTGTGAAATACGCGCCGTTTGCTTTGATCTCCAGGAATCTTACATTTTTCTGATCAGAGTTTATGTCTGAAAAAGGCTCTTCTGCTCCACAGGTAAAAATGAAAAATGAGCAAAATGAACTCAAGACTCTCAATGATGGCTGGTTTTTAATGAGAGGATGGAAATACAAGGGATTCCAACAATAAGTGATGTAACTGATGTAAGCTGAACCCATATCAAAACGAGGTCTCGGGTAACGGCAGCGAGTGCAGCTCACCACGGGAGGATGAGAAACTCATTATTCTGCGACTGACGCAGACGGCGAGAGAGAGAAAGGAGCGAAAAAATAAGGAAGAGCAGATAAAACAAGATCTTTTTTTTTTTTTTTAATAATCAAAATTCCAGTCACAAAATATCAGGGCTTATGCCGGTTCTGTAACTTGGAGCAGACGGGGCTCCGCTTAGTCTCCCAGCTGCCACGCATGTTGCATCATGAAAACACGCAGCAGCCTCGGAGGGAAGTGTCAAAACAGCAGGAGGGCTCAACGGCGGCATCAAACCATCGCACCCTGCTGCTCTGTACACTGCAGCGGCTGAGGTTCTCCACACCGCAAGCCGTATACGTCGAGCAGAGTTTCTCTCGGGGAGGTTGGGTGGTTGGGGGTGGGCTCCGCTGCAAACGCTGGAGCCCGTACAGGTGATCATGAATGATAATTCTGCAGACGAACACATAAATTAGCTGCTCCTGTGATCCTCGGCGTGGATCAGCGAGCGCCCGGCTCGGCTCGACTCGGAGCAGGAATGCAAATGGCATTTTCTGCATTAATCCGAGACGTGGTGATTGAATTGCAAATGCACTAAAGTAACTGTTTTTAAATTCATTTAAAGGCTTTGAATAGTAATCGTGCTCCCCTCTTCCTTTACCGCGTCGGTTAACACACAGAGAAAAAAAAAAAAAGAGAGACAGAGAAGAAGAAGTGGGTTTTAAATTCTCTCGGTGCGTAAACTTGCTGACCGTGTCCGCCGCCGTTCAGGGGGAAATTTCAGACGCAAGATGCCGCTTCTGTTTCGACGTGCCTTTGCAGCTAACATTTACAGAATGATCATATAATTGCTGCGTCTTGGCTACTTCGACGTCTTTTGACGAATGAGCCGTGAAGGTTCATGATAACCCATCATTATATAGTGATATGGTTGACTTTGGAAGCTGTGGGCATTTAGCTGAAGGGAAGGGTCACTGTGTGGGAGAGATGATAATGAGGTGTAATTTTCCCATGTTTACCACTCGGTAGTAAAGTGACAACTGAAAATGGCAGGTTTTTTACCTCCCGTTTAAGTGGAAATACCACGCTTATGCAGCGTGACATTTTATCCGTCGTATTATTGCCGGCAACACGATCCGCAAAGTTGTAAATGATGGTATTTGAGCTGTAATTTGGACATAATTTATTGAAGTGCGTTATTATAGAAAATGGGCCACGCAGTAGACTGATGGTGAAGATGCGAGACAGGTAGAAGCTTCCTGGTCTGAAAAGGCAGTCGTCTGGTAAACTGGTTTCCTCCCACTATCCAGAAACATGCATGATGGTTTGACTGGGGATTCTGTAATTGGTGACTCTGAATTGTTTCTGCGTGTGTCGGATTCTGTTGAAGTTTGAGACCATTGGATCCGACTTTACCTCATTGCTAACGTTTGGCCATGGCATATGTAATGTGCCAGCACCTGAAATAGTGCTTTGCATAAAGACAAAAAAAAACCACGGTTCTGCTCTGATCGAGTCAGGAGACCGACTTCCAAGTCTTTGCTGTGTTTTCTTGTGACACACTTTGAATAAGGTCCTGTGCAGATGTAGACAACTACCACATATTTGTGTAAACAATTAGAGAAGAGAAAACTATGCAGGCCAATGGGCGGCACTGTAACATTGCCAGGCAACGACACAAAAGCCCCCGAATGGCGCCATGTTTGCCATTTGTGAGAGCGAGGCGCACGCTGGACAGAAAGAGAGACGTCATAGATTGAGTGATGCGCGTTGAAGCGTTGACGTTACAGAGCTGCGGCTAACACGGCCACACTGAAACATGAAACCGCCATTTTGAAACTATTTCCCTTCTGGAGCCCACTTTCAAAAATGATCATTTCTGGTCTTCCAAAGCACAGAATCCACAAGACTAAACAACAGAAAAACGTTTTTGCAGATACGCATAAGTCATCTCTTTTTTTAACGAGAGACGATTTTCAGGCCCCATCTGTTTGGATGAGGCCTGAGACTTCTTGGACAGTGTCTTCATGCCGCTATTACTTAAATTTCTGACTTGTGTGCTCTGGTAAAAGTTGTAGTAGAACTGCGCTTCAGCTCTCTGCAGCTTCTGCAGCTTCTTGGCTACTTCTCTGACTGATCCTCTTTAGCCTTTTGCAATAATCAATAAATCAAATAATCGCATGATACATTAAAGAGAACTCAATCATTTCCATTTGGATTATTTATCATTTTCCTCTTTTCTCTCTTTTTCTACCAAAACCTGGATGACGGAAGTCGTCACTGGTCCCAACCAGCCATTTATTTTTTTGAACAATTTTGTTCACAGAGACTTCATAATTAATGTTATTAAATTTTTTCTGTTGAATTTATTTTAAATATTTATTTATTTAAATATTTTCATTATTTAAGATGTCTTCTTTGATTATATGTTCTTGCATTATTAAGTCAAAACTTCTATATTAGTTGAAAATAGACTAAAAAACAACAACAACATTGTCATTTATTGCAATAACTTCTGCGGCAATTTATTGTCTAGCAAAATTTGTTACGATCATACGCCTACTTTAGACCAATCAGTTCTGGGTAGGCAGCCATGTTTGACGTGTTGTGGTAAACATAGTGCTGAACAGCATTCCCCTTTGCATTTCTGCTATGCTCCTCAGTCTTCATAATGCCGTTTGTTCACGTAGGTTCTCTAATAAACCCGTGAGGTCTCAATGTTGGGACTGAATCTGTCACAGGTGGAGTCTCAGTTGGTTGTACTGGATTTCATTTGGATGTAAGAGCGTAAAGGAGCAGACGACTGTAACCGCAATCAAACGACGGCCAAAGTCTTGTGTCTATATACGTATTAGACAGATCTGTGCCCCCATAGCAGCTATTTAAGAAAACCTGTCTACATGTTACATAACAGACAAGACGGGAATAAGAGCTCCACTTAGATCATGCACCTCCTATAGCGGATGTCTGCGACTCCACACTAACAGATGGAGGCGCTTACGTATGCTAGATCAGATATAGAGTGTCTTCTATGGTTCTTTGATCATTTTAAGGTCTTACCTGACTCTTAGCAGCTCTATCAGTCCCGTCATTTGTTCTGTATTTGCGGACATTTGCCACTGATCCCTAACATGCCTCTGCTGGATTGAGTGGGGGGAAGGAGGGGGTGAGTTCACGCTCCGTCATCTTTTAAGGTGCAGTTATATTTTTACTGTCTCTCTATGATATTAGCGTGAGCATAAAGTGGCCGTTAAATCCAATCAATTTTCAGTGGAAAAGAGAGGGAAACTCTGGGTGTAATACTGGCAGGATTCAGCCTTCCCATCGAAAAATATGACTTTATGATATGTGAGTTGGTGCGATTGTCTTCCGGCCATCACTCATCCTCGTGCCGAAATTATAACAAGCGAGTGAAGTGATGAAGTGAACGAGGCCAGGAGCAGCAGCCTGTGCAAGTACTTTTCTTTTAACGGACACTAAAAACTCTCTCGCGTCTCCTCAGGTGATTTGATTCTGTACCTGGAAACTTTTATGACCTTTTCCTCTAACTAGGCAATATCCGATAATGGCTCCTCTCTTTAGTTTTCAGCCAGCAACATAAACTTACCCTCCTCCTCCTTGGTTTTCTCTCCCCATTCCCTCTCCCAACGCCTAACTTGATCTGATTTATAACAGCTTTACAACGCATCTGTTGCACACTTAAACTGGATAATATCACAAATAACCCGGTGACAGCGGAGGAGTACAGTAGACCATTTCTAATGAGGTTCCCAGCGTGAAAGTTGTCCTGTCAGGATTCCCCAAAGGGACGGTCCAGGGGTAAAAAGAATGAAAGATTTAAAAAGTGGAACACAAAAGGAGGAAGAGGAGCTCATTAGAAGTCGCAGAGGAGTTTGAACATGACAAGACAAAGGGACCCTGCCGACCCGCGGCGCACACCTGAATTCTGAATGACATTAAAGTTTCAGTCCTGCCTGCCATTTTTTTTTTTTTAGCAAAGAGTTTTAACTCATCACCTCTAGTTATAAATGATTGATGTTTTAAAGAAGTAGGCACCAAATTCCAGAGTTGTAGTCAATGGACACGCAAACACACGAAGCACTGTTGCAAATGGAGATATGCAGAAGCATCTATGGTGCTTTGCTTAGTCAAAAGAACAGTTTTAATAGATGTACTGATGTAGAGACACTGCAAATATTGGTGGTACGATACCAAGTCAATACAGGATCAGTACCATCAATAATGATATTGATATTGATACCGATACTTCCAATTTAAATTTGATGCATCATCAGACTTCGGACTATAAGGTTTTTTTGGTGTAATTTCCTTTGAACTATTCTGTTCAAACCTCCATTATTTAAACATTTATAGATATCTACAAAATATTCAAATATGTTAAGATGATTAGCATGCATTTTTTCCTAAATAATTAAAGTGCAAAAATAAAGTCATACGAGAGCAAATCAGAAAAACTGCAATACGAAAATATTGTATTTTTTGTATACGTAGCAGACAGCACCGTTTCCATTCATGTTTCCGTGGTCGTGGAAACTCACCCAAAATTAAAAGATTGCCTTTCTGATTGTAAAAAAATTTAAAAAATTTAAAAATCACAAAACCCTGGAGGGACTGCATTTCATACCCATTTTGCATTTTAGCAGAAAAGAGATGCAAAAGGACAGACGGGCAAAACGTGCAGCACCAAAACACACCTTTTTTAACTTTGTGTCAGTTTTTTTATTTCTTTCTGATGCACAATATGTCCTGACCAAGCAGTGTAATAGCAGGAACCGTTGTCCGGTTCCCAAGGAGAAGCCCAACAGATTTATTTTAAAGGGAAAAAAAATCAGAAGAAGAAAGAGTTGGCAAAAAGCTAAAAGAGAAAGAAGAAAGCACTCTAATTTTCAGTTTGTAGAAAGAGCATACACATGTAAGCTTCATGTAGAGAGTTCAGGATTCAAACCCAGGAGTACAGCTGGATCTTCATTTCCATTCCAATTATACCATAAAACATTAGGTATGAGATGGAGGAGGCCTTTAATGTTTCACCTTAAAACGTGGCAACCTCAGCGGTTGACGTTAACGCTGAGCGAAGACAATCTGACAGAATAAATAATCTTGGATCTCTG
The DNA here is from genome assembly GCF_000485575.1 of Poecilia formosa. NCBI lineage: Eukaryota > Metazoa > Chordata > Actinopteri > Cyprinodontiformes > Poeciliidae > Poecilia > Poecilia formosa. Next base: position 943,261 of record NW_006800047.1, on the reverse strand, counting down.
AGCTGACGCGTAAACTGTCTGAAAAAACTAACCTGAAGACGCAAACAAAAAATCCTCCAACACCACATTAGCTTAGCGCTGTGTATATGCGAAGGGAGCATTAAAATAATTTATAGGCCTCAGTATAATGTTAATTGTCACTTAACAACATTTGCCAGTCCTTTTTTAAAAGCATATTAAAGTTTACGCTTGTTTAGTTTTACAGCACTTTCTGCGAGCGTCGTGTTTATCCACCATCTGGGATTTTGTTGCTCTATTCATTCTTATATATGTGTGTCAAATTAATCTACTAAGGGAACACAGAAGAACACCAAAGTCTCCCATTTGCACTTGCATTTTTTTTCTAATTAATGAGGATTTGATCTTATGTGACTACATCAAGTATGAAATGTAGTTATTTTTACCCAGACATTTGGGCTCAGGGAACCAGCGGCACCAATCCACTGGTTAATAACTAAGAGGAAACTTTTTTTTTCCGCCATAACATGCTAAAACAGATGAAATGGGGGAAAAAAAGTGAGGAAAGAACTTCAAGCTGTGCAAAAACCCGAGAGTAGTCGCAGCACGTCTTGTGGATAGATGTCCCCTTGCATGCGCATGGGATTACAGGCTCGCATCAAACCTCGCCTTGAGCTATAACCTTTGTTCTCTGATATCAAACCCATGCGGTTGTGCTGTATGGGATCAAAATCTGGGAGTAACATTGATATTCAGACAAAATAGCAGCAGTGGCCTTTGAAATAATCTTTTTCCATGCAAGACCATCCATTTTCATTCCAGATGCACTATATTAGGACACACTATATCACAGAGGGAAACAGAGGGGGGGGATTCAATCGATGTTCCCTTTGAAATCTACCCCAGTAAAAAAAAAAAAAAAAGAAAAAAAATCTACTTTCCCTCAACTTGCTAGGCATTATGGTGATCTCTGGTTTATGTGGGAATGTGTGCGCGTCCATGAGGATGACATAAGTGTAGGTTGTGTGTGCGTTGAAGTAAATCGTAACAGATTCCTCCCTGGGTGGGACGTGAGGATGAACCGATGGGAGAGCGATGTAGGGGGATGGAGGAGTGGAGACGCTCGCTGAAACATTCAAATGACGCTCCGCTGGCTGTGCTTTACAAAAAGAAAGAAAAAAGAACTCGTCTCTGGAGATTTCAGTGAAACACAACTCACATCAGCCCTTAGCTTAGTATAATTTTGAGGTGAATTAAAAATCCTAACTAATTGCTACCAGAAATAAAAGAAACATTTCAGAATCACAAATTGTGTTCTAGAGCTGACGTTACCAAAGTTCAGGTCAGGAAGCCATTGGGTGTCACAAATCAACAATTTCCAAAATCCTTTTCAGTAAGGTAGTTAAACTAAATTTACATTTTTTTTCTGATGCACTTGTCACTGTGTTCTAACAGAAATTATCAGTTAATTTTGTGCTGCACATATGTTGTCTGTCACCATCTTCTGAACACTTAAATTACCAAAAGTACTTGAAGTGGTGGAGTTTCCTTGCCCAACATCTTTAACTGTCCAGCAGCCTTAAGAGACACAGTATGCTGTGTGTGGCATAGCAGGGCCTCACTGACCCAGTGAGCGCTTTTACCAGGTTTTTTTTTGTGTGTCTGTGTGTGTGTGTGTGTGGTTTCGGGAACTGACAGTCTGATGGGACAACCCCCCGCTGCTTCCCCGCTGTCTGACCGTGACATCTGCTGCGCTCCTCCTGAGCTTCGTGCTAAGGCCATGGGAGGGTTAATAGAGTTTGATATTTGTAATAGCAAACTCAACGCAACAGGGACACAACTCAAGAACTACTTCCTGTTGTACCTGAAAACAAAGACTTTCCAACAGATACCTATTCAGGTCATCAGGCACTTAGCTGAGCATTTGAGGTATTCTAACAATGCTTACAAATTAGTCACATCCTGTGAGTCACTGTTTCATACTTCAACTGAGCACCCAAAACACTGCCTCATAAATAAATTAAAAGTGGTGAAGATTGCTCTGTTGCCCCCCATCAAGATTGTTTTTCATCCGTCTCTCTCAGGATCTCTAGGATCAAAGGTCCCAGAATACCTTGGCAAAGTTACACAGACTTTGGCATTGCTCGACTCCGAAGGGGTCCTGGTCATGGTGAAACCCTTCTTATCAAGGAGATCATCTCCAGTGCAGGCGGCTGGAGGCGGCGGTCCAACGGGAAGGAAAGAGCTGAGAGAGACGGTGACAAAGGAGGGAAACAGATGAGGAGAAGAGAGGAGTAAGAGTAAGACATAGAGGAGAAAGGAAGGGCAGGGTAGGAGAGGAAGAGGCGAAGCATTCTGCAGAGCTGTCGCCTGGACATATTGTACTTTGATGGGTTGGCTTTCATTTTTACTGCCGTTTTTCTTTGCTGTGGAGGAGCAGTATTAAAGTCTTCAATCTGTGCCTGGTATTACAGGACTCGCGGCAGATTGTGATAAACAGCGCTGCGCCTTCCGGGGCACTTCCTCTCCGAACATCTGTCGGAGTATCACACAGTGACAAACGCAGTGTAATTATAATGCGCCGCCTTACACCTAGCGACCACACAGGACCTCGTAGGGGTTCTTTAAAGTAGGTGCCACTTTGGCAGGCGAACAGTCAGTCTTGAATGAGGCGTCAGGGGTTGTATGTGTGTGTGCGTGTGTGTGTGTGTGTGAGGAGGGGAGGGGAAGAGAGGGGATGTTGTGTTTTTTTTCTTTTTGGAGTATGCAAAATTACAAGTGGTACCTGGTCAGGTTTTTCATGTCGAGCTGTAAAGCTACAGCTCGGTCTTTTACGTTCAGGTGACCTGAACCATGTTAACACACATGCAGGATTCTGTTACACAATTGGACACATCGACAGTGCAACATCAGTGCATGTGCAAGACGGTCATTATTTCAGGTAGGAAACCTCCCTTACCTGAAATAAGGCAAGTCAAGGTTTCACGATAGCAGCTATCGCCAACAATCCCTCAATACACAGATTAAAACTTAATTTATAAACACGTGAGCTGTATTTTTCATGTTTATGGTGTTTGTCTCTCTGTGCATAGAAATCCAAGGCTTTTCCTTTGAAAGGGAATTCTCGGTTTTTCTGACTTCCACTGGGTACATACTGTAAAACTTGAGCACATGTCCTTAAACCTCTGAACAATCCCACATGAAGCAATTACTAGTTTCATCATAATTGGCACACCTATGTACAGTTTGTTCCTGGCTGGCTGGGACTTATGACTTGTAGTGCCAAGTTGCAACATCCTCTATCTGCAACATTTCCAGCGACGCCCACGTAAGGCAACGCCTCCGCTCGAGTCCCCGCCAATTAACTGTTTGCATTGGTAACATTCAGCCGTCTGTAAAGTCTGTGGAGGTCTGTTTCCTGCTCCGCTGATTTATTTACAGGTTACTCTAATGATCTGTTTGGTACGTTGAAGCAGACAATTTCTAATTTAGGAGGTATTTCAGCTGCGGTTTGAACTCGATGTGTACTTTGAGAGCACAGCGGTTGGCACGCTCCCAGGGCTGGAATAGAATGGAACATTCTTGACAAGGAGCCAAGCACACTTTTGCAATGGTTGATGACACTATGTTTTCTCAATGAAGGCACATTTGTACTCTGCAGGATCGTCCTGAAGCAACCAATCTCAATGCAAAAATTTATGACTCAGTGCAAACATATTTGCACAAGATGTGACCAGCTTCATGCAGAGACGTAATCACATTGTACTTACGATGTTCTGGAATTTATTTTTTCTTTTTCTAATTTTTCAACGTTACGAAATGAAGCCGTCTACCATTTGAAGGCTATTCAGCCCTCAAACTGGAGACACAGCAGCGAAAAAATATACTTGCAATGCGTAATACTCCAAAATAATGATGTAAAGAAATGACTTATTTACAGACAAAATTGATACTAAACACAAAAGTGGATTAAATTACACATCATTTATCACATGGGCTTGTGTTGCTTTCATTTAGGCTACATTTCAACAAGACCTAAGGGCTAAAAATATCCAACTTTTAACATTTATTTTTGATTAAACAAAGAAGAAAAAAAAAGATGTACATGGAAGGTAAGTGTTTTTAGTTTATGCGATGCCTCTTCCATCAGTTGGAGCTCTTGGAGGCAGTCAGCATGCTGAGGTGAGTTAATCTTCATCAGCGCAGACAGAGAATCTGTTTAGTGTAGCATAATAAGATGAAGTAATCCTATTATTGGGTCGTTGCTGCAACATTTGAACAGCACTTACATTAGTTCTTATACAGTGACACACCGTGGCTGGATGGCTTAGCTGGAGATCAAATTGTGAAAGGTAATGCTGGAGCATTAGTTACATAAATCTATAAATAGTATTTTCTAAAACAGTGATGTTACGCAGTATTTTGATGAGGTTATAAACATGTTTCATTAGCTATGAAACGCAATAAAGGTTTATGAATTTTTATTTGTAGTTATTTTTTGATGTGGTTTGTACGTGAGTGTTCACATTTTATGATTCTGTTTGATGTTTGTAAATGTACTTGATTCTTGTAAAGAATCTAAGTGGTATACAAATAAAATGTACTTTTATTATTATTATTATGATAATAATAATAATAATAATTATTATTATTATTATCAAGGAAAAGCTGCTCAAATCACAATTTAACAAATAATTAGTTTATGTGTCTAAAATTTGCTTCGCTCAGCTTCCACCCACATTTCAGTTCACACCCACTTCAGTTTATCTCTCTCTCTTCTTCTCTCTTGCGGGTTGCAGTAAAATCCCTCCCTCGTTAAGCCCATGCTCAACACACCTGCAATCACAACACAATAGCACAACAGTAACCTTGCCCAATCCTTTAAAAACTATGAGTCAGCCCCCATGATGCAACGGCAAGGAGTGTGCACAATCTCCAACGTAACAAATGTGCAAGTGGGCGCAGACACCCAGTTACGGTCCAAAGAAACCACTCCTCACAGAGCTGCTGCGCCGGGTTCAGAGGTCACCATGTAAATGTGGAGCGTAATCTGCAGACAAACACGCCCTGCCCTGCGCCACAGTCATCAAGGTAAACACCACGGCCGCCACGTCTCACGATGGGTCGCGATTTCATAAACGCTTATGAGCCGGGAGCGGGTGACTCTGCCGGGCCAGCGGTTGTTGCCGTGCTCCACGTCTGGCCCCTCATTGTTTGAAACGGGAACGCCCGCGATTAATTCAGTCGCACACTCAGCTGCTACTTGAAAACACGGCGTGTAGAGGGATTACAGTCAAGGTTGCTGGCCCAGTGGCTGCAGGCCAACGACGGGAGATGGATATAGAAATGTAGAGAGACAGAGAGAGAGACGAAGAGGAGAAGGAGAGGTGAAGAGAAAAAAAAGAAGGAAAAAAAAGAGAAAAACTCAGAGGTAAAAGGAAGATGTATAAGACCCCCACAGTGAATGAGACTCCCTACTTATCAGCTGTGAGCGTGATGTGCAAACAGAGGCCTTTCAGGGCTGCCAGGCACACAATAGCTTTGTTTGCTATGCAATAGAAACCAGTTGTTCACTGCTGAGTCAATATTTACTGCCTAATGGAATGTGTGCTCTGCTACTAGCCGTGTTCAACATCAGATTGGAGGAGGGACTTCTTACCTCCCCTCTCTGTCTTTATCACCCCCCGCTCCACCGCCATTGCCATCATCCTGTCTCCCTCTTCGTCCTTCCCTCGCCTCTGTTATCTGACCCTCCCCATCATCTCATTCTACGCTCCCTTTCGTCCCCCTTGTGGATCCGGGGTTCTCCCTATTGCTCCTCCTCGCCCTACAATGAAAAAAAACAAAAAAAACAATCTGTTGCAATTTCACTAGTATGGTTTCTGTAACTGTGTTTTAGTAGGTTAGAGTTGAACCGCTGATTCTAAGAAGGAAATTCAGCCAAAAGACAGCTGGTTCAACTTCAACAACCTTTTCAAATGTACCTATGCGGCCAAAGTCGTTACTTAGTCTAATTTTGTTTTATCTTTCCTCACTCTCTCGTTTCATTGAATAAAAATTTCATTTTGGTCTTCAGGTTTGTTTTCCATGACTAAAGAAAAGAAAGAATTGACAGTCTCCTAACTTTTACCCACAGCATATCAACCTTTCTATTATCTCAAAGTAAATAATGTTCTACTATCTGCCTTTTCTTCCTATGGTGTAAAAATAATGCTCCAGCGCTGCATTTCTACACATTTTTCATTTGATCATCAAATAAGTCTGGTTGCAAAAGATCTTTATTGTGAGATACGAACAATTAATCTGATTAGCTGCCACAACCTTTAATATATTAATAATACGTCCATACATTCATCCATCCATTCATCCACCTCCTTACTCTTGCAGAGGCTTGTGAATACATTGAAAATAAATGTTTCTTTGAATCAACTTTTAAAAAGAAAACAACTAATTTGTTGCAGCTAATTTTATTGGTTTTTCCTCAAACTATGATTCTGATTTGGATAATAATCAAATCAGAATTGATTTTATTACTTCAAACAGTAATGTTTTGAAGTTGGTTCAAATATTTTGTTGTTTCTGTTTTTAAAACAAAATTATTTTTTTTATTACATTAAGATTATGACATTAAAGCAAATGTCTGGTACCTTGTCTTGACTCAGCAAAACACTGTAAATACGTCACCTTTGACACCAGTATACACTGAGAGACAGAATACAGCTCCAACATAAGAAAAAACAAACTGCATTAATTGGTCTCAAGTAATCAAATTAAGTTTATTTGTGAAGTTTATTCAATTGTCATGACAAACAAACATAAATAAAGTGAGTTTGGTGAACTTCATTCAGTTACAAATGACCGATTAGCGCAATACTTTTAACTCTGCCGCGTTCTTAAAAGACAATAAGCTAATTTTACCCTGAGCGTGGTCCGGCAGGGTTGAACTGACCCCGCGTGTGCTTTTATGAGGTGTGTGGTTTGGGGAACTGACGGTCTGATGGGACAATCTCCACCTGCTTCCATGCTGTCCGACCATGATGTTTCCTGAGCAGCGACACACATTAAAGACGTGACAAAATCCTCTTCGTTTCCTCGTGTCTGAAACCCGTGTAAATATAACTGAATATTGAATTCACAAACTAATCTAATTGAAATTTAAATAATTGAAACAGAGCGTAATATTTGATGCTCTCCACAATTCCGTTTTTTATTTTGCAGTGTATCATTCTTTCTTCCCATCTTGAGTCAGTCACATATCTCTCCTGCATCAGCAGCCCTGTCTCACCGAGAGGCTGGGAAGCAATGGCGAAAACAGAGATCACTTATCAGGTAGTGTAAGAAAGGAAATTCCGACTCTTGATTTTTTTTATTACCAGGGAAGCGAAAAAGTGATAAAAGGAAAAGGGAAAAAAAGAGGAGCTGGCAACGCTCTGATTCAGTCCGCGGCACTATAATGGAGAGCGTGAGATAGCTCGGCAGTGAGATCACCAGGCTAACAGAATGATCCCTTTGTCCCAGAGCTTGTTGGGAGGCTGCGAATGTGATACATGTGGTATTTACACCGCGGCTTGTGATAAACTGCTGCTTAATCACGGCCTGTCCTCCCAAAGGTGCCTCCGCCAGAATGCCTTCCTGGCTGATTCGTCGGCCTGTTTTCACTCGGCACCCTCTCAAACTAACGCCTTCACTCAGGTGTGGAAGGACGGATGAGGTGGGCGCACATGTCCAAAACCTTTTAATACCCTCCCAACACCCTTCGATCAGCCAACCCGGCCATCCGTTCCCTTAAGTATCGGTTCCTCACAGCCCAGTGGGTTACTGAGGCAGGGACAGTTTGTGGGAGTGACGGTATGACGGAAAGGGGGGTAGGAAGGGAGGAGAGGGTTTCCATAGTGACACCAGGGCAATGAAAAGATTGAACCAGTGGAGTGTGGGGTGGGTGCCAGTGTGTGTGTGTGTGTGTGTATGTGTGCACGTGGGTCCAGCTCCAGAGCTAGACACAGTGGAACCATTCATGATCTACTATCTGGCCCCCTGTGGCCTTCACTCTTAAATCTGAGCTGGCTTAAAGAGCTCGCATCCCTGCAGTGGTCTTTAAAATTTAAATCCTCCGCCCCACATGGTAAAGAGCAGAGGAGGATGTTTTTACAGTGAAGTGCAAAACAGGTATTCACACCCCTTAAACTTTTTTTGCATTTCGCCAGAATATGATAGCAAACTTCTATTTATTTCACTGGGATTTTGTGGGACATCCACGTTTGGTGTGTGATTGTGAGAAGGAAAATGACACATCAGTTCGTTGTCTACTGCCCTTTTGCAACGTTGAGACACCACGACAGAACTGAAAGGAGCGACTGCGATTGTTTTCTCAAGTTGTTTATTTCAATATATTGCACTTTAGTATATTGTACTTCTTGTACAAGAAGTACAATAAGTATAAATAGACTTGTACTTTTTGTAAAAGTCTAATTAGTCTGTGGAAGTAGCTCACCTAGTTGGGGCTCATAGATGCCGCTGTTTACAAAAGTTGGAGATAGCTAGCTTAGAAACCGACCTAAGACTTCTTCCTCCTTAAGTGTTGATTTTTTTTCCAGCTCTAGTGGCCTTTATTTGAAGTGCTAAGACAGGAAAGTAGGTGAAGAGAGAGAGGGAAGACTTGCAGCAAAGGTCACGAGGCCAGGAATCGAACCTGCGACAGCCGCGTTGAGGACTAGGGCTTCGTTATGTGGGTTGTGCTCAACCTCTGCACCACCACAGCACCCAAGTGTTTGTTGATTTGATCAAATTGCTGACTGCCTGAATTCACGCCACATGACTTCATGTTTTCTCCTACACCAAAGCAGACTTAACAGTGTACAAAAGTATAGATGCCAACAGGCTACATAAAGGTGGGGCATTTTCTCCAGGTTTACTAATGATCTCTTCATCATAATGCAATATTTGATTGCATATGAATATTATAATACTTATGAAGCATATGAATGTTAATATTTTTAGATTTTAAAAAGTGTTCGCTGCAAATCCATAAATACTGCAGGAGCTGCCAGTCCTTCCGATTGAGGACTGAAATCCATCGCCGTCTTCTTTCCTCATTAAAAAGTTTACAATAAAATGGCAAGTTTGGTTTTCATCCTTGTCTGTTTATGCAGCACAAATGTTTGACTTTTTATGTGTCAAAATTTTTTGAAAGGCATATAACCTTTTTTTAATACTTTACACTAAAGTACTACTCTGTTGCTCTACCACAATATTATGTAACATTGAGAGTAGCCCTACCCTGCAACTCCCCACCTCAGCTCCTTCAGACTAGCCAGCAGCAACTAGCAAACACCTGGTGGAGCTGTGGATCTACTGAACTCATTTTACAAGCTATTTATCAATGCAACGCTGGTAAAAACTTTGTAAAAGGTTTAGCAGAGGAGCGATGTTGTGATAACTTCCCGAAGGCGTTTGAAAAGTTTCAGAAGACGCAGGTGTCTTTAAAGAGACAGAGGCATTAAATCACAAAGTCAAATTTCTTTTGATATATACACCATCATGCAAAAATACTGAATCCTGCCCCTTTAAAATGCACCCAGGCATGTGATCCAGCATGTCAGAACGTGGAAAGTTTCAAAGGGTATGAATATTTTTGCAGTGCACCGTGTTATTCCAGTACAGTATTTGATGTATTCAGCCCTCCCCTCCACCCCCGATGCATTTTTATTCATTGACTTTTAGCAAAGCGATGAGGTCGTATTTAATTCTCCTGTCATGAAGAAAGACAAATTGATGGCTCTGAGTAGTGTTTGTTAATGGTTTCACGCTGTCCAAAGCACAAACAATTAGCAGGGGACATATTCATTGTCTCCAATTATCCTTTCTGCTCGCAGATTAAATGTTTTCATAAGTCTGGCGGCTAAACGAGCCAAATCCTCATAACACAGAGGCATGGCATCTGTCTGTATTTTTCTTTTTTTTTTTTTTAAACCCGTCTCTTTGCCACCGTTGTCGTCAGCCTTTTGCACCACACCGTGAGCGATAGCCGTCAATATTATTTAAGTAGGGCAGTTAGGTGCTCATCTAATCGCCTTTTAGTGCCATTTTCCACTGAACTTGACCTTTTGCTCAGTTCCCTTACTGCGGCCGCGTGTGGTCAGAGTGCATTTAACGGCAATTTGTCAATGAAATGACTCAAAACGTGCGCAGTTTGAGTAAAGATCCCCTCCTCTCCGCCCGCCCTGAGCACACAGTACACGGGGGATAATTTTCAAAGGGGTCTTGATTGTGTGGAGTCTAAGGTAATGAAAACCTGCCGTCTCCGATAGGGCTGGCACTTAATGAAGACAGTAATGTGGGCGCAGATGCCTTTAAAGGACTGGCGTCAAATTAGAGCTGGAATCCTAAATCTGGTGTAATACCTTGAAGAGTAATTTAGAGATAAGACAATTTCTCATTTTGCAAATAAAGTTATTAATTGCGGCTTTCTAGTAAGAATCTTAACAAGGTCCTTAGTATGCATGTGAAATGTGGGACTGTAAAATAAAATTGACATCATTAAGATATTATGTGGTAGATTATATCTATTTGCTCTCAAAAGGTCCCAGAGAGTTGAGCCGATGATTAAGTAGCGAAATGAAAATGCAAGATTGAATCGGTGACGGCAGATACTGCAGCAGCCGCTCTGCAGGCTTTACCAGGTGTGGAGCTACAGGGTCTCCAGATGAACGGGAGCCCCCCGAACCGAGTCACAAACATGGTTTGTATTTGGACTGAAATCAGTTTTTAGCCTGAAACAGAGACATTTTCTAGTTGTACGAGTGCTAAAGAAGTCAGTTTGGGAATATGGAGATTTTTTCTTTGAGGAATGCCACAGGTGCTCAAAGGTAAAAGAAAATTAAATAAATTATTTATATATATAT
>NW_006800047.1:931235-932224 GCF_000485575.1 Poecilia formosa | reverse complement strand
TTATTTGAAGTGCTAAGACAGGAAAGTAGGTGAAGAGAGAGAGGGAAGACTTGCAGCAAAGGTCACGAGGCCAGGAATCGAACCTGCGACAGCCGCGTTGAGGACTAGGGCTTCGTTATGTGGGTTGTGCTCAACCTCTGCACCACCACAGCACCCAAGTGTTTGTTGATTTGATCAAATTGCTGACTGCCTGAATTCACGCCACATGACTTCATGTTTTCTCCTACACCAAAGCAGACTTAACAGTGTACAAAAGTATAGATGCCAACAGGCTACATAAAGGTGGGGCATTTTCTCCAGGTTTACTAATGATCTCTTCATCATAATGCAATATTTGATTGCATATGAATATTATAATACTTATGAAGCATATGAATGTTAATATTTTTAGATTTTAAAAAGTGTTCGCTGCAAATCCATAAATACTGCAGGAGCTGCCAGTCCTTCCGATTGAGGACTGAAATCCATCGCCGTCTTCTTTCCTCATTAAAAAGTTTACAATAAAATGGCAAGTTTGGTTTTCATCCTTGTCTGTTTATGCAGCACAAATGTTTGACTTTTTATGTGTCAAAATTTTTTGAAAGGCATATAACCTTTTTTTAATACTTTACACTAAAGTACTACTCTGTTGCTCTACCACAATATTATGTAACATTGAGAGTAGCCCTACCCTGCAACTCCCCACCTCAGCTCCTTCAGACTAGCCAGCAGCAACTAGCAAACACCTGGTGGAGCTGTGGATCTACTGAACTCATTTTACAAGCTATTTATCAATGCAACGCTGGTAAAAACTTTGTAAAAGGTTTAGCAGAGGAGCGATGTTGTGATAACTTCCCGAAGGCGTTTGAAAAGTTTCAGAAGACGCAGGTGTCTTTAAAGAGACAGAGGCATTAAATCACAAAGTCAAATTTCTTTTGATATATACACCATCATGCAAAAATACTGAATCCTGCCCCTTTAAAATGCACCCAGGCATGTGATCCAGCATG
>NW_006800047.1:888545-929892 GCF_000485575.1 Poecilia formosa | reverse complement strand
GGCCCTCAGTTTTGTAAACTACACACAGTGATGTACAAGTTTTTCTTTATACCTTCTTTAATCCTTATTATCATTTTGATTAATTACTTGTTACAACAGCAAATATCTTTCATTCGGTCCGCAATGAATCTTGGGATGGAGTAGACGGGAATGGACACTATAGAAATCCAAGGAAAAGAAGGATGCATTTAATAATAATAATAATAACCTTTATTGACCAGAAAAAAAACCTCAGTGAGACCTACAATTTCTTTTTCATGAGGGATCTTGCAAAATAGCACCACCATTTACTACCACCATCATTTACATTCAAGCAGTGACGTATTTGTATTTGTGTATGGAGAAGTTTTTCATCCTAACTTAAATAAATAAGTAAATCAACACAGTCATTCATAAATAGTACCGTTGAAACCAGATTATTTGGACATATACATTTCTTTTTGTGTCAGAGATGGGATGGTTGAAATGAAAGCTGTTTTTGAAAATATTTTCTGTCATTTGTAATATCTATTTTAAGAAAGTAAGGAGAAAAATAGTTGGAAATTGGATTTAGTGTGAAAAAAAAAGTTTGCAACTGAACATGGCAAAGAGTTTAACACATAGGAATACCTTTGAAAGGCACTGAATAAGTTTGATGTTTTAGTGACTTCTGCCTGTCATTTCATGCAGATTTAGTTTGTATTAAAAAAAAGAGGTTTATAGCGATAGGAAGCAGGTGTGTATTTTATCAATGCCACTGTGGGCACCAAGCTCTGCCCACAAAGGCTGACACCTGGTCGTTACCGTGGAGGGAAAATGTTTCTTCTGCCTTAGACATTAAGGGGTTGTCCTTACAGAGTCTAGGTGAAGGGTTTTTATTTACATGGTTTCTCTAAAACCATGTAAATAAGCATTCTTGCTTCTATATAAGCAACTGAAAAGCTTTTGTTGTCATTGAAGGTAAGGTAAGGTAAGGTAATTTTATTTATATAGCACATTTTCAGCAACAAGGCAATTCAAAGTGCTTGAAGGGATCAAACTTGTCTTATAACACATCTGGAAAGATGTACAAATCTGGTTTGTACATCTTCCCTGATGTACCAACGTTTCCAAAGGAAAGAAACTGATAGTCAGACGGAAATTTCAGCTTCCACTAATAGTTTTGTGGTTTTGGTGATGAGCTCCAAGTCTTTCACTGTCTAGATTGTTTTTCAGATTCAGACCTTATTCAAGATTGTTCTAAAACTTTAGTAAACTTTCCAGTAAGAAGAAGCATCTGGTAAAATTAAAACATAGACCAAAGTCTGCCACAAATACGAATCACTTTGAGCATTACCAGCAAGCCGGCGCTCATTTGAAAACGTTTGTGCCCTCAAGTACCAAGTACAGAAAGACTTTTGTTAGTTTGTCCTCTGGGGAGCACGGATAATTACACAAACTCTGTTGCACCCTGCTAAGGTGGATCTTGACTACTTTTGTGTCTCGACAAAAGGCTGACTTTGCCCTGCCTGGAGCCGTGCAGGTACCGTGGCGAAAAGCTTCAACCTGACACAGCAAGGCAAAGCAAAGCAAAGCGTTGTTTAAAACAATCTAAAATGCAGAGCTCCTTTGTTGGCACTTATTTTACAATGAAACAAAGATGAATGTCTCCCTCGCCGGTAGTGGTTTTGTCAATACATTTTCAAATTTGGCCTGATGCAAGGCAACACGGTGGCATTAAAAAAAGAAAAAAACAAAAAAAACAATGCTTCAGCTCCACTGCCTCATAGCGGGTTAAATGGAGCGGAGGGCAACGAACAATTCTCCAACAATCCCTCTCCTCTGTGCTGCCGCAGGTTGTACTCCCCCCCCCACTCCATCTAAACCTATCGCTTCCCGGTGTTCCGGCTTAAAGATTTACCCTGTGGGGTCCCGACAGGCTGGAATAAAACACAAGTGGATGCGGCAAGTTGCCATGGAAACTTAATAAACCAGCAGTTGTAGTGAGCGACGGAGTCGACTGGAGTACCCAGCGAAGCGTGTGCCTGAAGGAAATAAATTGAATGCCGTGGAGGGGAAGGGGACAGAGGGGAAAAAAAGAGCCAAGAGGGACTGCGTGTTATTGTGAAATAACCTTTTAAGTCGGAATTAAATATTTTGTCAGGAGTGTTCGTCTCTGAGGTCCCTGCCGGCCCCTCCCCGCCTCCCTCTCTGATGTGCCTCAGGAGGTCTCGAGGTTAAACGGCTGTCTGTCTCGTCACGAGGTCGCTCCTGGTTGACTGGGCCGCCTTCTGCCGCGTGTCGCAACCGGGTGACCGGGGGGACGCGCGGACACCTCGCCTCTCCTTCTTCATAAAACTCACCCGCAGCTGTCACTGCTGTTTGACCAGCAGGCTGTTACGGCACACTTGTCTCCAGGGCGCAATTGATGTACCTTTGGCTGTCAAACCTCCGAAGACTCGAATGCGCCATCTGATTGCCGAGGATCACTTATGCCGCCGCCTTCATTAACTGCCGATCTATCATCAATTATCGGCTCCTGGCATTTATGTAGCGATGGGGAGATTGATAGCCGGTGGGTTGGGTGAGGGGTTGCTGATTGAGCCAATCTATAATGACTCACAACAAAGAAGATCCCTCTTAACTTTTTATTTATAAGCTGAGCCCTGCGTGCCACTCGCCAGAGGTGTTGTTCATTTGTCTAGCAAACCTGATAATACGGGTCTTCAGAGCAGCTGGAAAACAGCTTTATCTTCATTCTGCAGGTCTCTCAGGGTCCTTCTCCATATGTTTCTGGACAGCACGATGATCATCTCTCTTTAACTCCACGGGCTTCTGTTTTTCTCTCTCTCTCCTTTTAAAGAAACAAATTAATTCCCCTTTGAGGGCTTTAGGCTGCAACTAACCAATGCATGCTTATCTGACTGTGTGTCTAACCTGAAGTTGAACTCAGGTTTTAAATACAATAGGTTAGCTGCACGGCCTGGAAAAGCCTGGAATTTGATTTAGGTATTTCCAAGATCTGGATAAGTATGGACACATGGTTTTATTCCCCCGACTGTTCGTCCATCAGTCACTTGTTTTACACTAGCAAATCACAATTTGATTGTCCATCCATCCATCCGTTAATGTTACTGCTTTCATCCATCAAATCTACCTGCCATAAAGTTCAGGTGAACTTTTGTATTTATACTAAAGTATCTAAAGCTTGGCAATATCACAAAGAAAATATATACTCTAAAATAAGTAAAGAGTTATGGTGAGGCTTACCCTAAGCTGGTAGGATTACTATGGTTAGAAACCCTAGTGTTACGAGGGTTTACTAACCCTACTAATCTAGTAGGCTTAACCAGTACCTAACTAGTAGGGTTAGGTTTTAGAGTTACGGGTAATGAAATGGTAACAAAAGCCCTTTCATTAACCTCCGATAATCACCCTCTGGTGAGCCATCTGGTTTTCTGGTTTTTGCATTACATGACGAAGATGCTGCCAAAACAATGAATGAAACATTTGAACCCAGTCTTAAGGACAATTTCTTAGACATACTTACAGTGACAGTGCCTCCCATAAAACTGTGACTTCTTCTGGTCAATAAATCATCAGAAATCCTTGGCCTACATGTGCCAAGAAAAGGCAGTGTAACATCTTGCTTTTCTCTTAATGCCATTCCCGTCTCCCCTTGGACCTGACACTATTTACAGCTTTTAAGATGCTCAAGCCACCAAAATATAGCGTTGTTTTATCTTTAGACAAGTCGATAAGACAGCATATTGGTTTTCTGCTAAAAGCTACGGATTCTGCTGCCTGTATTGACTCATCAGTCGGGGCAGTTCAGACTACAGCCCAGGGAGGCACATCCACACACACACACAGCCACACACAGTCTTCAGCCTGCACACAGCATTTCATTTTCTGTGACTCACCTGGCAGAGAGAAAGATATTAAAAGTACGAACAGGGATCAGACCTTGGATAACACAGTGTAACAAGAAAGGGTCGCGAGTGAGACTGAGAGAAGTGAGACGCGGGATCAGAGAAAGAGAGAGAGTAAGAGCAAGGCGGGGGAAGCGGAGCAAGCCGTGCAATGAACAGCCCTCTGGTGCGCTTCATCCTGCATTGTCACACCCCGTTATCCCCGCTGTCTTCTTGATATTTAGTGACAAAGCCAAGATTAGGGCTGCCTACCTATCGCTGCTCTCCTCGTTCAACCCCGCCGAGCACAAGCAGCCACAGTCAGGAACCTTCTGCTGAGAGCTTGATGAAAGCAAGCACATGAGTTGGAATCTGCAGGGTTTCTGGGCCGAGACGGGGGGTCACCGTCAAGGCCGTAGACAGCCTCGTTACCCCGGCGATTTTTTTTTTCTCCAGCCTGGGTCACAGTGGAAATGGGAGCTGGGCAGGTTTCATTAAAACCTCAGAGCAGGGTTGTGTCCGGTCGTTTGGACGGCTCTGACGATCATTGGAGGTGGTTGACAGAAAATGACCTCTGTGTATTTTAGCCCTCAGAGGTTATTACAGTTTCAGTCACCAGGGGTTCACAAAACACTGGCCTCCACTGGATCTCAGTTGGGCAGTTTATTATGAACGAGAATGATATAAACAGAGACGTTCGAATTCTCAGGAAATCACAGAATACTGCCAGATGGAAGGCTGTAACAAGATTTATGACATGAGATCTTGCAATATTAAAACGCCACAACTTGTTATCAAATTCTTTCTTGGAAAGCAATATTCAGTCGCTGTCAGGATGCGACTGTCTGGTGAAGTAAGCCATTATTGCGTGCCCAGGATATGAAGTTGAGTGCTATAAGCTGGACTTCCTGCTGTATCTGTGCTGAGGCTCTTATCTTGAAGTGGGAAGGAAGATGTTATTGAGCTGCTCTGTCGCAAAGCAAAGTCAACTAAAAGCGAACGCGAACTAGGATCACCACAGCGTGTGATAAAGAGGTGCTGTGACATATAACCACAGCTGTGTTTCCATTACAAATGGACAAAGATTGTTGATATTTCGCTAATGTAAAAAAAAACACAACTTTTCAATTGCGGTGTTTCCATTAAGTAAGAAATGTAGCTAAAGTCACATGTGAATAAGTTTGTTCACTTTATAAGTCATTAAAAACTTGCCACGCCATCATCCTGCTAACACTTCGTGTCATCTTTGTCGTTTTTTCCGCTGGTGGTAACATCTGGTTGTTGATCATATGACTTGTGTGATGTGAAAAAAGTGTTTCTGTTGCAGTTAGGTGAAATACATTATTTTCTATATGACCAAAAAAAGAATACACATAGTCCGAGCGCAAAAACTTTTCATTTAAAAATGTGTTTGGAAATTGCCATGTTTCCGTTAAGCAATTAATTTTCCTAAGCTGGGAACAAAGCTTACGTTACCTTCAGTCCTCATGGAAATATAAAACAACTTTGCAAAATTTGGCATCACAGTCTTGTGTGACGCCTTGAAATTGTCCTCTGCCTCTTTAAGAACCTCCTACCTTTTCCAATGCATTTCCTTCAGCACACCATCACATTAACAATACTTCCCCTTGCAGTCCATCAATACTGTTTGCACTTGTTCTGAGGAGCATTGCAGTTCCACCAGGTGTTTGCTAATCGCTGCTAGTCTGGTGGAGCCACGTGGTGAATGGGCAGAGGAGGGCTGCTCCGGCTGGAGCTTGGATTTGGGTAAATAACGCCGCACATTGCAGGAACAGTTATTAAGGCACCCCTGAATAGCTGCCATGAGAGATTCAAGCATTTCTCAAACATTCATGAATGAACGAACGCAACCCTCCAGGTATGTTTTTTGATGAGGGAATAACATTATATCATGACACAAAGCTCAAAAAAGTCAATTTTGCCTCTATCCCCTCTTTAAATATTTACATAAGTCAAGTGGAGCCTTTGACACACACTGATTCATGTTGCTTAAATGTGGTTTGCTAGGTTTCAGCCAAAAATACTTTGCCTTGAATTTCTCGAATAGAACAACCAAGAAAAGGACTCCTGAGTGACATGTCTTAAAACATTTATTGCCACTTTTATTGGATTTTTTTTATAGAAAATTGGAGGGGTGTAATTTTTGATGCCAATGTAAATTCCCATTAACAATACTTGGCAGAATATCCAAATACATTCTGTTTCAAAAGGACAGAAGAAGCCTCTGCCACTTTATTGGTGTAGTGGCGTTTTGGGTTCTTGGTAGAAGACAGAAGTCAAATGATTTATAAGCAGTAGAAGTTTATCATAGAGTTTACTATTGGTAGCAAAACTAAATGTCGATTTTAGAGATCCCTCAGATTAGAACCAGCACCCTTTTCTAGTTAGAATCTGATTTATACTGGCCAAGTCTGAGCTAGATATTTCTATGAACAACAAAAATACTTTAAATGTAGGGAATTGAACTACACAATGGATGTAGACAACATATGTATATTATCTTACTGCAAAAAAATATATCTTTGAAAAAAAAATTATTGTACGTTTAGTTTGATACTGATACTATTGATAGTAATTTAAGATGTAATCCCTAAAAATGGTACAGAAACAGACATTATATTTAAATTTAGTTATAATAAATTTATACCGTTGTATAAAAGTAGCGGAGCATGGTAGTAAGGAACTGAATCTTTGTTATTGTTATAAATGCATATATTGTTGGTCACTGTGGTTTCTCTGCTTGTTTTTCCCTCTTTCTGCAGACTTCTGGGATACTGTCTTGTAACGTCTTTTTCCTTCTTCCTCTCCTCTATTCTTACTGCAGTTTTACCTCATCTTCTTCTCCCAATCTCTTTTGTTTTTTTATTTTTTCCCTGTCTTGTCCATCCCCCTGTTTCATTTAAAATGAACCCAAAGCAATTTTTAATAAATTCAAGAAATTAAAAAAAAAAAAAAAAAAAAAAGAAAATCAACTACGGCAATTCAAACCTTCTGGCAATGCGATAGTAGCCCACATTGGTGTGCACACAAGGGCGCTAACGTAGCAACCCAAAACGAGGAACGGCTGCAGTTGCCTTTCCATAAACCCTCCAAATATCCCTTAAACCCCGTCTTACTCTTGTGCACCCAGCGGTCGTTGTCTGAATGCACTGGTACACCTCTAGTCAGACAAGATAATGCTTCTATAACGTTCTCCGGAAAACTGTTTGCTTCTTGTGAATTATTTAAAAGAAAATATTTGCTGTAAAGCACAATCCAGCAGCAACACACACACACACACACACACACACACACATACACACACACCCACACAAAAGACGGAGATGGGTCTCCAAAGACTTTATTCCATGTCAGTGTGAAGGCATAACGCTCCTGCAGTGCTCACTGTGGAGTGCTCCTGTGTTAACCCAGGCAAGAAAGCTATTGAGCTTTCACCACAAGCACACACAACAGCAGAATTAGGATTCACAGAGCGTGGCTTTACAGGTACTCTTCCAAATGACTCCACAGAGCCCTTCAGGCTACTGTCAGCTAAAACCCTCGCAGGAGACAAACAACTAATATGCTTTTGGTGTTTTACAGCTCCGGAGCAGATGGATAAGATATGGATTACACTGACAGTAAGTCAATAAGACCCAATACCTGGGTTTGCACCGGATTAGTCAATTGTTTCTTGGCTCCTTTTAATAATTTTGCTTTGTGATCCCTCACGAATCTGTTTTCCTGCAGAGCTGCAAAGCAGACTATGAAATGGCGTTGGGATGTGATTGCCTGTCAAGGCACAGTAAACAGAGGATGCTCGTTGGAAAGCCGAAGCCCTTCCACCACATAAGTCTTCTTTATTGCCAACCCCCTGCCACATGTTCGACGTCCTCTTTGCTTTAAGCTGATATACGCGCCCCACGTCGAGCTCACCGGTCTGGCTTTGGCAACAACTAGCCAACGACTCCGTCCAAACCAGAGTTCGTCAATTAAACGCCATCCAGTCAAATTTGCGTGACAAGCAGACTCCTTTCATCGCAGCGGGGGATCCGGGTGGCCCCCTCGCAGCCCACCTGCCCGGAGCGCCGTCTCCTCCGATGTGGTCTGGAATAGCTAATTAGGCGGCGCTGCTTCCAGGCATCCAGCGCAGGACACTCGACGCCTATCCCGGGACGTTCAAAAATTCCACTTGATCTCGTCATCAAGCCTCGCCGTGTTCTTGGGTTTATTTTGTTCGTGTCAGCATTCTCGCGTTTGATCCCTCGTCAGCGCAGACAGAGGAGAGAAGGGAGATGTTTTGGTGTGTTTAACTGAGTTTCAGTCGAGTTTGCAGGCACCTGCTGTGCACATCACTCCCCATGTTTAACAACTGCAGTCCCAATGAGGGAAGGAAGATGAGGAAGAGGAGGAGGGTGAGGGACTGAGACAACAAAACATCTTTTGTTTTTTTGGTAAATGGTGGACTCGTCGCTGCTCATCTGTGTTTAAGCGGCTTGTCATGTTGTTGAGAGAATATTCAGGAGGTGACGGGCTGCACCTCCATCGCTCGGAGCTGCAGGAAGCGCACTTCAAAGAGCGTGTCTGCGCTGCGAGGCTCTCTGGGTACGCTTTTTGTTAAAAGCAATCCATTTTTAGCTGTTATTCCAGGTTTCCAAAAAAAAGAGAGAAAGAAAAACATAATAAAGGAGGGGGTGTTTCTTTTACCACCCTTTTGATAAATATTTAAATACTGAAACAAAGGCAGTGGGTAACAGTCGCCTCTTGTTCACCTGCAAACATGTAAAACGCCTCTTTGTCTCCGTGTCTCGGGAGGTGAGGTGGCGAGTGCGCTCAAGGCTGGGGGGAAAAAAAAATACCAAAACAAATACGGCACCTTGAAAAAGTATTCATTCCCCTTGAACTTTGTCACATGAACTCACAGTAGAATAACAAACTTCAGCACATTTTGTTTGCAATTTGTGTAAGTACAACACAAAGTTCTCCACAATTGTGAAGTGAAAGGAAAGTGCTACGTTGCTTTTAAAGGTTTCTCTTAAAAATATATCAAATTGTGGCGTGCATTTGTAGTGTACCCTTAAATAAAATCCCGCGCAGTGAAGTGTCTTTACAGATTGGAGCTGCAGGGAACGTTAAGGTTGTGTAGAACAAAGTTTCGCAAGAATACAAATACTTGAAACGTCCTATGAAAATGCCTACAACTGCCTCTTAGCAGTTTAAACAGCAAATATATATCAATATTATGCAGTAACACGCACAGCGGAAACCATCTTAACACTACGGGAGAAGCTAATAGTTATTTTCACTTGTGGCGCTATAGCCAATCAGCGCCACAGAAAAGAAATGGCGCTCCTGCATTGGCTGTAATGTGTCAACGAGCGCCGCACTTCGGTGTCTCAACTTTCAAAGCTGCATTTTTCTTTCAAATATTTCAGATATGTGGTACGAACAAAAAATTCACGACACGGCCGGTTTTCAATAAATAATTAGGAGTTATGTTCCACAGAAAAATACGCAAATAGGTCAATCCGTGAATATAAAGTGAAAACCCTCTACTGTACCACTATCAACTATGTATTGGACTATCACATAAAGTTCCAACAAAATACTATGAAGCTTAATGTAAAAAAAAAAAAAAAAGAAATTCATGCGGCATGAATAGTTTAACAAAGCACTGCGATATATAAGGGGTAGGCAGATGGGGAGCACACCACAGTCAACACAAATGGGAATTATTAGTTATTCGTGCTGCATTCGGCGTGCATGTCTGCGAGCTGAAGCTGGTTAATATACAGCGCTTTCCATAAGTCAGGCCTCACCCTTGGTGCTTCAGAGAACCCTGTGAACCCACCTCTCTGTTTAGCTTTCCCCTTCTGACTTTCCCCTCAACTTACCCGCAACTTTCCATTTTCACACCAAATGGATGGAGGGAAAAAAAAAACTTATTTTATCAAGAGAATACAAATGAGTCAGTAATGACGAGAGATCTGCTCATTGTCAGCAAGCTGAAACATCTCCCCCCACCCCAGCCCGTTCGCTCTCTTTAATGTCTATCCGCGTTTGGCAAAAAGCATATGTCGGACCTCAAAACTGGGGGTGGTGGTGGGGGGGGGAATCATCAGTCGTGACATGCCATTAGTGCTCAAAAGGCCAATTAGAAAAACCTACAAGGCACTCAAGAGTCACTAAACGGAAAGACTTCGATTGGAGTTTGACCTCGCCGCGATTTGCGTGCACAGCTAAGCATCAAATAATAGATAGAGGATCTTTAACGTAATTACGCCTTAATGGACGGCGAAGCCACGCTGTCAAAAAATTGATATGCAGGGCCGAGGCAGCGTTTAAGCAGACATGGCAGGACACATTTATTTCCACGTCAAAGAAAGACCAAGAGAGGGGAGGACAGATGGAGGAGCAAACGCTCTAGGATGTGAACGGTTCCCCTCTTTGAAAGACCATCCCTCATAAAGCAATTGTGGGCCGAGCGCTATCTTAGACTAATTGCTGTGAAAATACTCCCCCCCACCCCTGCGCCCCAACTCTTTTATATTTAATCATATCCTTGATATTCTGTTGACAAAGCCGGATGGAGATCATTTCCGCCACCGTCGCTTCAACCGGTCATATTAGCTCCAGTGTTGACCGAATCGTGCAAGGTGACCCCCAGTAACCGTGGTCAGCTCCAGTTGGCTGCATTTAGTAAAGACTTTTTTTTTTGTGAAGTCAGCCCCCATTAAGTCGGGGATAATTGTGTGTGTGTTCTCCACGGTGAATATTTGATCTGCTGTTTGCCCTTTGCCGGCCACACGGTGCAGAATAATGGCTCTCTTTGAGCGGCACCAGGCAAAAACCGTTGCCTCCTTCGGCCTCAGCGAGAGGCCAACCCAATTACTCTATCAATTATTAATTCATCATAAAGGTCGTCCCTCCGCTCCATTATCCACAGCGGTCTGGGCATGCCAATGTCATGAGTGTCAACGGGGCCTTCGGGTCACAAACCACCCAGACAGAGAACTCCACAGACACTTCAGAGGACTTCTCCGGCTGTCAGACACACAGACGATTCCGAAGTGTATAATTCATGCAGATTCTGCAATTTTAATAGAAGAAAATGGGGCAATTCGGGATATTAATCTATCGCAATTAGCATATCGTTAGCGGTTATTTTAAAAAGTCATCAAGCCCTAGCAAGAGAAGCTAACTAAAAGCGTTAAGATAGCTTGCTAGCAGGTACAAACAATAAAAACACATTTATTGGTCAGTAAATACATCACTAACTCTGTAAAACATGATGTGTGTTCTACCTGTTTAAAATTTATGTGTAACCCATAGAGCTAACATAGCTAAAAATGCCTCTTAAAAGTATTTTTATCAATCCAACTATTTACATGAACTGATTTGAATATTTTATTCATAGACCAACACAAATGACTAGTTCATACATATTTGTAGCGGAACAGCTCAAGGCACTGGGATGGACAGCTTTAGCAAGCCATCATTTTAAAGCTTTGCCACAAATTCTAGAAGTAATCTAGGTCTGGGCTTTGACTGGGTCATTCTAACACATAAATATGCTTTGCTCTAAATCATTCTGGAGTTGCGCTCGCTGTATGTTTACGGTCTTGCTCGGAGGCGTCTCAGCCACAGTCCCACGTCTTTTGCAGCCTCTTTCGGCTATTCATGCCTTTAACTATCTCCATCCGTCTTCCCATCAACTCTGACTCCAGCAACGCCTTCCGCATAATTGCTCTGCATAACTTCCTGGTACAGAGCACAATTCATGCTTTCATTGATTAGAAAATCATTCAAAAGATTTTTAGTGAAACAGAAGGAGGTTATCGTTTAAGGGGTGAAATATAATTTGAAACTTTAGAAGGTGCGCATTACCCAGAGAAGTTTGTTTATATCTGTATCTGGAGAGAAGCTGTGAAATAATTAAAAGGTGGGGCCTAAACGTACATCAGGTCACAAAGAAATGTAAATAATTTGTATTAGAAATATTAGGACACGTTTCCTGATCATCGGGTGATTCAAGGATTCCTCAAACCTGCATGAAAGAGTCAAAGCAACGCTCTAGGGAATAACATTATAACAATGTAAAGCTCAAAACAAGTCATTTTTATATCATACTTCCCCTTTAATGAACAATACATGAGACTATAACCAAGTGGCTAATTTCCATCTGTGATCCCACTGGCAGGCTGACCAATTACTTTGATCAGTGTTGGTTTTAGAGACCTTTTACTCTACTTCAGGTTGTCGGAAAGTTTTTGTTCAAGATTGGATTTATTGGGTGAAACTTTCCAAAAATATAAGTTTAATCGTAGTTACTTATAGCTTAATAACAAGTTAGGCAACCACTTCTTTTTCGCATCGTCTCCAGTTGGTTGGGATAGCTTCTTTCCCTGAATACACAACATTTACTCAGTTCTAATGTTGGTCTGATATATGTATGCTGGCGAATGTCTTTTCTAAGCGTTATAGAGAAGCTGATGTGTTTCATGAAACTGCAACAATATGTCGCCCAGATGACTTACAGGCCTCCAGCCCTGCCAGGTCTCCTCACTGAGGGGAAGCACACGGAAGACGAATCCACTTGCCTCATGACCGGTGGCAGGTTTTGTTGTCCTGACCGGCTATGTGTCGGCGCCGGCGGAGCGGTGGCCGGTGTTAGATGTGTTGTCTGCTCTGACCTTTAGTTAATGGTGCTGGTTCTCCTTTCGGAAAGGTCACATTTTACATTTCAACCAATCACCGCACATTGCATTAACCGTCTGCCCGCTGGTGACAAAACGGAACGGGCCCCCCTGTGGAAGATCAGAACCCGGCGCGTTGCAGTCGGAGGGGGCCGTCCCGCACATAATGATGTGTTCGACATGTGACGAGGTGCCGGTGATAATCAGTTTCATGCTGGACTTGATAGTGTGGCGCGATCTGACCTTTTGCGATGCTGAAATGTATGTGGGTTACACTGCAACACCAATATTTATGGTAATAACATATAAGTGTGTTATTACCCTCTTCGTCACCTGTATTTACGTGCCGCCATCTACCAGCTCCATGGGAAATCCTCAACAGGGTTTTTTCTTTTCTTTTCTACTTTCAACGTTAGGCTGAAATTTTAATTGCAAAGTAAAAAAAAAAAAAAAATGTGGCCTACTTTGGTAAATTGTAAATTGTCAAGGCTGTCTTAATTAAACTGCATTATTAGTCATATTAGCATTAATTGCATAATTGAATGCGATTATCAGTAATTATTCACATAAATTAATTTTAGGCCACTGATCACTGAAAAAAAAAATAAAATAAAAAAAGGAAGAGGAGTCTGAGGTGAATTTGATATGCTTCTAATTTGTGTTTCCACCTAGTTTGTGTGTTTGTGCCGTTTATTTTTCACAGTCTTGCTGTGCCAAAGTATTTGCATGAGCTTCTCTTAAAACTTTTCTTGCCTTCAGTATTTACAGACGGCTCGATGTTGTGGCTTTGTGGTGGAAATTGCTCGTGATTTGAACAAACATGAACGTGTTGCTGTTGTGTTTGTCCCTTTAACAAAAAGTGGTATCAGAGACATAGTCTGGACATAAAACAATAGAGAATGTACATTTACGAGAACTAGACATCTATTTTTTTAGATAATTTCCTCTTATTGTGACAGTACAGTACAGTAGGGGTATTTAGATATGGTGTGGCAACGTTGGAGAAAGAAAAATAAAACAGCAGACATTTTACTGAGATGGGTGAGATGGTGAAGTGCACAGAATGCCAAAATAACGCACAACTTTGTATTAATCTATTTACAGCCGAGACTTTAATGTTAATTTTGATTAATTAATAACATAGATTTTAAAGCACTAAAAAATATTTTATTCAATTAATCGTTTTGGGTTTATTTTTTGTTTGGTTGTTTTTTTGTTTGTTTTTTTTTACATAAAAAGTCCCAACCCAGAACCTTTGTATGCACATGTTTCCGGTACACCTGTAAAACTGGCACACAAAATACACCCACAAATAGGGAGGGACAACAAAGCCGCCTCTCGTGGCTCACTGGGGGTTCATTGTTGCTTCACAAAAAGATCTGAAGGGACGCTGGACCAGACTATTGTTGTGTGTAAGTTGTGCTAAAGGAAGTTAGTCTGTCACTGAAGCTATTCGGGCATAAAATAGGATCTCAATGCTAAACATGTTGCATCAGCACAGACGTCCCCACATTTCTGAAGTAGAGTCTTTTTTCAAAGAAGTTCCACGAATGATTGGGTTTAGTTCCTGAAACACTCAGTATAACAGCATTTGCATAACCAAAATAGGAGATTCAAAACAATAGATATCTGTTTTTGAGTTCATATGTCTATTAATTCAATCATTTAGCAGCAAAAATGATTTTTGAAAAGAAAATTTTTCACATACATACATGGTTTTCGATTGAAATGCGATGAGTTTTGATTAATCAATTACAGACCCTTCAATTAACTTGATGAAACATTTTAATTGACTGCCACCGCTAATTCTGTTACATAATGGAAAAATATAAAGTAGTGCAAACTGTGAAGAGACAGAAATGGTTTTCAACATTCTTGTCATAAAGTCAATCTGAAAAGTGCATTGTGCATTTCTGTTCAGCCACCCTTTAAAGCAAATGCAACATGAATTTTCAATTCTTTCCACAGATTTACAGTTGAATTGAAGTCTGGACTTTGACTAGGCCAACCCAACTTATGAACATTCTTTGATCTGAGCTATGTCAGTGTTCCTCTGGCTATCTGTCTAATGTTGCTGACTTGCTGGAAGGTGAACATCCATTTCTTCTTGTAACTCTGCATAATTATAAGTTGTATTGGCAACAAGTTCTCCCATCTGAGACGTGGATCTTTGCTTTTTCACCCGAGTGACACTTTCTTTGCAAACATCAGACCTCTGAGGCCTTCACAGAAAACAAAAGCTGCATTTAGACAGATTAAATTACACACCGGTCGACTCCATTTAACTAATCAGGTAAACTTCTGAAGGCAGCTGGTAGCATTGGATTTTAATCAGAAGTATCAGAGTAAAGGGGTGCGCTCAGTGCGGTGAAACACACACAGTTCCATCTGTGAGCTGCCGTAATCAAAACGAAGCATGCGCATGTCGGTGCGAGCGTGCGCTAGAAAACGCTGACTGGAAGAACTGTGGGTTTCTACAGGAGCTTACAAAGCCATGAAAGCATGTGATGACAGACTGTGGCGAGCGCGCTCCATTGCCTGTGCAGGAATATAAGCAAACACACACATGCGCGCACACGCACACACACACACGCCCTGAGTCACCTCCACATTCACATGTTCACACTGACTAAAGCCTGTCACAGCAAAATGAGCCACTTACATTTTGGCTATAAGTATCTGCCTGGAGTAAGAGAAGTGTTTCAAATCTGCCTGAGCCAATAAAAGGTGCTACAGGATAACTTGCATCCTTAGCGGATTAAATTGCAGTTACAATCTACCGAAGGACACAGTTACACACAAGAGAAGATGAATGCTTTAACATTTGGCTATGACTTTGCTCAAGACAAAAATCCAACCCTATGTCTGAATTTGTTCCTTTTATTGAGAGAGCTAAAGCATGGGGACTCTCACCAGTCACCTTAACTTACTCCATTAAGCATGGTATTTTACGTACAGATGTTTTCAGCACCTTTTGCTGTCACACTGTTTAACAGAATTCAGTACAAACAACTACATTTGGTTACATATTTAAGAAACTATGCCTGTCTGTGTGAACATGAGAAAAACATGAGAGTAGCAACATCATGCTACTACCATGCACAGAGCTCAACTCTTCTTCAAAGAAAATTTGATAAAAATGCAAACCTGTTCAAGACATACCTCAAGAGACTTGCAGATGATCGAAACACTTTTGCAAGGCACCGTACATTCAGAAGGTGGGTTGAGAGCAGAACTTTACATAAAAAGCCCAGCGAATCAACGGATGTCGCTGCACCACCACCATTTTTAAGAATTTAATTCCTCCAAGAAAGAAATATGCTTGCCTCTGTTTGTGTCTGTCTGCAAGTGTGTGTGTGTTTCGTGTGTGCGTGTGTGTGTGTGTGTGTGCTTGTATGCGTGTTTGTTCCTGTTCTCATTAGGATCCACACTGCAGGGCGCTGCTTCAATGTTGTTTCCTGTATAGCCCATTACTGCTACCTGCCCCGGGGTTGGAAGTTGAAGCCCGAGACAAACAACGAGCCGTGTGCAGTAAAATGCACCCGAGAGATTAGTGTGGCGAGGAAATCGCGCTGTGTAAAGAGGGGTGAACTTAAGGTTGAGTCAACCTGAGGCCACAATAAGCTAGCGTGGAGATTTCAAGCAAAGCGTTTTTGTTTTTTTTTGTTTTTTTTTAATAAATATATATATTGAGCGGGGCAGGTGACAACAGGCGGGCAGTGAGATGTGTAATTCAATTCAGAAAATAGAGAAATACATTATTAAAATATCACAACAGAAAAAATAAGCAACCTTGCAAAAGGATCACATGTGGCGCATAGATGTGATTACAAGCTAAAGTAGCAGCATTTCTACTTTTACCAAAACTGAAAAACTTTCAAGATATATAGAGCTTAAAGTAAATGGCTGTTTTCTATGTGAATCTATTTCAAATGTAGTGATTTGACGTCTATACAGCCAAAGCCACTTTCATTCTCACTGTTTCGCCTTCCAATGCTCTTAAACTACACAACTATCACAGGTTTCATAAAGACTATGTGGTTCCATTAACACAGTGGTGTCACAAATGAAAGCCTGCAAAGGATTCTCAGTCTACAGGGTTCCTCAGACCAACTGAAACCAAATGAGCACATCCTTGTTGTTAGTTTGCTTGCCAGTTTGAAGGAACATCCACAACACTAGGTGGTGGTAATGGACGATATTCTCTGAATTCAGAGGGGTTCAATTCTGTTACACTCACTCATAAAGGTGCGTGTAACCTGATACTGCTGTGGACTCAGTTTGATTGGGGACCAAAAGAGCAACACAAGTTACATTTTCAGCTGGTGCGGTTCGCTTTCTCATTACAATGTGTCAAACGATCTTTTGAAAAACCTGATCCCACCTGCCCTCGCCTGTGGTGGCGCTGCACCAAGAACTACTGAAGGAAACATGAAAACCTCTGAAGAAGACCAGAGCGCAACTTCCTTCTTCACAAAATGTAAATGAATATGGAGTGACATCAGATTTACCTTTTGTCTTTTTCAAAAGACCACCAGCCATTTCTCCTGATAGCGCCAGACCGCTAGACTCTCATAGACTCTCTAGGTTGTATTTACCCAGAATGCCCTGCGCTGCAGTCCGCTCCCTGCTTTTGGAGGGGTCTCCGGTTCGCTTGGCATTCACATATGGATTTGAACAGCAGTAGAGTTCACTTCAACTGAACCAAAACCTAGGTTTGTAGGCGGACCGCAGCTCGATTGTGAACTCACACCTCCCCAAATGAACCAGACTTTCTAGGCAAACAAAAGTGGACTAAACAGGCCTAGTGTAAATTCACCCTAATATGCAATTTGAAACATTTTAAGTACATCTCATAAGAGAATACTTGCATAGTGTTGACCGTATTCTTTGTAATAGTCATGGTGAGAGTTTGGAACAATGGCTGTGATCCAGATGGCTCTAACTGTGGTTTACCGGAAACCTAAAGCTTTAGAAATGACTGTCGCCATTTCCAAATTGATGGAGTATGACATGATGCTTTTAGAGATTTTCCAGCCGAAGTCATGTTGTCAGACAGGTTATATCTAAGTACTTCATTTCATTGTATTTTTTTGACATGCATGAAATAACGATAAATTTTTTGTTTCCTATTTATCCTGAATGCATCTTTGCTCCAAACTCATCAGATCATCTCTAAAGCTTCCTCAGCTAGATGGTGTTGGCCCACAGTAGGTACAAAGCTAACTCAGAGGCTAGTGCTAGCCACTTTAAGCCACTAAATAATTAATTTTGGGAAATTTAATGCTAAGGCCAGAACATGAATCCTAAAAAGATAACTCCATGAAGGACGAGGCATTACAGCAAAACACCCTGTATCTGAATAGGAGATCCTCTACTAAACATTAGTTATATTTATAGCAGTGGTCAGATCAATAGGGAGTGATATTTGCTCATGTTTCCCACTTCACTCCCCCAAGTGCTTTGTTGTGCCATTTTCTTGAATGTCCTGGGTGGAAGAGACCAAGTGACGATGCACAGAGTCTTTATATTATCTGCCAAGGTGTTGCAATAAAACATAAGGTTACAAAATGTGCGTCAGTTCAAGGCAATAGCACACTTTGTGTTGAAATACTCCAGTTAAAGGGATGCAGAGGAAAAAGTTAGCTCTTCTCTATAAATTCAATTTTCTTTCAAGACGGGACCTTTTTTGTTTGTTTGTTTGTTTGTTTTTTTTGCCCTGCTTCCTCAAAGAATGGATTTGTAGAGAACACGACTAATAGTTGAGACCATAAGATGTTCAAAACATAGCGCTTAGTTTTATACCCCAAACCCCGGTTTGACTTTCTCCATAACTTTATCTCTGACTGTTCTCCTTGGTCTTCGTTTTTGCTGTTTGTTCAGCAATGTTCTCCAACAAACTTCTGAGGTCTTTAAGGACAGAAAACTAATGCTGCACCCTGAACACGCCACTCCTACGGAGAGAAATGCTGGTGGCAACAGCTACGAATGCGTCTTCGTGAAGGATCAGAATGCAAACAGCCAGTAGCCCTTTCATATTTATGTTGTAAATAATTTCGAATGCTATGAATCATTTCCCCAAATCCCAATAAAACCCATTAAAGTTTGCGGTTGTGACATGGCAAAATGTGGATATTATTTCAGGGCAGTGCTGACATGTTATTCTAAAACAGTGATTAAATAAATGGAAAAAGAAATCCCCTCAGAACTGTTTTAATCATCACAGTAATAAAAATAAGGGAACTGCTTTAAAGCCAATGATTTTGTTGTGTGATTTGAAAAAGAAAAAGAAAAAAACGTAGACGCTGCCAACAACCGTATTCCTTTAATTTCCCCCAAAATAGTGCAATGATTTAGGAAGGTTTTTTATATGACTTATTACTTTGGGTAACTGAGAAAAATAACAGCCCCCTCTTAATACACAAGTTTCCAACTCTGACTCGCAATAATGGCTTCTCTAAAAATAAGTTAAAAGTCTTCAAACCTTAAAATAAATACATTTTACTGCAGCAGTAAAATCTGGAGTGAAATCTATCCTTTAGTTTGAACATATTGACGACGAGAAGAAAACCTCAAACATTAACAAGAAAAACCTTTACTAGTGCCCTTCACAATGCCTGTAAAATAAAAGGAAAATGAAGTCGTATTTTATTTATACGTAACATTTCGGAGGCTGAAGGAACTTTTAGTTTGGAATCAACGACTTGTTTCCCTTTACGTATCCCAGGTGAATGTTTAAGAGACAGTAAATGTGTAGAGTTTGCCAAATGTGACTTGAATTTCCCACATTCGGACATTTAAGTATGATTGTGGATTTGTGATGCTGCGGGCCTGTTCTCCTTTCAAAGGGGATAAGAACGTTGTTAGAGTGCTTGATATCATTAAGTTTTGAAAAAACAGAAAAAATGAAAAAGAAAAAAAATACAGCCTCAACTACTAAACGTAAAATGATGGATCAATGGGTCTTTCAGTAGAATTATCTGAAATGTATGGCCAAAGCAACACATAGTTCACCAGACACAAAATCAACCTTCTTCCATGCCCATCTTAGTATCCACATCTAAAACACATAGAAAACCAGCAGCCAGAGGCGGCAGTTAAGTATGACTCTGGTGTGCAGGTGGGCCTGGGAACCCCAAGGCATTCCCAGGCCAGTTGAGAGACATAGTCCCTCCAGCATGTCCTGGGTCTTCCGCAGGGCTTCCTCCCGGTGGGACGTGCCCGGAACACCTCACCAGAGAGGCGTCCATGAGGCATCCTTACCAGATGCCAGAGCCACCTCAACTGGCTCCTCTCGACATGGAGGAGCAGTGGCTCCTTCTTCAGCTTGACAGCATCCCTCACCGAAGCTGTCCACCACCAGGTTCGAGGGAGGCTACCCTCTCGTTCACTGGGGTAAACCCCAACGTGCAGGCGCCGAGATGGGGGGCAACAAGTATGCCCACTCCTGTCCGGTGCCTCTCACCATGGGCAACTCCAGAGTGGAAGTACGTTCAGCCCCTCTCAAGGAGACTGGTTCCAGAACCAGAGCCATGTGTTGAGGTGAGGCCGACTATTTCTAGCCGGAACCTCTCAGCCTCGCACACCAGCTCTGGCTCCTTCCCCACCAGAGAGGTGACGTTCCACGTCCCAAGAGCCAGCTTCTACAGCCGAGGATCAGACCGCCAGGGTCCCCTCCTTCGGCTGCCGCCCGTAGCACAATGCACCCGACCCCTCTGGCCCCTCCGGCAGGTGTTGAGCCCATTGTAAGGGGGACCTACGTCTCCTCTTTGGGCTGAGCCCGGCCGGGCTCCGTGGGTAAAAGCCCGGCCACCAGGCGCTCGCCATCGTGCCCCACCTCCAGGCCTGGCTCCAGAGTGGGGCCCCGGTGACTGGGGTCCAGGTGAGGGAAAACCAAGTCCAAAGATATTTTTCTTCATAAGGGGACTTCAGGCTGCGCTTTGTCTGGTTCCTCACCTAGGACCTGTCTGCCTTGGGTGACCCTACCAGGAGCATAAAGCTCCAGACTGCATAGCTCCTAGGATCATTGGGACACTCAAACCCCTCCACCACGTTAAGGTGGCAACCCAAGGAGAGGGTTGCCACCTTCCTCATTTTTGCAAAACCATTTTCATGCCTGCTTTACTTAAAAAGAAATAATGCCGCTAAAGGGGAGATGGAAAAACTGCTGAATAAGTTCTAATGTAGCAAATGTTCTCATCCACTGGTGGGTCTGTGCCTTATCAGAGTCTCAAAACTCAGAAAAAATTTTCAAGTACAAACTTCCAGTTTAGAGTCTCTCCGTTTTTCAGAGATGTGTGGTCCATGTTAGTTTACAACCTGTTTATTACAGCCATACACGGCGTCAACATCTGACTAAATAGCACTTTTGGTTGATTTGCTCCAAACCAGTACTTAGAAACACGGCTAATTCGCTTTTTTGGGACATTTTAAAAGTTCACTCAAAAGTCACATGACAATTGGATGGAAACTTACCTACTGAATTTGTGTCAACATAAAGTTTGGACTTTTCAAAATTTTTGAGCATGAGATTATTTATTTATTTATTTATTTTACAATATTCTATTGTAAAAAAAATATATATATATTTTCTACCAAACTTTATTTGGAGGGGCAACGAACACAGATACTTGCACATTTACTCTGATTTCCGTTTAGTTCTTAATTTTAGCCAACTCTGGATGCATCGAGAACGCAAGTTGCAGCATTTAAATTTTTTTTTTTTTGCATTATTAGTCAGATTTTACATTTCTGCGAATTGGCAGCTTTTAGAAATGAATCTCAGTTTGAGTAATACACTGTCACAAGTTTAAGGGAACTGTCTTAAAACGGATGATTATGTTAATTTGGACAGTTACTTTAAATAATCAAAAGAGAACCGATATAGCTCGTCAGTGCACTCAAGACAGGAAGTGGAAGTGACACTAGAGAAACAGTGGAGTCACACTAACAAAACGGATGTAAACCGTGCTGCACAAAAGAGGAACAAAGACAAAACAAAGTCTGAAAGTGAAATCAGAACAAGGTCTCCTGATTACAAAGACCTGATTAATTATAGTCCCATAATCTGTCCTGGATCTGAGCAACAGAGATATACCAATCAATTAGCTTTATGTCAGAATCAACTGAATGTGAGAGAAAAAACCCATCAAAACTAAGAATTCCCAACATTTTCTGTCCTTAAACACATGAAAGAACAGCATTTACTGAGTGTGAAGGGGAGGCCCAACAGATTTACTTTCACAAGCGGAGCATTACGACTTTCACCATGACGCTCCACATGGAACTTTATTAGAGATTGCTTTGGGTTCATTTAAAATGTAATGGAGGCAGAGATGAAAAAGGAGAAGGGAAAGGGAGAAATGTGGTGTTTAAAGGGAAAGGAAATAATAGAGGACATAAAAATAAAAACATAGATGGAATTAGAAGTCAACACCTTATGAATCTGCTTCTACACCTACAGAAAGAGAGAAAAAGAGAGAGAGAAATCGCAGCAACAAACATCTACAATCCAAAACTTCTACCTCCTTTGTTCCCTATATTGGTAAGGAGCACTAAGGCTGCATTCACACTGCAGCCTGTAGTGACCCAATTCCGATTTTTTTTTTTTTTTTGACGTAATGCGACCTGTATCCAATTTTTTCATAACAACCTGAACAGCACAGGTTGGATTCTTTTAGAATGTGACCCAGGCCACTTGGATATCCGATACGTATCCGATTCAAATGCGACCTAACGTCCAGGTTGCATTCATCCGACCTGAACGTCACTGATACTCAACAAATCTCACTATTCTGTGTCCTGACACGGGCAAGTGGGAAGAAAAACAAGAACTATGACAGACTATAATGAGGATTAAGTTGTTAATATGTTGCTCCGGTCGGAAAACAACTTCAAATGTTTAAGCTATGCTCCACCGTTAGCCTCCATGTTTACTTCCGCAAACACTGAGCACTTCTTTTTATGGCAGTTGGCAGAACACTGACGCTATTGCGCCCTCTACTGCGCTTGCGGGACACTTTCAGATCGTCTGCCCATTCAGACTGCAGAACACATACAGGTTGCATATGTTTGGAAGTGTGAAGGGCCCGGGCAAAAAAATCCGATTTGACAAAAAATTGGAATTGGGTCACTTCAGGCTGCAGTGTGAACGCAGCCTAAGAGTCCGATCAGTGTGTCTCTATCTACAAATTGTCACTTGTTATTGCAGTTCAATTTTTTTTTCATCTCGGTGTCAAATATTCCAGCGGGTGGAGACTCTGAAACATGCTTCAAGCGTTTGCCAGAGACAGTAGCAGCTTTGACACAAATGATGTCAAGACAGCAATAAACGGACCCATCTGTTAGAAGCAGATGCATCAGACTGCTGCGGGGTTAATACACCTGGGATGTCGGTGTCAGATGGCTCAACTTGCAGGCATGTTTCCCTGATTTTAAACCTTCTTTTATGCATCCAAATAGATGGGATAAACACAGACGCGCGGACGGCCTGCAACTTTCACGTCCTGCGGCAGTGTCAGGAGTTTCAAATCAAAGAGAAGATCCTCACGTCTCTGCAGCAACCCCCCTGACTCAACACCTCTGTTCAATGGCGGGCCGGCTCCGGAGACCGTCCCGAGGAAGCAGGCTGGCGCTTTTTGCTTGGAGTGTTCGTGAAGCGGCTCGTCCATCTGTCTCTCTCTCTCTCTCTTGCTCTCTTGTGACTCAACGCCGTCCTCTGTCTGCGTTGCCGCGCCAGCCGCGGTTTAGCAGGTGTTGGCGGGGGACGGCTCGCACTGATACTGTCAGTCACCATGTTTTCCAATTACCATAGCGCAGCGCACCAACATGATTGCCTGATTGGCAGCGTTATTTCGTGGCAATTATTATGATTCTGATTATGTCAATCATTTCGCTCTCTGCTCCATGTGCCATCAAATAGCAGTAGCTTCGGCTTACCAGCGCCCCCCGCACCCTCCACCCGACTCACGTGTCTGATGGCTGTTTGAGGTATAGTCTCTGTTTTTTACAGTAGAAAACTTTTTAAAAATTCATGTTCTGCTTGCCGCGAGCGCTATTACCTTTGAGCGCGGTAGCTCATTCCAAATTACTAACGGTCTGTATATGGTCCCCATAATGATCATTTTCACTCTGTGTCAGTAATAATTGCGAGGTTAGTTCTATTTTAGTGCAAGCTCAGGGCTTCTGGTTTTATTTCGCTCCTTCTTGTATTATTCATGTCATCCTTGTGTCTTTGACTTTTTTCCACAGCACCCCTCCACTCAAAACGGCAATTACTACTATTACCTCTTCCGCAACGTGTCGGGGGTAGGGGGGAGGAGGAGGAAAAGCCATTTTCTTTATTATCCTCGTCATCTGCAGCCACGACTATCATCATCTATTTACTACCTGATTCAATTAGTGAGCCATCAGATGAAAGGTCACAGCTGTAATCAGTCCTTTGAGAACATGTTTTTTTGTGCATCGAGCCTTCCACTGGCTCTGGCTTTACATCTAAGGACAACTAATGACCTTTCTTTCGCATTCTGCGACCAGAACTCGAACACTTGTTCGGCCGTGCTAATGCTGTGTCCACTCCATCAAACGTGTCAGGCAGGCCGGACTTGAAGCAGAGTCTTTTGAAAATGTTCAAACCTGTTGAACTATTTGACATTTTGTTTCACATTTTCCTTTTTTAAGTGCAGAAACACTCTTTGTTATACGTATAACTCCATGTGGTTTGTGCCGTGTTCGTTTTCTGCAACATCTAGCAACGCTAAAAAGTTGCATTTCGGCTTCATCTGATCAGATTACCTTCTTCGACATGATTACGGCATCCCCTACTAAGCTTTGTGGCTTTATTCTAGCAGTGGCTCTCTCCTTCTTAACATATTTTTCCTATTTAAGGTGTGAATCTCTGCGGCTCCTCCAGAGTTCCCAAAGGGGGTAAAAAAAACTGTTTCTCCCAAAAGAACTGCCTTGATGAAATTTCATGATTGTTTAATCTCATCCAAGCGTAAATGACAACATATTTAATGCTATGCATGCAATATGTTATATAAGAACGCAAACCAATTAAATAGCAGTATGAATTTTAAACGTTTTAAGGACGTGTGGACACTCTAAACTAATGTTTTCTAAAAAACGGACCAGATGGATTTATATTCAAATTAAATTAAACACTATCTACTAATTAGGTGACAGGCAGTTTGTTGCACTGAATATTAGCTGGAGGTACTGGAGTTAAGGGGTCTGAATACAAATAACTCTGCTTCACATTTATCCGCCCACTTTTGTTGATTTATTCCATAAAACAATGCAAATAAACAACGAAGACTGTAGCTGTGATGTGGCAAAGTATATATACATATATAAAAAAGTTCATGGGGTATAAATTCTTTCGCGAGCCACTGCAATTCATATGGAATCAGCAGAAAACGTGGAGATTGACATGGCTTTATGCATGAAGTCCTCAGATAATGCCTTGTTTATTAAGAACCAGGTTCCTGATTAGATTTTCCCCACCAAATTTTTTGCAAATGGACGGAAACCGACTCAGGCCTAATGTGCAATTTTCCTGCCCGCGTCAGCTCTCAACGTGCCGAAGTGAATTATGTGTAAATCTACCTGTGCAGTTATGTATATTTCTTTTCATTATATCTACTGCATCTGCAATTTGCGCAGACGTAGGTAGTGCACGTTGCTGGTTGCTTGCCGGCTCACACGCAGGCAAAGCTATCCCTTCGACTTTTGATTTATGTACTGAAACATTCGTATCCTTGTTTGACTGCGTAACCAGGGAGTTTTCAATCTTTTTCATTTAGCAGAACCCTGGGCTGACCCTTGTTGCGAGGTCACTACGCTCTGTGCAAAAATGCAGCCAAATTTGGTTCAAACCTTTGTGTTCTCTGGAGGATCAATCTGACTGCTTTTCCCCTGACCTTTCATCTACAGCCAGCAATGAACTGAATGTTCTCATTTTCTCCAAACTCACAGAGAGGTTACCATAAAGTTTAGCAAGGAGGGTTAGTCCTAAAATTAATCTGCTGGTCTACTTACATTTCATCAAGTAATACCAGCGGACCGAAGTTTCCAGTCGTTCTGTTTACAGTGCCTTGCCAAGTAATCATAACCCCCTTTTGAGCCGTTTAGCATTTAATAAAATCTATTTTACTGTGATTTTATGTGGAGGATCAACACAAACCAACAGTGGAGGAAAACATGTTTTTGCGTTTTTTTACAACTGGAATTCCGAAAAGTGGGAGTCAGCATTCTGCCTCCTTCATTGTGATTCTCCTAAACAAACTTCAATACAAGCAATATTAGTTGGTTCGACTTGGCACATCTCTCTTCACAGCTCAGGCAAGTTCCGGTAAGCTTCATAGTGTCAAACTATCACGTTACATATAACATGGAAACATGTTGGTGATTAAGTAAAATTTTAAACTTTAGCAGAGTCCAGACTGCGGCAAGCAATCGTTTCTCTTTAGTCGAGGGTCCAGACCCTTTGTATGAAGTGCTGTTTATTACCAGGCTAATTCCAAGGTGTTACCATGGTTAAATGGAAATACAGTCTACCCAACACGCTCTGGATCTCCAGGGTCTCTTTTCAAATGGGATGTTCCTGATCAGACGCCCCACCGAATTGTGTTTCCATGTAGAGGAGCAGTTGCTCTGCTGCTAAACCTTTGACCCCGATCCTGATCTCCAACCCTCACTAAAGGTGAGAGACCAGATCTGAACACATACTGTAACTTTTCTGAAGTTTTATTTTATTTTTTTTTTACTATATGCTAATAGGCTAGAGCTAATCTGCCAAATGCCCATATTTGAAGTTGAATAAAACTGACACCTCCGCCACGACTGACCTATATCTGAATGTCAGCTGACAGACGTCTGGCTCTAACACACGTCCATAATCACCTCTAAACATCAACAGCTTCTGCCGTCGACTAAACTCTCTGCAGTATGCCTGCCAGATCAAAGAAGGAAAAGGCAGCCTTCAGTGCATCCGTGTGTGTGTGTGAGTCCATTTCAGCAGCTGCTCTGTCAGCATACTCCCATTCCATGGGGGTTTTGGGCTGGTTGCGTGTGTGAGTGTGTAGGGCCGGGGAGGGTGTATGGGGGGAGGGGGGGAGATGTCCACACAGCATGCCTAAAGAACTCATCTACAACCTCAGGCGCTGTGCTTGGTGTGTGGGATGATGTGCTGCAGACTCAGCCTCTCAGCTCACTGAAACCCGAACACACAAACACCTCCTCATCACTGACCCGCCTGTACACACATTAACATGCCCGCCGTCTGCATTCAACCAGCAAATACGCCTGTTACCCACGACGACAGGCATTTTTCATCGGGATGTGGGGGCGAGGGGGCGGGGGGAGAAGAGCGGAAGCCTGTTATGAGAAACTCCAATTTGATTTGTTATGAATGCAAAGCACAAAGCTAAGAGCTCTTGGGGTATTTAGCGTCTGGCTATAAGCTTAATAAGTTTGTGTGTGCTGCGTTAATGTGTGTGTGTGTGTGTGTGAGAGACGCACCCGTGCGAGATGTAAATGTGTGTTTGTTTTGCACTTGGAAAGATGGGAGAGCTCTCTTCTGGTGTAATACACTCATGTGATGGCTAGTGGCTGGAGGCGCATCTTCTAATTCACTCTCGGAGGCTAATTCCATGCTAACAAGTCAGCGATGCCACATGCTTGTCCTTGCCCACAGCCTGGTAGGCCAGCCTCAAAGCAAACCAATTAGCCAGCCTCACTCTGGGTCTGTCAGCCCCCGCAACCCCCAGAAAAGTCACTCTAAACTTTTTTCCCCCCTCAGAGGCTTTTGAATGGAGGAGGTCTGTGAGGGGTGTGAAGGCGCGTCGCATTAATAAGCCTGTACTGCTGACATGAAAGACGCCTAGCGAGTGACATGAAGCAGACAAGGCTACGCTGCGTCGCCTATTAGCCAAAACAGCCATTTAGTGACGAAACTGTCCAACAAATTGAATCACTACATATTTAAAAAGGAGATTAATCCAACTTTTTATTTTACATACTTTGAATGTTTTTTACAGCAAAAATCTGTGTATTTTAAGGGGGATTTCATGTGACAAACCAAAAAAACTGAAAATAAAAAAATAAGTAGTGCAACACTGTGGAGTGGAAGGAAAAACTCTGTTATTTGGTATCAGAACAAATCCTAATATTGTGGTCCACATATGTCTCCACACCTGTTTAGTCTGACACCCTTAAATAAAATTCAGTCCAACCCACTGCCTTCAGAAGTCACTTAATTAGAAAATAGAGGCGTTTAATTTAAACACACAACATAAAAACATTTTTCGTCCACACGAGAGGATGCAGAGCCACTGGAAATGCTGCAGTAGGTACGCAGAACAATCAGTGGTACTGTAACTCTGCAATAGAATGACGCAAAAGTCACAGAACCATGGACTGCGCCATGTTTGTTTTTGTGTGAGACGCATGCAGGATAGCAAGAGAGATGGGGCTTTTTAAAAAAACAACATGAGGTTCACAGTAGACATACTTGTTCGTCAGATTCCTTGTTCCTTGAAAACACCCCAGTTCAACGAATCTATATCTAGGGGTGTGAGAATCCTTGTTAAATGACGTTTAACTCAAGTCCTAAGGGCTTTAGAGTCCCAGTTGACAGCGCTTCAACTAAAAACCTAGAGGTTGGAGTCCTTGTCAAACTGTGTTTTTGACTAAAGTCCTAGAGGGTTAGAGCCCAAGTTAAACGACATTTAACTGAAGTCCTAAAAGGGGTGCGGGATTTAATATTTTTGTCTTTCTTAATCTTTTTCAAAATGTCTCTCTTTCTCACCGTTTATTCAATGTCACATGCTGTTTTTATTTTAATTATGTAAAGCACTTTGAAATGCCTTGCTGCTGAAATGTGCTATACAAATAAAATTTGATTGATTGATTAATTGATTGATTGTTTTCAAGTGTGACAAAACAGGTAGTTGAGTTTAACCTCACTTTCCCAATGATATTCCCACTGGTGGTAGTCAGAATATCACTGGGATATAAAGATAGCCCACTGAATCCTGCCACCCAGTGGAAACGGTGCATCTGCGTCATGATCCTATGTTAATGTTGTGGTAATTCTCTCCTGGAGACCTTCTTAGCAACTATTTCCACCTCCTAGCTGTTGCTAACCCCTGGTGTCGCTTTGCGCCTGGATCTTTCTGGAACCCCACTTGAATAAGTAACCTGTGTCACCACAGAAATGTCTGGCTTCCTTCAAAAAAAAAAAAAAAAAAAAAACCTGAAATGGATGAAAACCTACCAGCAAAACGAACTTCAGAATAGAAACGCCCAACTTGTCGCCCCGCTCATTCATCCACCTGGAGTAGCTGCAGGAGAAAATGAAGATTAACTCACCTGTGATTCATGCTTGTATGCTCTCCAGCTGCTGTACTCTCGTCTATCAAAACACTCACCTGGAGCTCTGTTCCCAGTTGACGTCTCCACCCCGGGGTCTCCCACTAAATTCCCTGCCATTCCTCTAACCTACAATAAAAAAGAAGAAACTCAAACATTCAATCAACCTCCAGGTCCCACCTGAGCTACACTATTCTGTTTCTCCCTCCCAGGTTCCGCTGCCAATCTGAAACGTTGGAGCCCTAAACCTTTATGATTTGAACTTTTATTCTAAAAGTCTTCTGTTTCCCGTGTTTCAGTCACAATTCATCTCAGTCATGAGGGTTAGAGGCTCCGAAAGACTTGAGATTCACGCAGAAGTTCACCTTCTGGCAAGACAACGATCCGAAAAACAGCCAGGGCTACAAATAAGTAGCTTAGATCAAATGATGTTAGAATGGCCTTGTCAAGTCCAGACTCCAATGGAGAATCCATAACGAGACTTGGACTGATGTTCTCCAGCGAATATAAGTAAGCTTGAGCTGTTTGGTAAAGACAAACATGAAAAACTTCTAGTCTCTGGTTGAGCAAAGCTGTACAGATACTCCCCAAAATACTTGGTTCTACCAAGTACTGACTCAAAGGGGGCTGAGTACATGGGGATATGAATACTTTTGCAACTATAAATGAACATATCATCACTACGACGGATCCTTTGGGAAAATATTCTGCCCTTAACCAGTTTGAGTGTTGAGAGAGCGGCGAACACAAAGGTGTCAGCATTTGCTAAGTGGACTGACTTGACACTGTGCACGACTATTGCAGTTCCACTGTGGGAGCAGCTAATTGGATGGTAATTAACAGAGCGAAGGCCGATAAATACCTTTGTGAGCAGGCTTGCCAAGGACACGGATGTGATGGGATGGTGTTTGTGAACCGGAGCGAGAGACAAGGCTACCGGACGGATGTCTTTTTTTTATTCCCTCCG
Organism: Poecilia formosa; assembly: GCF_000485575.1. Classification (NCBI taxonomy): domain Eukaryota; kingdom Metazoa; phylum Chordata; class Actinopteri; order Cyprinodontiformes; family Poeciliidae; genus Poecilia; species Poecilia formosa. The sequence goes on along the minus strand of NW_006800047.1, from coordinate 899,989 downwards.
TTGCCATCCCCTTCCTCCAGCTCCTCTGAAAGATGCTCTTCTCCCTTATCACACCTCCTGCCTATTCTCTCCTGCCCCGGCCTCCTTCGTTTCCATGGAAACACAGGATAAAAAGAGTTACTTCCCGATTAAATCAAAGATTTTCCAAGTGCCAAAAATATTACCGGCTGAGCTGTGTTCCTCGAGTTCAGGATGATGCTCCGTTTTCGTCTTCCAGGTAACGCCTGCGTGCTTCGTGTCTCCGCCGTATGATAACAGACGCGGCCTATTCATACACCGAGGCAAAACTGTTAGGCAGTTCTGTCTCTGAGGGACCAATGAATGGCTTGAGTGCTGACAGTATTTCTTTCTCACTGTCTTTTCTTTGTTCCAAGGCCTTCTAAATGTCCCACAGAACTGCCTAACCAATCTGTCAGCTGCCATGGTGAAGGTCCAGAGGAGAATTGTATGCATAATTGAGCGTCTAGGATAGAAGAAGAACAAACCCTGAAAATCATTCATGTGATTTTTTTTTTTCTTCTTGCCACAGGACGCTGCAGTCTGATGTGGTTGCTCCGTCTCCAGATACACTCCAGCTTTACCTGACAGTAAACGGTGCTGTCTCTGTTGTCATCCCTTTGATCCCGATCACCCTTCAGAGCTTTGCAGAGAGTAGCTGGCTCCCACAGCCTAAACAAATATTGACGTTGAGGATTTGTGCTGTGCCGGTGGTGTTTGCTAGAGTGCAAAACCGACAGAGGTAATAGACGTAGGTACGTCGACCTTCTTTTAGGTGCATAAATTGGAGTTGCAGCATTAAACAGTTGCATAATAATTTCAGTTCCAGCTGAAAGCTGCCTTCGAACTACTACCTGTGGGAACAACACACCAATGCAACAAGACCCACTCGATTCATTTTAGAAACTCTAAAGGGCAGTACTGAAATTAACTGAGCTTTATATGTTATAAAGTTATTCCCTCATCAAAAACATACCTGGAGTGCTGCTGTGATTGAGAAATCCTTTACTCTATTGTGGAAATCCTTGGAGGGTACCTGAACACTTGCTCTAAGAAACCTCCTCCTGGGAGCTGCAGAGTCCAGCTGAGCTTCGCCTGCTCCACTCCAGACTAGCAGCAGCAGCAATTAGCTAGCATCTGCTGAGCTTATCATACACCCTACTTTTCACGTGAATGCTTCTAAGAACAATGTTAAAGGCTAACTGGAGGAAGGTTGTTGTGTTGTCGTGCTGAAGCGGAGCGTCAGAAAGAGTTAGGAGCTTCTTAAGAAGACAGAGGCCAATTTCAATTGTGAAGTCAAATTCCTTTTAAGTCATGTTTGATACATACAGCATTCTATCAAAGCTGAAGGTAACAGTTGACTGTGATATAAAATGGCCCTATGCGCCTGGAAGATGCATCATACTAACCATTAAGGCTTCACATCTGCCCAACATGAGAGAGATATGTCTGTCTTCAGTTCTGTGGATAAAGACACTAACATGGAAGAACAAGCTTAAGTTATAATAAGATCATAATAAGGTAACTTATTTTATGAAAAGTTACTTGAACTTCATTTCAAAGCACATTTTCTCTTGACCTTTACACAAGTCTTGTTGGCAAGCGGTGCATTGCAGCATAATAATCCATCGTTAATATTAAATAAAAATTATATACGCCAACAATTTTGAGCTGCGCTGTACATAAATCCCAAGAATAACTACAGGAAAAGCAAGACGGCGACTTTCGTCCAGCCTCGGAGTAAAAACCGCCATCACTTGTCCAGCTGCTCAGAGCCCATGAGTGACAGGAGATCTGCAGTGACGCGGTGGCGGCGTGTAAAGCTTTTATCTGCAGCCTACTGGGCATGTTCCTCCTTCACACATGGCTGAGTCCTGAAGGATGATGAAAGTGTGAGGTACCTGACGGGGCGGACGGATGGGCACATCCGCAAGCGCAACCAACGCAAGCGCGCACGCACTCGTGTATGAAAACAAGTAACTCGGAGTGTGGATGTCAGTCTTTCCGCTGGCCTCCGAGGGACACGTCTCATCAGAGCCAGCCCTCCTTCCTTCCTTCACACTGCACTGATGGAACTTCTCATTCCTGGAGCTTCCATTTTATGTGTGCTAGATTGTAACCCACCTCCAAGTGAGGAACTACAGCAGTGTGCAATATTTACAGTAAGGGCACCTTTAACTGCTGCAGGACATATGCATTTTTTAATGCACACACTCTTTATGCATATTAACAGGGCTGTATATCTTGCATTGTCCTTTTTTGTGGCTTTATTGTGCAGTAGTCTCTGAGAGCAATAGCCTGCTTCAGGGGAAAAGGACAAAAAAAAGGATTTTTTTGTAGATTGTGTCTATGCCGCCTTGTACAGTACGGCGGCGCAGAGCTACCATCCGGCAGAGGATGATTTATGAGGTACACAGCCACCAAATTACACTTAATGAATTGTATTGCTCCTCACTGAATTTAACACCCCTTTCATTCTGCTGCCTTTGTTAAACACGGGTTAACTGCCACAGGAATCGCAATCGGTGCTGAAATGGTTAATGAGTAAATGGTGAGAAACAGAGAATATGAAGGATTGATCTGCTTTGGGGCCATAAAATTAATTTACTGTGTGCGCTACCAAAAGGAGCCTTAAGTTAGATAAACCCTGTGATCCTGGCAGCTTTTTTCCTGAAGGCCTAGAGTCCGTCTCACCGTGTCCAGACGTTCAGTTTGTGAACATTTAATGGTAACAATAAAACAATTTTTTTTAAAAAGTCTTAAAATGTATCTTTTGCGCTAATAGCATAATCTCACACTGGAAGAAAAGAAAACGCTAATTGGAGTACATTAATTCAGTGGAAAATCTCCGGCTTAAAATAATTTTTTTTCTGTTAAACAAAATCATTATTGGCAACTACCTTGTGAATCCTGAAAATTAAATTTAACCGGTGCATATTGGTGTTTTATGCTTTACTTTTATGAGCTTATCAGAGACCCAAAGAACCTTTCATCTTTAATCCATATCTTCTTGGATTAATGCTGCTTGGTGTCAGAATAACAGGAGACGCAGCGCCGTTACTCTTAGTCTTTCACATCAAAATGGGAAACGCTGGAGGACATAGTGATTGAAATAACGCAGACATGAGTCGGTATTCATAAATCTGAAACGGATACAAGAAAAACACCTATAGGCCAAGACCTACTCATATCTACAGTCAGAGTGTGAAAATAGGCTGGATGAGAACGTAATCTGATTCTGTTCACCTACACTTCAAAACGACCACAAGACAAGACGGTATTATCCATTAATGTCAATGTTAGATTTACTTGTATAGCACACTTACAACAACAGAAAAGACCTTATACAAATACATTCTACAGTAGCTAAAACAAATAATTTCAGAAAAAGAAAAAAAAACAGCATTTAAAGAAAGCGTTCTCAGTATGTTTGATTGTAATGTTTCAGTTGAAAGAATAAAAAAATATCGTAGCGGTATATTTCACGCCAGTTGTACTTTAAATCATAATATCTCAATGCCAAATGTATGTTGGGAAGGTCCATCAATAAAACCCTTTTCTGGTTATCACTATGAAAATTAGTGTTATTTAAGCTTTTCTTCTGTATAATCTGTTTTGTGTGAATTTTCTTTGCTGCCATTGAGAATCTTAACCTGAGACATAGCTAAAGAAGTTCAGTAATCATATTCTAAGAAAGGACTTGAGAAGACAGATGAGACTAAGACAGAGTTTTTCCTCATACTAGGTAGGTTTGGAATGAAGAGAATGAATATGATGTACACAAGGATCTTAAGTTCTGGGAAGTTACCGTGGACGACAGCATTGTGAACAATTTGAAATATCAGATTTTAAAGTTTTCAAAAAGCATTGTATTTTTTTTTTTTTTTTTACAAAAACCTAAAAGTGGGAAATTATTTGGTCTTTCAGTTGGTCAAATCAACACAACAATGGCTCAACAGACTCAAAGTTCACCTATTACAAGGCAGTTTGCTGTCCCATTGTACAAAGCAGCATTGACTGCGGATTATTTCACCTCAATGTAAGATAAACTCACTTAAAAACTTTTGAAACATATTTTAGCAGATACGCTAACAAATATGAGTTTGTACACAACCTTCACTGATGAGAGGAAACACATTTACCTGGATTCAGCCGCGCCGGAGGTCAGCGTTCCGTAAATATCCCGGCGCTCTGGTTACATGTCACGGCATTTAATTGGGTCGACAAACGGCCCACCTGGGACTCGTGGGAAAGGGAAGGGGGGCGCGTGATGAGCTCAAAAACAGGAACGAGGCCCCCTTTTTTGTTCGCGTCGTTATTTTTTCCTAAGTCTTTACGACTCAATTTAGCGAGTGGGAAATAAAACAAGCGGGGCGTTGGCGCTCCGGGGGCCTGAGATGAGTTAGTGGGGCTCCCCGAGCTGTCAGGGAGCTTGGCGTAGCGGCATGGGGGTTGCACATCAGAAGGTAGGCAAGGGTTGAGGAGGGGAGAGGGGGCGGCAGGCAGAGCCATCCTAATCAAGCAAGTTTATTCAGATCAATGTCAGTCTTTAGCTTCGCTTCAAATCCCAGCAACTTGAACTCTCGAGCTGTTAGCTTGTTTTTTCATTCTTCTTCTTCTTCTTCTCCCTGGCTCTCACTCTGGCTCCTTTCAGCACGCTCTGATAGCGCCATGTGCTAATAGCCCCGTCTGCCTCCTCTTCTTTCATTTTTCCTCTCCGTTTTATTCCCCCCACTGTTATTTTAGACCAAGTGGGAGCGTTCACGCCGGCAGAGGGAGGAGTGGGACCTGTAATTAAAATTCTGTTCAGCATGACAACGCTGTTTCATGCCTCATTTTTCCGTGCGCGCGGGACGAATGCGGGATGAGCTCGCCGTTTAATAGGCGAACGGCGCTCCTGGAGCCCTGGGTTGGGCGCGCGCAGGTACGGAGGACTGGGGGGGGAGCCGATGCACGCGCACGCACACCCTGCCAGCCTATCAGCAGCAGCTGGTGGCGTGTGTTCGGGCTGCGGTGTTTTTCGTGTATGTTTTAGGAGAGGAGGGAAAAAAAACTGATGTGAATTTGTATCTGAGCGCACAGGCTTACTAGTGCAACACAGCTCTGCATGCTTGCTTGCTTGCATGTGCTGACTCTGTGATGTGTTTACTCATTGAAAGGAAGATGTCGAGGGGAAGTAGGTGTGGGGGGCGGGGGGAGGGGGCAACCGAGAGCCTCCTGGGATTCCATCCATGGGGCTTGTCAGCTTCTGTCACTCAGTCATCAACCGGCAATATCCCATGCTTCCCTGCTCTGTTGCCCTCTCTCTCTCTCTCTCTCGCTCTCCGACTGCAAAACAAAGACAGCAGCAGGGGCCACCGCTGCTGCATCCAAAGGGACCGTCACTCTCCCAGTCTTTAACCTCTGCTCCCTCCTCTTCCTCCTCATCCTCTCTCCTGCTTCTCCTTCATCAAAGCATTTCTGGCTATTTTGTTTCGCAGCTCTGCCGAGAGTTATTGCTCATGACAACGATCACGGTCGTTTATTTTCTCTCCGCAGCTCGGGCCCCTGCATGCACGCCCGGCTAGTGTTACCCTATGATATTCAAGCGCTCTCTTATTAAATATGCATGAACCCTGGAGATGAAAATTAATTTTGGGAATGTCGCCTCCCCACACCCCCCACCTCCCCACCCCACCCCCGGTTTTCTCTCCCTCCGCTCTCCCGTCCTTTGAATGCTCAAAATATGCCTTCGTCTGCCTTTGTGTCGAACCGTGAATTCATTATTTCATTCGCCGGTGATGGTGTAACACAACACCATGTGCTCGGAGGTGGAGGGGTGGTGGCGGCGTTGTAGTTTGTACAGATGGATGTTGCGATACCGATCCCCGCTCAAGCAGGAGGCGACGACAGAAAAACAGGGCCCAGTTAAAAAACAAACACGAGAAAAGAAGCGGGGAGTTTTCACGGAATCTCCCAAGTTCGGGGAAAGTTTGCCCTGAGCTCTTATCGCTCATGAATATTTAGGGGCGGTAAAAATGGGAAAATATTACTTTGAATTATGCATGGAAGAAAACGATGGAAATCTGCAGTAGGACACTGCACAGCTTCCCCCCTCCGCCGTCTGCTTTTTCTCACTACGCGATCATCCGGGGCGAAGCCGGTCCTCCTCGCTCAACCCCAGCGACCTCCAGAAGGTGGGCGCGCGATGGGCCGATACCAGCCGAGCTGCTCCATAAATGGCAGTATTCCTCTGTAAGGAGAGCGAGAACTTCAAACGACGCTGCAGACGCTGACAAACACTCGCGTTGAGCGGGGCTGTGTAGGAGGTGACGCCGACTCTAGGATGAGGGATGAAACAAGAACTGCTTTAAGAAACTCCTCGGAGTGGAGGAACGGAGCTCGGGAAAGCTTTTGAGTTATAGACGTACTGCTGGAGTCAGACTGTCTCACCATTGTCATAATCAAAAACAAAACAAAAAAAAACTTAGTTGTTGCTGTATTCTTTTTTATTCATTGACAGAAGATAGTTGACAAGTGAACGTTTCTAGGCCGCCTCAAACTCCGTTGCTTTGTTGGAAAGGTCAGAAATACGTTTTCAAAGTGCTGTGAAGGAGCAACGTACTTCACTAGTGTCAACCAGTAAAATATATGGAATCTCTGAATGAAATGTCTTTTTGAAAACAAGGCAAGGTTATAAAACCAGCTGCGTTCTGTATAGTCATTTTGTTTTACAGATGATTTTAGTGGCTACTTAGCTTGGTCATTGCCTTCCAATATAATTCCACTCGATTCTAACCTGTGCTCCGTCTGGGATTTCTCCCATTGAGGTGGATTTCTTCAGCAGAATTTTTATATATATACTTGCTGTAACAGTAATTGCCCGTTGGGACCTTGAATCTGAACCCGAAGCAGGCCAATCAGCGAATTGAACAGTTGTGAACAATGACGTTTTTCTGTGCGGTTTTGTTATCGTAGTCTGCCTGTAGTTTTAGCAACTACAACAGAAAAAGAGAACGAAGCCGTTCAGTCCGTGTTGGCCACGTTTCCGAACATTGAATTGTCATTAACAGTCTCTTTGTTCGGCTCTGCACTTGTCTCTATGCTAGTAGAGGCTAACTGTTAGCTGCTGAGAAACACCATCTGCTACATGGCTTCCTGTTGGTGCTGAAGGCCTTTTACAGTTTTGAATGGATAAAATTGTATTTAATCATCCCATGGTCAAAAATTAAACACGCTGATCCAAATGGATCATTCCACACTGAACAAAAACTCCTTTAAACCGAATATGAGATGTAAGATCTTCCCCAAAAGTACAACTAAATTCTTAATCTCATCTAACTAGGATAGTTTTACCGTCAAATCCTAACATTTCCCTCGTCTGCATTTTTAAAAAATATATTTGCTCATGATTCATCTTCTAAGCAAGAGACTCATCAAAATCTAAATGCTAAACTGCCTCAAGGTGTTAAAAATACTGCTCTACAGATATGAATGTTGAATAATGTAACTGTAAGGTGGGTGTCAAACACACTGGGTACAGTTACTGGTGTTTGACTGGCACACTCTCTGACTAACGCAATGAACTGCTGCTGATTTAAGATCATCTTGAGAAAACAGTTTTTATTTACATTGGTGTACTTAAAAATCAGGACTTAGTTCAAATTTCCGTGACAAACTAGCGACCTGTCCGAAGTGTACCAAACCTCTTGAAAAGATGGACAGCAAATAACAAAGTACCAATGGAGCAGTGCAAAGTTAAAGTAAAAGAAGCTCACTTCAAACCCCTGACCAACTTTATCCATTGATTTAAAACTGTCCCCAGATACAGACATTTCTCTAGAAGTGATTGTCAAGATTCCAACTGGATTAAATCTGATTTCCTTCTGTAGCGTCCTCACAGCCGCTCTGCTGAACTGCAGTAATTTAGATTTTAGCTCAAAGATAGCCAAGATGATGAATAACTGAGCTTTTGGTTCATTAAAGCTGATTAGAAATGATTAGTTTTAAAATCCAATTTCAAACATTAGGTAATTATATTTATATGCAATGAATTGTAACCATTTTTTCCCAGTAATGAAATCAGAATGCATTTTTTTTCCCCAGGTCTAAACCTTGAAGAAGGAGCTCGAGAGTTACTGACATCTTTTAACAGTTTTAAACGCTTAAGCCAATAAAGAATTTGTAAGATATTTGTTGCCAACAGATGCATACCATGTATGTTCAGTGGCGTAGTGGGGCCATTGTAGAAAGAAAAGAAGTAAACTAGAAATTTTGAGATCAATCTCAGAAATTTTCTAGAAAAAATAAATCATGGAAATTTCTGATCTAGAAAGTTTGAAAATTTTCTAAAAAAAAAAAAAAAAACTTGGAAGTTTCAAAAGCTGAAAATTTGACATGGATATTATCTGTTTCACCTGGCTTGAAACTCAGACATTTTTAGATAAATCTCAGAAAAAATATAGAAAAAAAAATTCTAAATGTTCTAGGATTTTTTTTCTAGAAAAAAAATTCTCAAAATGTTTTGTTTTTAGGGAGGAATTTTCTATTTACAGAGAAGTTTTCTCAGTGGCCCTAATACACTCTTCTTTATCCCCCAACAGGAGTAGGAATGCACTACACTGAACAGACATTCCTGGGTACCATTAGTGTAAGCCCCACCAGTCGGACTTACACAAATGGATCCGTCCACCAGCAAATCTCTACCTAGTTAGTTCCTTTCTAGCAGTTATGCAAGAGTTTTTTTTCGTCTTGAGAACTGATGCAGGTGGCTATCAGTTGCTTGCAGATAGTCACCTGCAAGCGACTGAACAGCAGATAGTCATCTCCTTCTCTCAAAGTTATTTTCTTTCTGGCAAATCTTTGCAATTTTCATCCCCAAAGGAACCCTGACCAGGCTTTCCAAGATGAACAGCACCCATGCTAGTTCTTACACATTTCTGAAATGTAGACTTTTGTTTGGGTTTCCAACTCATGTGCCACAGAAAGAGGGCAGAGATAGAAAAGCAACCGAGAGTTTCATTAACCTGAAACCATGTGGGCTGTTGACCCTGGACAGACCTATGGCCGCTCACAGAGGCCAAACGTAGAACACCCACAGAGGTGTGAGTCAGAGCTGTAAAGTTAGACGACGGGTGTTAATCATTGGCAAGTCTTCCACATACAAGGAGCTTGTGATCCGCAGGTTTTGAGCACATATTAATATTCTGCTGAATGCCCAGAGTTTCTTTCAGTTTACCCTTTTGTTTCCCAGGAGTCAGACTTCCTCGTGTTTTAAATCGAGTTTCGTCGACAGTCAGATCCAGAAACTTTGGCTGTTTTTCCACACATTTCATGGTAATATGAAGGCATTCTGTGAAGCATGAGTTAAAAAAAAAAAAGAAGACTCATCAATTTATCAACACTAGCTTAAGAGATTACAAGATACACTCACTCTTTAGAAGCAAAGTGTTTCAAAGATGACGGATGATGCAGGGCACAAAGGCAGAAACATATGATTATGCACCAGAAAGGAGCCGCCCACTGAACTTAAGATACGGTTTGAATAGCTTTAACTTTAAAATGGAAATAGGGCGTCAGCAGCATTGAACCATGATTCCAAATGTATGGGGATTTTTCTTTCTTTTTTTTTTTTTTTTTGGTGGAATATTTTCAAACAAAACTGGCACTGTGCATTATTGTATTTCTGTGACTTTGTGTGACACCAGAAGGTTTGTGTCGCCTGGAAGAGCTGCCTGTTCAGCAGAGGGGGAAGCTTTCAGCTGCCCCACTCCAGCCCCCTGTGGCCTTTATTCAGTCACCCCAAATCCATCTGCATAACTGCATCTTTCATGAGCGCTGGTCAATGCCCGATCCATACTGTATGGCACCGTGTATGTGTATGTGTTCTGAAAGAGTGTGTGAAAACCTGCATTTTATTTTTCCTCTCCTTTTTTTCTTTTTAGCTCTGCTGCATCTCAGTGTTTTTTTTTGTTTGTTTGTTGTTGTTTTTTTAAACATGGTGTGCAACTGAGCACCAAGTCGGTGTTTGTCCTTTGTTTTGGATTACGGTGTTTTGAGTCCGTCGTAGACTAATTGCTCAGGTCAGCGGATGAATGGTCCCCGTTTCGATTTGCTACAAATTAGCACTCTCACCTGTATCTCTTCATCACGTTCATGGTTTCTACTAGTGGCACCTTGTTTAAGCCCAGTCAATATTAGCAAAGAGGAATGCGGGTGCCAGTGGCTGGAAGACGACCCCTGTAGTTCTTATCAGGTAAAGTGGTTTTTGATTAGTGTTAATGGCTCGGACTAAATAGCCTTCAGCTTTTCCACTGGCTACACTTGTTATTATGTGTGCGTGTTGCTGCTCTGCTCAAGGGCATGCCAGCGATTCATCAAGCTGAAAAAGCTGTATCTGCTTTGCAAGGATGAGCGGGGGGGGGGGAGGTTGATCTCGCCAGTGCTTTGAAGAAACTATGCACACCAATTGAGTTCACATTTAGTCATTCCTCGACCAGAAACGTCCATGGTTTGTCGACTAACGTCAAATAGTGTGTTTATTGTATAGTGGAAGAAAAATGATTCATGGTTTTCCCATTTTTCTAATAAATGTAGCTGCACTGCAGCTCTGGATGTATTTTTTAAAGTCCTGCTGGAAGGTCAACCTCAACCCCTGTCAAAGCACTGTAAAACATACCGTTCTCAAGACCAAAAAAAATGAAAATTGAGAGTTCTTCTTCTGACAGATTCCTCACAACCATAATTCCAACCGTTGTCATGTGTTCCTTGGTCTTCATGACAGTGTCTCTTCAAGGATGTTCTCTTGCAAGCCTCTTTTAATTTTACTTGGAGGCATCAGAGTAAATTAAGCAACTGGCACAAATGCCAAAAATATAAAAACCATTTGTCCCTAATATTTTACAGTAGGATTCTAAAGGTCTGAAGCACCGCAATGGGCTGGACACATGGTGAGCGACGAATTACAGCAACAGGCAAAGGTTTCGCTGTCGCACCTGGGGTGAAACTCAACAAATGGGATGGGATAGCAACAGCAGTGGCAGCAACAAAAGTTAATAATTTTCAACTTTCTTGTCGGTTCCCCAGCCTGTGTGTGCATGTCTACGTGTACTGGCTTCAACACACAATGAGCGACAAACAACAGTGACAGGTGAAAGTTTCCACCGCTTGGGGTGAACCTCAACACACAGGATACTACAGTGATGACAGTGGCCAAAGTCGTACATCTAAATGCACTTTCACTTGGCTGGAGGATGGGAAGCAATTGTCGCCTCCTTCTCCATTCTCCAACTTTCTAGTGTTGCGTCACAAGCTTGCATGTGCACGTCTACGTGTACTGGCTTTGACACACGGGGAACGACGGACGATAGTGTCAGGCTAAAGCTTACGCCACCTGGAGTGAAACCCAACCCATGGATGCAATAGCAATGGCAGCTATTTAGCATTTTTCAACTTTCTTGTGTTGCATC
>NW_006800047.1:856532-887983 GCF_000485575.1 Poecilia formosa | reverse complement strand
CACACACACACACACACACACACACACACAGTTGCACAAGCTCAGGCAGAGATTTACACCTCTGCATCTCAACAGTGGACAGACACAGTATTTACACGCGCACTTGCGTGCACGTCGTTCCTCTACAGATGCAACAGAGGAGAGGAAAATGAATGTCCCGACTCATTTATCACATAGCCTCAAAAGTACAGATGAATCCTGTGATGAAAATCTGTCCTGAGAAATGTCAGGAAGATATTAACTCCAATACATCAAAGTGGAGCTGCAGTCTCTAAGCTGACTGCCAGCCCCTACCGCCCGCCTTTGGTTAAAGAGGGGGAAGCGCACCGGCGCCAATGTAATTTTTGCCAACTCTGACCATTTGTCACACAGAAACGAGTAAATAAAGACACAAGTCACTTCCATCCCAAGATTAACATCCGAAATGGTGCAGAGCGAATTTCATTAGTGCGCAAATGCCATTCTTTAGATCTGTCCGATCTCAGCGAAGTGTGAGGGAACAAAGAGAAAGAAAGGAAGACGGGGATGGGGGGGAAATTGCCTTTTCATGTAGATTCCACTAATCGCTTCCCTAACAAAATATGGCAGACTTGTACTAATAAGTAAGTTAAGGCTCAGTGGACAGAGAGAGTGAAACAGCACAGAGGCTAATGGAACTGAGAGCTTTCCATGCCTCCATGGGTGTCTTAATTGTCGAAAGGAGATTCTCAGATGAGCGTTTCGGCGAGCTGCTCAGGCCGCTGGATTTCGGGAGGGCCTTAAATTGGGAGAGCGGACTCACTGGAGTTGTTTTAAGTCTAAGCCTCTCTCATGTGCGCGGGCGGCTGGATCAAATCCCTCAATCCCAAGTCTGCAAACAGGTCCTGTAATTAACGATTGTTTGTGCGCGTCTTTCAGCGCGGCCGACGGGGGACTGCAGTCGGCTCGTATCAAAAATCCATAACTTCTGCTGTTCTGTGCTTTCTCATCCTGCGGTATATGCATCATGCGCTCGTTTATTCTTGCATAGCTTCGCCCTAGTGCTAATTTTCATCACATATGCAAGTAATCTGAGCTTGTTTCTTTTTTTTTCGTTTCTTTTTTTTCCCCCAATCACAGTCAGTCTGGATTTATTGGCTCTCATTGCTATTGTTAACAGGCTACCTTTATGGTGATCTATGTTAGCACTGCTGGCTCCTAACTAGTTATTACAGCTCTAGGAATACCAACCAGCGCGGTTCATTAGGAGGGAAATTAGAGTGCAGCGGAGTCCATGAGAGATACAGAATGCGCTTTTAATCTAAAAAGGTCAATGTGCACAAGCCATTTTAGAGATTCACTGCAAGCTTGTAATTGGGGGGCCTTGTCTGAAGACGGCGAAGAATTAAATGAAGACAAAGTTACCGAGCGTGAGGTTGGCCTTTGATGAGAATCAGGAGGTGAGGATGCTTCATTTGCAACCTTTAATCAGTCCAGCGAGATCCGATTCATGTGTGATTGTAGAAGAAGAGAAAGTGTGTGGGGTGGTTGGGGGGGGAGGGAGAAATGAAATGGTAATTAGTATTGATTATCTATGTGCATATGACCCCGTGCTCTCCCCTTGCATTCCTAAATCAACCCAAATTATTGAATTTTCTAATTTCATGCTCAGAGAGAGGGAGCCAGCAACACAAAACTGCCTACACGGAGAACCAAGTAGTCATGGAGGAGGAGCGGTGGCGGTGGGGGTCTCAAGAAATTCAAGTGAAGAGAGACCAGTCTCCTTTCCAGAGTGGAGCCGTGTGAGTGAACCTGCATTAACCATACAGGGTCTAAGTCGGAGATAATAATTATTCTTGGACAGTCTGTAGGGAGCAAAGGTGATGCGGGTAGCTTTTTCTTCAAATTACATTTCACGTCACTCCACTGTCGCAAAGCGATGGCCTCAGCACAGCCATATATGTATGTAATTACTCCCAGTTAACACTGGCAAAAAAAAAAAAAAGTCAATTTAAGCAGTTAAAAAAAAGGGAGCCCAATTACATGTATACACAATTAATACACCCATGGGAAATTGAAATTTTCTTTCAAATGATCAGATTAATTCCTAATTATGGCAACAGACACACACACACACACACACACACACACACACACACACGGTTAATCTACTTTAGTAATAAGCCACCATACAGTGGAATTGTGAGAAAAGGTGGACAGCCAGTGATGGAGGGAATCCGTGTCACAGTGGACCCGGTGAACCGGGGGACTGCTGCGGACCCGACGGCTCTCTGCCGCCATCTACTGGATCATCTGGTTCACAACTAACTCGGTTTAATCACTGCACTTCTCAGTCCTCTTATCACGATGGTCTGGATGGAGGGAGAGGGTGACCTTCTGTTTCGGGTGAAAATTTCCAAGGTTAGCACTAAAATTGCTGATTGATTATGCAAGATGAAATTAAGCCGATGTTGTTTGTGTAATGATCCAAAATGACCTGGAGCATCTATCCTCACTGAAGGATTGTGAGACAGCAGAAATCTGGGCAGAGAGAGAGAGAGCGCCAAAGCAACCCCCCCTCCTCCCACCAGCACCACCTCTTCTCAGTGGGAAAACAACTAAAAGACTCCCAGAACGGTAACTGCACACAACACAGAGCAGCACGGTGCTTTCTCCTGTTAGTTGCAGCTGTTTGGTGTCTTTTCATATTGTTTTCGTTGTAACTGTTTCCAAATCTGTGTTTGCAACTTTACTGATCATTTAAAATGTTGTTTTGCATATTTTTGGACGTCTCTACAATTTGTAGAGCCGCTAAAGAGATGCAATTTTTGACTGTTTAGTAAAATTGCATCTCTTTGTCCGTGATTTTCTTGTTGTCTCAGATCTTTTTGTTGTCATTTAAAATCCTTTTGAGTCATCACTGACCATCATTGTACTTGTTTTCTTCTTGTTCATCTTATGTTGTGTTTCAGTTTATTTTTGATTGAAACTCCTTTTAGTGTTCCCTTCCGTTGGTCCGTCCTTTATTTTGTTCTCTTCTTTTGTTTGCTACTTCTAAGACTGTATTTTAGTTTTTCTAACCGCTTTATGAATATTTGCAACCCATTTAATATGAAGCAGTTTTTTTTTGTAAACGTAACGACATATTTGACTTATTTCGCAGCAAATTAAAATAATAAAGAAACAAGATAATAAAAAGAAGCAATCAATAGGTTACACTTGTCAAGTCTGATTTTATTTTGTGGTAAACCTTACTCTCATACACATCTAACTCGGATCAATGACGGACAACTATTCATTACAGCATCGCCTACAGTACAATGATTAATATAACTATGCTTACAAGCAAAATAAACAATGTTAAATATATAAATATTAGTTCTCTGTGTAAAGCACAGCACACAGTTGACTTGCAGCATCAGTCGTCATAAATATGCTGGACCCCCACGTTTGTGCTAGTCAGAAACACGCTCTGGTTTTTCCTTTTCTTTTCTTTTTTTCTTCCTACTGCAGATAAAGTGTCTACTCTGTCCTCCTGCAGCTCTGCAATCAGAGCCTGTCTACACAACCAGAGTCAGAGAAAAGTGCAATTAAAAAAAAAAATAGAAAGAAAAAAAAACAAAAAACAACAACGCTAAACAACCAGGGCAACGGGAACCCGCATATGTATGGCAAGACTGTTGTGTTACGTAACATCGGGAGTACTGGAAGGCTCGGTTAAAATTCATCAGTTGTGATCTGAGGGGAGATGATGGTAACAAGTGAAACGAACACGACGCTGTTTCGCTGAGCTTCCATTACAACATCTGGACTATCAGTTCCAGAACTTACTAGTCTCTGTCTCACACACACTTGCACGCACACACACGCGCACACACACACAGAGGCTGGACTTCACGGGACAGCGGACAGCAAAGTGCCTTCACATGGCGACCGAAGCGTCCGAGTCTTTGGGTCGGCTGTGTATGACGTGCTCCACCTGTCCCGAGTCAGACACGTCGTAGCTCGTCTTGTACTTGGCCAAGATCTTCATCAGGGGACGCAGCTTCAGCCACCACTGCTCTTTGGGGATCCTGTGGCTGAACAGAAGACCGCAAAAAAATATTCACCCGGCTCACTACTGGTGCGCTTTTAGAGTGGTTTGTTATCTTCACTTTTAATTGACTTAAGTGTTGATTAATGGTTAGATTAAAAGTAGTTTCAATACATTAACTAATAACGTCTGCTTAGACCTGCTTTTAGTGTTGTAGTTTGCCTGCCATCCAGCAGAGGGCACCGCTGGTCATTCTTAAGCAGAGACAGTTGATACAGAAATAAAGATGACGGGACCATACTAGAGCGGAAAGAAGAACCGGTCCAAACAGAGTGCTGTGTGGGGTGCAAATTTAACTTTATGTAGTTCTGATTTGAAATATAAACAAGTTCCTTAAGTTTCACATTAAAGCTGCAGTATGTAACTTTTATAAAGAATATGTTTTTACATACTTGTTAAAACTGTCACTGTGTTGTGACACTGTAATATGAGACAGATAATCTATGGGAAAAAAATATATCCTCTGACTTCTCCTAGTGCCAACTAAAACCCACCAATCAGAGCCAGGAGGCGGGTTTAGCACTGCCAATCATGCCTATTTGCGCGCCACAAACATCTCTCTGTTCATGAGGAATTTCCTTTTTCTCTTATTTTCCATCTTTCAATTCAGCTAGATAATGTTAAAATGTTTAGATTTTTTTTAACATATGAAAAAATGTGCCCTTTATGTCATAGAAAGACGGTCCATACTCTTCATACAAGAGAAAAATCTCTGGGTTTTAAGAGAACGGTCGCTTGTCAGTCACCTTTAGACTGACACATTAACTGATATCTTGCATCCCTGATACTCACACAAAGTCGGTGTGATCCTTGAGCTCCACGACGGGCTGGAAGACCAGAGCCCTGGCGTGCATCCCCAGCAGACAGCAGGTGTCCTCGGTGTTGGCAAACACTCGGCCTGCGGGGGAAAACATCACGGCAATTACAGGACACACACGAAGGAGCTTTAGCTTCATCCACGGCGTACGAGGTGTCTTAACGAGAAATGATGGCGCTTACTCTACCAGCAACTAAAACAAAACACTAGCAAAATCTAAACGAAAAGAGGTGATCACGCAGAAATTAGAATTAACTTAGAAGGCTACAGACAGAAACGGTATGGAAGAAGATTAGGGCCGCTGGAAAATAAAAATAATTCTCACTTTACTCTCTGAATTCTGTCGTTTTTCTTATGATTCGGACTTTAATCTTCAGATATTAAAAGTCAAAATTCAGAGATTAAAATCATAACTGATGTTAAACTCTGAATTCTAAGAAAAAGTCAGAATTTTACCAAAAAAGGTTGGAATTTTACAAAAGAAAAATTTAAAGTGAGAATTGTGGTTTAAAAAAAAAATCAGAATTCAGAGTTTAAAGTCAGAATTCTGAGAAACAAAAGTTTTTTGGGTTTTTTTGCCAGTGGCCCTAATCCTCTTCTGTAACAAGGAGAGGTAGGGGTAGAGGAGAGAAATCCAGCCCACGGCTACACATTTCCAGCTCGTTTTCAGATGAGTCATAATCTGGAAATAGAACTGCATGGCAGCTGCTGATAAACATGAAAGACATGAACACAAATGTGTGTCTGCACCGGAAGTGTGAATTTCTAAGCTACATGGCCACTAAATGGCAACACAGGGACACAGAGATGGTCACGGAGCCAACATAAAAGGCAAGATTTACCTTCATCTTAAGTCATCCGTGTGAAAGAGGGAAACAAAACATAAAAAAAAAACAGCTTTAATTTTAACGGCACTTGGTAATGATTCACTTCAAACATGTTTTGCCTCGATAAACGGCAGCAGATAAACGACAGAGATTCCATGGCAGATCTGCGTCACAGCGGTCACGTCTCTGTAGGGAGGGAGGATCCTCTAGGGGTCCGCAGCTCGGGTTTTTATCTACCAGCAAACACAGCGACTGGAACGCCTTACCTTTTCTGTAAGACTCCACCAGCTTCTGGGAAAGCCACTGCATGGCCTTGGCGGAGATCTTGGTCCCGAAGTTGCGGTCGAACGGCGACGGCGCTCCTCCCTTTCAAAGGAATTCTCAAGTTTAAACACTTTTCTTTCTCCTTTTCTGTAAATGTTTATTATTCATATTTGCTGATGCAGTTGACTTTTTTGCATTTTGTCATTTTACAAGCACAACCTTCATCGTATTTTATAGGTTTTATGCGATAGGCCGACATAAAGTCGACTAGAATTCTGAAAAAGAAAGAAAATTAAACATTTTTAGAATTTTTGGGTGTATTTCTGTCATCTTTTTACGCTGGAATAATTTTGTTATCACATCGCTCTTTTCATTGAGTTTTTTTTTTTTTAAACTCAGTCAGATTAGTGGAGGAGTTTGATCAATAAAAATGTTGATTTATAATTTTAGGGCCAAGAAATCTCGGTTAAATTTAGGTCTGGGATTTGACTAGGGCATTCTAACAAATAATTGAGCTTTAAACCAGGGCTACATTGATTGCGTTTTCTTGGTAAATCACTGATCTCTCAAGAAACCTGACCTGCACATTTTGACCAATGCTGATTTTTCTTGTCTGAAAAGTCGCTAAACATTGTAACAGAGTTGCTAAAGCAGAGCAAAAGTGGTCAGTGGCTCATTTTCAGACATTTGCGGAGGAGGATAAGATCAGTTTCATGTTTAAGTATCGGCCGATCACAGACCACAGAGTTTTGCATTTAGGTGAGACATTAAAAATAGACTTTTTCCATAAGCTTTCCCTTGATTTTAATCTTAACCACATCTTCACCTCTGACCTGCCTGCTGTGTTTCTTGTTCTTAGTGATCCTGTTTGTTCACCAATGGTCTCTAGGAACAGTTGGTTCTTATATTGTTACTACATTACACATAGATGAAGTGTATTTATTAGGTAAAAGCAATTCATTCCACTTGTTTGTCTTTAGGGATCCAGCTTATAGGATCTAAATAAAAATGCAGTCCACACTTTACAGATAGTAATAGTGCCATGCAGGCTTCCTCTTCATTCCACTTAACAATTATGAGCTATTTTGTTTTGGTTTGTCTCATTAACATACATTAAAGGTTGTAGCTTTAAGGTAACAAAATGCAAAAAAGTTCAAGAAAAAGAACACATATTTTTGGTTTTGTTTGTTTCTGCATATTATTAATTCTCTTATTAAAAGTTCTGTTTGATCCTGCTTTATCTGTGGTAATCTCCAGACGCACACAAAACAAAAGACCTCATTTGGAAACAGGGGATATGAATGCTTCAAACACAAAAACAAATCTTATCACATCCTCCCCGGTCTGTTCTCCCGTCTCCCCCACCGACTCCTAGAATAATCTACTCTGCGGCAGCAGAGCATGCGGCGGTACCTGCTGCATGTGTCCCAGCACATTCTTCCTGCAGTCGAACACTCCTCTGCCTTCTTCCGTGTACAGCTGGTAGATGAAGTCGGTCGTGTAGTTCACGTTGGAGTTCTCGTTCCTAAACGGACCGAAGGAGGTGTTGTTATGGGTGTTGCATAATGCGAGCTTATGAGCGGTGGACAGCAACATGCGCTCTGTTTAGTGTATAAGCAGCTTAAGAGTCAAAAACCGAGGGACAGAAATACAGATTTATTCTCTAGTCCCAGCGAACAACAAACAAAAGTCACAATGAAAATAAAGCTAAACTATCAGAACCCTGGTTCTCACCTGAGCACCAGTCCCCTTTGGATGCTGGTCTTCATTTTCTCTGTCAGATGTTCAACGTTAGCCTAAAAGAAGAAACAATGACCAGAATTGACTCCCTTATAAAAGGGATAAAACGACAAGGCGGCCAGTCGGGGGAGTCGGCCTCGTCTTTACCTGTAGATCTCTGATGTCGAACGGCTCCTCGTAGATGTAAGCGGCGTCGGCGCCCGCCGCCAGCCCCCCCACGGTGGCCAGGTAGCCACAGTAGCCCCCCATGGTCTCGATGATGAACACGCGCCTCTTCGTCCCGCTGGCTGACTGCTTGATGCGGTCGCAAGTCTGACACATGCACACCAGGCTCGCAGAGTCAGTTCGTTAAAACATGGACGCAGGCCAACACATTCGCTTTAGTTCACAAGTCTGATCCTCTGACTGATAAATGGATTAAAGTGGATTTTTTTTTTTTTTAAACTCAAACCAGCAAGTATACAAGAGGCAGTAATTAGCTATCAAAACTGTTAGCATACTGGAAGACATTCCACATGAGAAACACAACACCAAAACTGCATGCTGGTCATTTGAAATGTTTCACAATTTCATCAGGCTAGATGCTGTTTTTTACCAGACTGACTGGAGTCCTGCAAAGAATGAGAGAAGCACATTACATGTAAAAACATCAGAGGGTGTTTTTTGTTTGTTTGTTTATCCTTAGCTTGTGTGAACTTCCTGTTTAATGGCCCAATGCTAATAATTAAGTATCAAGTTGCTCTGCAGTCAGGTAATAGGGCTGTTTGCACCAACATGCATACTTTGAAAGATTTTTGCAAAAAACTCTGATTGTGGGGATGTTATCTACTCGTTTCATCCTCTTCTTTCTTACTTGCTCTAAATGTTTCTGACCGAAAGAGTAAAACAGGTAATAGAAAAAAAAGGATTCAAGTGTTTTGGAAAAATCTTTAGCCTAGCAATGCTTTAGTCGTGCTTACATTTTTTAACATTTTTGTCATGGTGCAGACCCCCAACTTCATAACTGTGTAGACAGCATTTTTAATTCAATTGTGTCACAAGCCTTAGAAGTTACAACAGTGGCAAAACAAAGATTGATATTCATAATCTCAGTTAGGGATCACTTCTAACACATAGATTAGAAATATTCACACATTTTACTTTCGCTAATCTTGCAACCTGATATTTTGCTAATTATTAGAACTGGACCATTAGTTCTACTGATGTCTCAGGTCTCGCCCCCTCCCCAATAAATCAGTTGAAACAAAGTAATCAAAGCTTCATCGGCGGTGCTGGCGGCTCAAACTGCCTTACCTCCACGATAGCATTCAGGGCCGTGTCTGCCCCGATAGATAGCTCTGTGCCCGGTACATTGTTACTTATGGTGGCAGGCAGCATACACATTGGGATGCAAAACTCCTCAAAGGTAGAACGGGCGTCACACAGCTGCAGCAGACACTCAAGCGCCTGAAGCGGCAGCATATAGAAAACTTGTTAGAGCCACTAAGAGAGGGTCGGCCGCTGAGAGAGCGATAAAACCCTCTCAGCCCAGTGAGAGCGTATCCTGCCATTCCGGCTTTTCCCGTGTGATAGCTGCGGTGGCTTCCCTTTGGCAAACAGAAGCGGGAGTGTAAACAGAGGAGTGTGGAAGGATAGCAGAGAAGGTAAAATGAAGAGGTATGGATGGAAGGGAGGGGAAAAAGAGAGGGGTTCTGGAGGGGGGAGGAGGGTGAGAGGACAGAAAGAAGAGAAAGAATGACAGACCGGGAGTGTGTGTTTGGTGCGCCTCAGCGGTGATACGGCATATAGCGACCATAAAACTACCAAATCGGCTCTGGAGGTTTTAAACACTGCAAGCCAAACAAGCAGCACTGGTCAAACCCACGAACACAGGGTGGTGGTGGTGGGGGGGGGGGTGACCCAGGGGGATGACGACCAGCATCATTGTGTTTAAAAGGCATGGCGCTTCTTTCACATCTAGCTCATTAGTTTGTACATTTAGAAGCCTAAATACGTGTTAAGACTATATGAGAAATGCAAATAAAAAAATAACTTGTCATATTTTACTCTGACTTTCGCTTATTTCTATGCAATATGAATACAGCAGAATATGTGATTCATTGTCAACTATTGGAGTTCATCTCTGCCTCTCAAAGGCTTGTTCCAACTTAATGTCAGTTCATAAGATCCTACATTAAAATATTTTTAATGCAAATTGGAAATGTATGTCAAAAAGTTAGCTTCAGAGTTAAGGCATTGAGGCACAAAATAATAACTGGCTTAGTCACAAAATATTGTTGAAAACCATTAATTATGGTTAAGTGACTTAAAAATCCTAATTACCAGTCATTGCAATAATTCACGTCATTATTGTGAAAATTTACAGTAGAAATGTAATAAATTCACGTTACTGATACTTGAAAATCCTCAAAACTCACTATATTGTTGAAATGTATTACTTTTTTTATTATTAACACATTTTTCCAGTGAAATTTGTACATTTCAGTGTCCTTATTGAATCTCTCCTGAGGTCTGATATGATTTAATGCAGTTACTGTGGGAAGTTTTTATTTTTTTGGAAAAGAATCAAACAAGTACCTGGTGCTTTGAAGAAGCCAAATTCTTAAGAGCAGACTTGTAACTTTAATTGTTACCAAAATAAATAAGACTTTTTAAGGTCCTACCTTATTAATGCATGAATTTAAGACTTTTTAAGGATGCGGTGGGTTTCTTTTTTGAACTCTGCATGATGCAAAATGTCCAGCAAAAGCCGCAAGTACTGTATTTGCATATTATCTGTAAGAAAATAAAAGCCATAAAAGCAAGCTTAAGAGACGAGCTTTCTTTTTTTATTTGCATTTCTCTGTCCGTCTAACAAGCCAGCAACGCTGCACTCTGTTTGCATTTCATCTTCATGCTAAGAAGAAGGGGGGGACACACACAGAGAGGGGGGCAGGCAGAGCAAACATGGCAGTCACGACACTTGTGCACCTCAAAGCATGCCTCCATGTTCTCACTCACTTACTTACCTGTTAATGAAGGGAGGGATGCTGCTGTACACTGTAACTTTCACCAGTTTGGCCTCTCAGAGCGCGCACACACGCTGAGTGGCTGAATTTCCAGCGCTCTGAGTGGAGCGCCGCTGTAGGCCAGATGTGGCTTACAGACGCTGACCATGACAAGAATTTCTGCCAAATAATTCCCAGACGGGGAGGCAGGAATAAAAAGTCACTGGTGAAAAGACCGAGTGAGCGATCTCTCCCTTCTTGTAACAACTGGCTTTCGCTGCGTCAGCATGTTTGTGGATTTCATGCTTGAATGCATGTGGGTGTGGTGTTTTTTTTGTTTGTTTTGTTTTCATCTGTTGGTGTGTTGCTGAGGTCATCTAAAAAAAATGTCGCCAGGCCCCCCATCACTTACAGTAGTGATGGCGTTCAGAGCCGTGTCAGCGCCAATGCTGAGGTCTGAGCCAGGCACATTGTTGGAGACCGTGGCCGGGACCATGACCATGGGCACACAGAACTCGTCATATTTCCCACGAGCCGCTGACAATTCCAGCAGTGACAGGAAGGCCTGCAGGGCAGAGCCAAGGGCTTTAGTAGTGCGAGGGTGGAACTGTGGCAGGTGGGTTTTGGTTTTGAGAGAGGTGCTACTTGCCACAAGAATAAAAAACAGAGGAAGGAAAAGGACATAAGTGGACGGTGCCAAGGGGAGGAGCCAGGTCTATCACAACGGACAGCAGCGAAACAGACAGGTACCACTCCACATTCAGCCCCACAAAACACTCATATTCACAAAGGAAGACTCTTCTATTTCCATACATCACAGGAAAAGTCGAAGCTGGTGAGCGTCTAAACAGGATTTGCGTGAAATGACTGGAGAGAAGCAGATGTTCACTGTTTCCTAATCAAATCTGTCTCAGTAGGAGAAGTATCTATTAAAAATATCCAAATGCTTCAAGTTATTATCACAGAGCATCTGCATTTACAGCAAAAAGAAAAAAAAAAAGAAAAAGAAAAAGAAAAGTAAGCTAATTTGTGCGTCTACTAAACTCATCAGCGCTCTATTTGCGGTTTTAGGCAGAGAAATGACTTTGAAGCATCGATATGAACACATGGAGCATATGGTGATGTGCTGGCATGAAAGGAATAGGGCTAATGGAATACATCAACATTAAACAAGATTCAGAACATAAGCACATCTCATATTAGGAGTAAAGAACAACAGCTGTCTGCTTTAATTTGATGAGGAATAACGCGGTAGCTGAAGTCATAAATATACATCTCTAAAGAGCTTATGAGCTTGAAGCCAAAATGAAAGATAGACCTCAGGAGCAAAACTTAAGCTAATAAACAGGCAGCGACAGAAAGGATTTCAACGTACCTCAAATCCGCCAATTACCAGCAGAGCGTTTATATTGTACTTTCGCATCTGCTCGGCAATTTTGTCGACATGCTTCGCGGGAAGCGTCCTGAGGAGGAGAAGGCAAATAAAAAAGCTGGTTTTGTATTTTATAGTCATTCGATGAGACTTCTAAGAATAATGCTAAAAATCCTTGCAAAAGCGATAAAGTCATCAGAATACTAGGAGGATATTCAGTCTCTTGTTTTACCTTGGAGCAAAGAGGATAAATTACAGAAGTGACACGAAACCTCTTCAGGTCACAGCCGAACACTGTCACTTTATAAGGCATACCTCAAAATAGTTCATTTTCAATCATGTAATGTAATTGATTAAATACTATCAAAAATTAAAACAAAAAATCACCAACCAACCAATTAAAAAATATTTGTCAAACTGTCAAATTATAGTAAATAAAAAATAACTGTTTGATTCATAAATAAAAAACAAACTAGTAAAAATTAATAGAAAAAAACTAATTTAACTAATAAATTGCTAAAAAAAAACAAAACAAAACAAAAAAAAAAAACTAGGTAGTAAATAAAAAAAACTTACCAATGTAAATAAAACGCTAATAAGAAAAATAGTCAACTAAAGAAACAACTGTCAAGCTAGCTAATTAATTTTAAAAATGTTAGGTCAAATAAAATAAATAAAATATGGCATGGGTATGAAATGAAAAACGCAAATATTAAATATAAATGAAACAAATATACATAGCTAACAGAAAAATGACATATGTAGCTAGCTAACAAGCTAATTGTTTCATTAAACTACAGAAAAAAGACTAATTTACTAAATAAAAACTGAAAGTAAAAATAAACAACTAATAAAAGCATGAACAAACTGTCCATCTGAAAAGCTATCGATAAATAATTTTTTTCCCTCCTGTCCATTACCGTTTCTCTTTAGCTCAGTAAGTGGAATCTTGCTTCTTTCTGAAAAGGTGTTCATGACTTTTTCTTCCTTATATAAAATCACAATTTCTTCTTATAGTTCAGTCATTAACCTCCACTCCTCTTTCTGTCTGTTTTTAATCTTTGACTAGCAGTACGCCTCATTTTAACAGTCCGATTTCGTCTGAACTTGCTTTAGGCTGTAGTCGCGGCTGCCTAGCAACAACAAACAGCTTTTCGCCTCACTCGGTGTTGATTTACTAACTTCAAGGAGTTTTTATAATCCTTCTCATTATTTCAACTGATCGCTCTCTCTTGTTGGAGCCATGTTTTCTTTCCAACAGCACATTAAGCTCCGAGTTCTCTTAACTGCCATTATTTGCATAATTAGACTTGTGCAGGCATTTGTTATAGAAATGTGAATTATGCTGGGATTCCATATTGTCCATCTTCTACTTGATCTGGAAAAAATAATGCCCCATTTGTTACAGGTAGCATGACTTTTTAATAGGCGTGTTCTACAAAGCCAGAATAGTCAGCTTTTAGATGAATTAGTTTTGTTTCATTAGAACATCAGATGTTTTTCCATATTTTATGTTGCTTTACTTTCCACCTTTATAACCTCCAATCTGAACAACAATCATTACAAGAAAAAAAAAACTTCTTAGATTTATAGATTTGAGCTTTTTTGTTGGAAATTTTCACCTTTTAGTTCCCAACAGGGAGCCACCCTGTCCAGTCCAGCCTCCAACATCTCCCCATTTAATCTCCTTAATCTGAAAAAAGGACAACAGACACACACGTCTTATCAAACACTGGAAAGTTTTACATTGTAAAATCACGTGACATTATCCAAGTCTGGCAAATGTCATAAGCAACTCAAGATGGTTTAAATTTCTCTACTTCTGTGGACGCCCATGTTTAAAATTTGAATGGGTCAGTATTATAGTAATTTACTGGCAAAAATCGAACGCATTCTGTAATACAGAGAGGATGAGTAATGAGTTCTCTGGACTCCAGACAAAAAAACCAAAAAAAACCCGGCAGTGTTCTGAACCAACTCACTCTCATGACCTGGAGCCCTTTGAGGTTTTCTCAGTAGGGGGAAGAGGACAAAACTAGATCAGTGGGAGGAGTGTGAAACCAGTTCGATCAGTAACAGAACAAAGAACAACAGTCTGGTCTTGGATCAGATTCCCACCCCCTGCAGGTTTCACAGGCATCTACGCTTCATTCACAACTAAATCCCTGTTTGTTTTTGAAGTGGAAATCATCTGCAATTCTCCAGAAACGACATTCTGAGTCAGATCTCCTGTTGCCATCTGGTGGTGTCCTGTGGTACTGCGTTGGCTCTGCCTCATAGGGGAAAGTCGGTGCTGGAAATTGGTTTACATTAATCTGTGTGGATTATCCCCCCGATTATTCTTCAGTGAGAGGAGCAAGCAGTGAAAGTGCAATATCTGAATCATCAAGCCAAAGCAGCACTCCAGATTTCATTCCGATAGGAAATCTTTTTCACGGTATATGATTTTCCCCTTTCGGTCCAGGAGCTCACCTGCCCTTTGTAGAATCCTTCAAAGCCGTCGCTGACGGCAAACATCTTGTGTCCCTCGGAAATCCCCACCCTGACGGCCGACCGGACGGCGGCGTTCATGCCTGCCGCTGGCGCTCCCACGTTCAGCACCGCCACGTTGAAGTTGCTCTGCGGGAGGAACGCGCAAAGCAACGGGTCAACTCAAATCAAGTAGAATCTTGTAACACATTGAAGGAACAAGGCAGTTCAGAGTGCTTCAAACAAGCAATAATCATAGCATTTTGTCAAATCAAAATCATCAACTCGCATCAAATACGTTGAGCGATATTCCACTGACTACTAATCAAAGGCAGCTCTAAACACTTAAACTTAGTGTTATCCGCTGGGCGATATTGCCAAAAATTATATCACGACATATTTTTTAAAATACCTCGATAACGATATCACAGACAAACACCAACAAGACTAAAAAAAATACATAAATAAATGTATACAAAAATCACACAATGCATTTAGTGCATCAAAGAAAATATAAAATAGATGAATAAATATAAATGCCAACTAAATTTGGACAAGAATAAAACAGTCTGAAATCAGCAACCAAGTGTAAATAAAAATACTTGATGAAACAAACAGTTGTGGTTCAACAGAACATTAGCTTTATAAGACAATAAAACGTGTTTTAAAGACTCAAACATGATGCGCAACTAAAACTAAGAATCTTGTTTTATTAAAGAAGGAAATCTTCCTTTTAAAAATGCTAAACACTAAAATATAAAGTAAATGCCTGAGCTTACTTCCTAATGACCAGGAACGTTGTTCATTTTCATTCTGGTCCACCTCTCTTAGGTTCCACTGAAGTAATGACTGTCAGTGTTCTGGTTTGTAGCATTCTGGACACCATTGTATTAACGCGATTAAAGATAAACACAAGGGTGAGCTTCTCCAGCTCTTTCTGCGACATTAGTCCTTTAATCCTGGGAATGTTCTTTGGGTGATAGAAGACTGACTTTGTAACTGTCTTTATGCGTCTGAAGGTTCAGGTCTGGTTTCTAGCTGTAAGAACTGAAGCTGCTTGCTGACTCCGGGTCGTTTCTGCGCTGGAAACAAAGCAGCCGTCAACGCTCAGTCATTCACTCTGCAGCTTTGCTAAATGACACGCCGCACAACGGGAGGAAAGCTGTTGATGTTCCAAAAGAAGAAATCGATGGGTAGCTTCTGGCGTGCTCCCGGGAGCACGTCACAGCTGTCGTTTCAGATGCAGAGCGAGTCGGGCCCTGAGGCGGGCTGCTGCCTGCGCGTCTCGACCGGTGTGATCCGCCGCACCTCCTGGCCGGGTTGACCAGGTCGGCTCTCGGAGGGAGGCCGAGGCGTCAACTTGTGTCACATCAAACCGGCTCTGAGCCTCCTGAAGGCCTATTATGCTCACTACAGTTAGAGCTGTTTAGCAAGCAGGTGGATCGTAGCTGTTGGGATTACGTTATTTAATGAACGGCTGCTGAAAACCTGCATCACATGGGCCTAGGCTCGTCGCAACAAGCAGTAAATCAATTAATCGCACGATTAATTAAAACGAGCTCAATAATTTCCATTTGCATTATTTATCGTCTGTCTTCATTTTTCTCTGTTTTTACCAAAATCTGGATGAGAAAAGTCTTCAGTCTGGTTTTTTGGTCTCAACCAGCCCCCTTGTTTTGAAGGACAGTTTTGTTTACTTTCTTTATAATTCGTTTTATTTGCTGTTTTTGTTGTTTTGTTTATTTAGTGTGTTTAAAATGACACCCAGCTCCAGTGTTAAATGTTCAATAGAATGTACAGTTTATCTTTGCAAAATTCAGATCAGATGGAGAGAAATGATTAACAGCAGGGATGTGAGCGCCTGTCGTCTTTCTTTTCCTTCCTTTTAAAATTTTTTATCAATATTTTTATTTATTTATTTTTTACAGTGAATTGTTTAAGGCCCACAGTAGTATTTCTGGATATAAGTCTATACTACCAGATCCCCACATTTTTGTTATTCAGCTCAACATGATAACTGTTAAGCACAGAACTACAGCATGTAACTTTTATTTAAAAAAAAATTTTTAAAGGTTTTTTAGCTATTTATTAAATCACTTTGTTTATAATCACATTATAAGACATATAATCCGTGAAAAAAATAGAGCTCTTCTGCCTTCTTCCATTCCTTCCAGTACTAACAGAAGTACACAGCTCAGTCAAAAACAACCAATCAGAACCAGGAGAAGGATCTTAATCCTATTGTGTACATGCTGCTCACATCCTCCCTCCTGCTCCCTGCAGTATCTTCCAGACAGCAGATCCCATCATGAATGCTAAAGCTGGTTAGCATTCATGATGGTGGATCGATGACGCTGGATAAAAGTTTTTCCTGGAACGGTAATTTGTTTCTCCACCTTTAGTACATTTAGCAGTGCGTACATGAGCATGATTGACAGAGTCAATGCACTCCTCCTGGCTCTGATTGGTTGTTTTTGAGTGGGAGGGGGATCATTTCTGCAGATGACTGTAGTAGCTCAGGGAGGAGATGGAGGAAGCTCAGTTTTCTTGCATCTGATCCCTAAATGGCCAGAGCTACATATTTAGAGACTTGCTTTGCTTATTTATTGCTTCTTGTTCTGCCAAGAATCCAGCAGCAGCATGGTGTGTGAGGCCTGCAGTATCTGAGTCATTCTTTGTAGCTAGAACCTTAGGACAGTAATAAATAATTCAGCTTATCAGAGGGCTGGGCGAGGCCGTTTTGGCTCTCGGGAAGTAACCTGCTCCTTTGGTTGTGTGTGAAAGTCGTGCGCTCTGCGTTTTCAACTCACAACTGGCAGCTCAGACTCAGGTTTGCGGTGAGCCAACAGTTTGTACGTCCTCAGGTTGTTTTCGAAACTCCTGTAAAACACGGCCAAAAACAGTCAGCTCTCCTGTTCGATTCGAGGAACACATCAAGACATTTTTTACTTCCATTTAAACTCTTCTTCTCATGCTTATGAGCTGTAGCAACACACAACAGCTGTCCAGACTGATATTAACCAAACAAATCACATCTGTCTACTAATGCTTTATTTGTAGCCGACATTTCTAGGTCACCCATACCTGCCCCGAAGTTTGACAGCCTCCTCAAACCGTTTCTGGTCCATGGCTTTCTGGACCTCTTGAGTCTGAGGAAAAAAGAAAGAAAAATGTTTGTATTCAGTTTCTTACATTTAAAGCATATGAAACAAAAATTAACCACAATCCATTTCTCTCTTGTGGCTGAGAGCCATCATGTCAGATTAAAATGAATTTTATTTGCATATAAACCTCCTTTGGAGACACACCTTCTAATCTGAGAATTTATTTATTCCCATAAACTGATGATAATGGAGCACAAAACTTGAATCCCTATTCTATAAATCAAACAAGGATATTCTTTTATTTACAATACCTTCCTATCAAGAAGAGGTCAAATGAATCTGAGGCCAATTACTGTATATAGAAAACATGGGCTTCTCCTCACAGATCACAAATATTATGTCAGTTTTGTTATGGGGCAATCAAATAAGGAAGTGGACGAGGACACGCCACAGCTGATGTTAAGGCAACAACAGATAGTATCACAATCAGCAGCCAGGCAGTTGCAGGTGTCATTTGTGAGCATAAAGTGTTTTTCCTACTGCTACAACACATCCTTAATATTGATTTTAGAAAGTACTTGCTCCATTTGCAGATTATTTTACTGATGACATGTGGAAAAATGTCTTGTTATAAGTGAAGTAATCTGCCAATGGAACTAGTACTTTTTCCATTAATATTAAGGAATTATTGACTTGTAACAAGAATCTATATCCTGCTGAAAAGTTACTTTCAAGTTAGTCTTCGTCTTATTTCAAGTGTACTAAGATATTTGCACAAGAAACTAAACCAAAGTCACTTGATTAGATTTTGTGTTTTTTGCAAAGTAGACAGAAATGAAAATACATTTAAGCCGAAACACAAAGGAAAGAAATGAAAGAACAATCATATTTGTAATACTATCTAACTGTAACCTATGAAAGAAATCACTTATGAAAGACATAACAAACAGAAAAGTAAGATTTTCCTGTTTTTTACTGAAATAAAAATATTCAGATAAGAGCAGAAATCTTCCCAGGGACATCTGCCAAATTCCAAACATGACTGGCCAACAGAACAACAAAGCTGTTTTCTGTTCCTGTGGAGATGATTAGCTGTTACATCATCGCTCTGGCAGTCATCGCCAACCCCTTCAAAACGCTTCAGAAGATCATTAACCATTAACGACTCATTCTCAGACAACATGGCTTTCCATTTGACGATACAGCCCTTCTGAGCCCAGTTGGCTCCTCTCAGCCCCTGTGCGCTGCTTAAGTGTGTGCACGAAAATTTAAAGGGTGTGTGGATGTCTTGGACCGTTTCCAGCTCAGCACCACACTCACCGTCTGAACACACTCCATCAGAGGCACGCGCACCGACTGGTTCCCGCAGAGAGAGACCACGCAGGCCGGCGTGTTGGCGGTGGTCTCCAGGAGAGCCAGGACGGCCTCCACTCCCATACGACTGGCCTTTGAGGGTGGACAGGAACAGACAACAGTGAGTTAGTATCGCTTTATTTTTGCATGCATGTATTTATTAAGACATTTAAATCCTGTTCTGTTTGCTCTTTTCCGGTTCATTTTCACTTCTTGACCTATTTTTGGTAGGCTTGTAGTACGGGCGTGGAAACGTGTCTGCACGAGTCGTGTCCTCGGCCTCAAATCCCATCATGTGCTTAACTCAAATCCCTGACATCATTTCCTTTAAGACAAACACACTGAGGCTTTACCATGAAATACTATACTGCTACTACTATAAGTCTATGGGAGGTATTATCTATTGATATTGATCACATGTATATCACAATATATATTATATTGATTTATTGTCCAGTCCTATTTAAAATCCATTTTAAAAAAATTAAAAATTAGGATTTTTTATTTTACTTTATTTTTGTTTGTTTTTTTTACAGTTATTGTTTTTAAAATGTGTCAGTTTATGTGACATGCAAATCAAATTTGTAAAGCAAATTGTCTGAAGATCTTTGGCTCTTTAATTGGTATACTCCAAACTAGAAGTAAAAAATTGAATGGTTAAGCAAGACCTTTTGTTTCTTAGTCACAGCACTCATGGTAAAGATGGGTAAAGTTTCTTAAAACTTTGTGTAACCTCATTGGCATGAACATAAGAAAATAACTGAATAACATCAATGTGCTCACATTTACAGTCAATGCAACAAATGAAGTTGCATTTAACAAATGAAGCTGCATTTAAAAAAAGATCAGAACCAGAGAACTGCAGTAAACATTTTAGTATGCAATGATGCAACAGCAATTAAAAGATAAAACAGATCTACTTCACAAATACATTTTTACTGGGGATTCAAATAATCCTGCAACTGGCACTAATATAGCTTTAGGAAGGACTTTAAGGAAGAATGCGAAGTAATTTATACTTAGCCCTGCTTTCAGAGCTAGCTTTTAATAACCTTGGCATAAACAGAAATGTGGACTGGTTTGTTCTGGACCCTTAAGGTAAATTCAAGGCCATGATTGTTTATGCTTTCTTTTT
This sequence comes from Poecilia formosa, assembly GCF_000485575.1. Lineage (NCBI taxonomy): Eukaryota > Metazoa > Chordata > Actinopteri > Cyprinodontiformes > Poeciliidae > Poecilia > Poecilia formosa. Next base: position 867,864 of record NW_006800047.1, on the reverse strand, counting down.
TTTAATAAATTGGTTTTGTGTGGAACTATAAAGTGTAGTATTTACAGCCATTAAAAAAAATAATTTTTATGGTAATGAGCTATTTCACATTGCAATAACTCAGCCTGTACTTCAAATATCATGATTAACCTCAAACGTTCTATCTGTTCGGCCTGATGTTGAAGAAATAAAACACGAGTAACCATGGTGACAATGGATATCTTTCACATCAAGTTCCGAATATTTTATTTGGTTAACAATAACAAATGAAAGCAATGTGCTATGTTTTTTTCTCTCTCATTCCTCCTAGTGAACCTACCAAGATGCGGTCAAAAGCAGACGGCGTCCCTCCTCTCTGCACATGGCCCAAGATGGTGACCCGTGTGTCGAAGCCCAAGTTTTTGACAACAAGCTTTGATGACAACACACAAAAGGATTTAGCAGGAGGTATTGTTGAGGTAAAACATATCAAAAACCACTTTGTATATGCAGATACATTCAAAAATAACTGGGCACATCACACACTAAAAACACAGGCACAATATAAAAGCTAAAGAGAAGGGGAAACTGCAAAGCACAAGCAAGCCATTCTAATTTTTCAGTCATGTTAGCAAAATAGCTTGTACCCCATAGAGGAACCCAGGCAGGATGTGAACCATTAAAAAGAAAATAAAGAAAAGAAATACCCAGGTACTGATAAAACAATAAAATTTAGACTTTAACACCAGTTAGTTGAATGAATGAGAGTGTGAAAACTAATGTGTGAAAGCAAGTATAAATAACAGAGATGCACCGAGAACGAGAACTTGATGGAAACAAAAATCAACAGCAACATGTTTGCACTAACATCAACACTCGATGGAGTGGAAGTTGTTGTTTTATATCAGATGGGATGTTTAAAATAAAGCCACAAGACAAACGCTAGCCTCGCTAATTACACGATATTTCACATGCTACAGGCAGTTTGCTAACTGCTAAAGCCAGTTTAAAATGTCACCTCAAGAATAATTTTGTCTGTTTTTAATTAATATTAAATTGCTTTTTTACAGATACTGCTGTTTAAAACTTGTTAACCCCCACGTCCTCTGTACCGGGGGAGAGATTTTAACTTTTTTTTTTTTTTCTTACACTTATTACTTCACCTCCCTTCAGCTAAACATAGACATATTTGGTATTCATGGAGGGAGGAAGACTCTTGGCTAGAAGCTGCTAAAAAGGATTTGGGTGTTTGATTTGAGCAGGAAGCATTTGAGTTGGACAGATGTCAGGAACCTTCTGCAAAAAGACATTGTATGGAGCTTTGGTAGTGCCAACAATGTATATATTTTTGTGGTTTTAATTATTTATTTTTTCAATAAAAAGTTTGTTGTATTTTTTTTACACAAGATTTCCAAAGAATACACTTGAATTAAAGTCAAATATAAACATTTGTTATTGTTTTATTATATTGTGATAAAAAAATATATCAAAAACAAAAAGATGTCCACATGTAATATTAAGTTTAGTAAATTTATTAAGTAAAATCGCAGAAAGTCCCAAGTTTTGTACTTGTTTATGTATTTTTCACTAAAACTTCTGTAAATATGCTTCAGTTTACCTCAGGTGCATCCGTCTTTGCACAGACATGGTTTCCAAAAGTTCATAGTGTCATTTATGATACTTCTTAAAGGTTTTATACTATGTAATGCCAAAGAAATTCTGACAAAGAATAGCATTTTAAAAATGCTATTCTTTAACTTGAAATTGTGCTTTGAAAATGGTAGAAGCAGACAAAATAATTCTTAAATTATGAAGATATTACATTGATAAAAAAATAAATAAATTCTGATCGGTGCATCTCTACTAAACAAGTGGCAGCTGGTTTGGGAAAATGTGTGTTTGGCTTCATGAGTGTCCTACTGTCGTTAGAGTACAAAACCGTGAAAGCCTTCTTACCAAACTAGTAAGTGTGCCTGATAGAGCATTCCAGAAACACAGCAACAGAGTCAAAAGCCACATCAGGGCAGGGTCAGAGTCATACAGGAGGCTGGAGGCTCGCTGCACACAGCTCTGTACTTACATTCTTAATATAGTCAGTTGTAATGGGTTTGTTGTTACGGTCAATCGCCCCTTCGGCGACAATTATGATATTCAGCCTTTTCATCCCTGCGCGGTTCTACAAAAGGAGGGCGTGGTGGAGAGACAACATGACAGAAAAACTGAGTGTGTGGCTGTGACATGGGCTTTCAGAAGCACGGGAGCCAAAAACAGAGAGAGAGAGAGAGAGAGAGAGCGAGAGAGAACAGCTTCCTTCATGATATAATCAGCTGTATCCTGCTTCTATCGCTGCTTGTCAACACTTTCTCTGTGTGAGATTTAAACGCGGTTGCTAAACAGCAGCAGTGAACGTTTGGGTCAGATCTGGTGGCATCGGCAGGGTCGCCGTGCTTCTGGCTTCCCCTTCTTCTTTCCACACTTATGTACTCACATCCTTGACAAAACTAGAAGTTATAGACTTCCCGTGTCTGTCAATGGCTCCCTCTGCTACTATGATTATGTTCAGCCTTGTGCCCCTGGAACGGGTCTGGATTATAAAACATTGGGAGGTTTTCAAACTGGGAAAACACTGAAACATCAGATAATTTATGTAGTATTTTTTTTTTGTAGAGAAACAAAACTAGTCATTCAAATGGCTGGTATATTGGTTCATTTTGGCTGCTGTGGGAATGCGATGGAGTTACCGCAGATAGTTTCTGGCACATCTTCTCCTCCCAGCCGTCCTCCGGAGGCATTTCAGGGATCAGAACCCAGTCGGCGCCACAAGCCAGAGCGCTCACCAAGGCCAGGTAGCTGCCGTTTAACACAGATATGTTAGCTTCATGTGAGCACCGCTGACCACGCCCACTGAGTCTGCTGCTTATTTTTCTTACCCACAGTGCCTGCCCATGACCTCCAACACAAACGTCCTCTGGTGGCTGAAAAGGCCAGATGACGAAAGTGGAATCACCACAGGATTGGTGTTGGAAACTAAAGCGATGTAGCTTGTTTTGGCTCTCACCTCTGTGCGGTGGTCATGATGGCGTCTACAACCTCGATGATTCTGTGCAGGGCTGAGTCGGTGCCGATCGTCATGTCGGTTCCACAGAAGTCGTTGTCGATGGAGCCCACCATCCCCACGATGTGCAGGGCCGAATATTTCTGCACGGCGTCGGCTTCGATCAGACCTGAGGGGACCGGGAGGGTCTTAGAAACTTGGCCAACTCTTTGGTTTCATTACATGTTACTTTCTAGCCCCATGAAGCCAGAAACAAACTGTTTCAGCATTCCTCTAGGTGGCAGTATCATGTACTTTTCATTAACACAGTGCCATTTTATACCACAGTCATGTGACTGTGTTACCTTCACTTATTATAAAAATGCTACATATGATTCTAAAGAAAATTGAGTTAGAAATTTAACGCTTTGAAATTGGGCCTCTGTCTCTTTAAATAGCTCCTGCTCTTCCTGTAGTTCTGCCTTCAGGAAGTGATCACAACAGTGGCTCCACTATTAACCCTTTAACGTTTTTACCAGAGTTTTACTGAGAAGTATCTCCTATAACAAGCTCAGCTAATGCTCAGTTCCACCAGTTGTTTGCTAACTTCTGCTGACTAGTCTGCAGGAGCTGCACTGGAGAATAAAACTTCTTATGGCTTTTTTTTATAGCCAATGTTTTATAAAGCCGACAAATTAGAGATTGTTACCATGGAGAGGGATGTATCGGTTTCCCTGCTGGTCCTATTACTTCACAGCTCAAAGTCAGATAAGAGGAAGACAAAGTTTAAATGGATGGATGATATGTGGGTAACTTAACAGATCTGGTTGCAATTTATTTTGACGGATATCAGCGTAAAAGAGGTTACGTACGTGCGTGCTTCACCTTTGAGAATTGTTTGCACAAAAACATTTTAAAAGGATGTGGACTTCTCAAATATCCACTGTTTCCTGTTGGTGAAAATAGAAACGGCTGGTATTTTGGTTGCGTTCCACTACCTTGCTGCACCAGCTCAGAGAGCAGGCCGCTCCATTCCTCCCTGAACAGGTTGGCTCCCGTCAGACTGCCGTCGCCGCCGATCACGCATAGGTTGGTGATGCCGCGCTTCACCAGGTTGTGAGCTGCCTTCAGGCGGCCCTCATGGCTGCGGAAGTCTTTGCACCGGGCGCTGCCGATCACGGTCCCACCCTGAAGGCAGCGGAGAAGAAGGCAGGGAAAGCATTTCAGGTCTAAATCAAAAGGTTTATGCTGGTTTATAAGGTTTATGTTGACAGAGAACTCTGGTTTCTCTCAGGCCTACTAACAAATGATAAAAACAACATTTTTTGTGTTTTCTCTTTGAAAATAGTTCATTCTAAGCAGATACATGTTTATTACCACTTGTAGCATGCTGGAGACACTCTCCCAGGTGGCTTCTCTTATGTTTTCCCCTCCGTCCACCATCCCCTGATACCCCTGAGGGGAAAACATGACAGGAAATATGTCAGAGCCTGTTTTTACAGTCTGCATTGTGCAACAGTGGCTGTACAAAAACTGCACGTTTCTCAATAATTAATGAAAAGACAAGATGCAAATCAGTTAGTGCAGGTGACAGGAAACAAACTGCAGTACTGGAAGAGTTGAGGGAATTTTTGGTAAATACTGGTTGTCTTCTACAGTGAAGATATAGAACAGAGTTTCTTTCCCATAAAAATTATTTCAGAATGACTCAAATCTCCCAAAATCTTCTAAGTTGCAGTCCAACTGAAAATGTTAAGTCAAAATCTTAAAATATATTTTCAGTACAGAAAGAATTGCACATTGTCATGCCAGCGGTGAAACATGGTAGTGGCAGCAGGTCTGCCACCATATTCTGGTCATACTAAGACGTTATTCAGGTTTGATACACTATGGAACTTTATAGAACTCTTTTAAATAATTTTTGAAATTGTGACCCTGGAAAATCAGAATCAAATCATTAAGACACTGAAAGATTTGCATCTCTACCGACCCTTACAGAGTTGGCCTGAATTAAAAGTCCAAATAAATAGGAAAAATGGAAAAGAAAAGAAAAAAAGCGTTCGACAAACAAGACGGCGGCCTTGAGTGTGCTGACATCACTGAGAACTATGGAAACCCAAGGAGTGCATTGGTGGAAAAAAAACAAACTGATTTTCCAATAATATGATTAATCAATTAAATCAATTCATCACCCAGCTCTACCATGATGTCTTTTTTTTTTTACATCACAATGAACTAGAATTTTAACCGAGGTGTGTACACTTTCTAGATTCACCACTTTAGCGCTACTTTATCTCATATTTAAGGTTCGTCATTTTGTGAGCTGCAGGAACAGTCAGGCGTTCCCATCAGCCACCAGCTGAAGCATTAAGTCTGTTATGTAACGGTATGCAGAGTGAGCCCAGGCAGGACAGATGAACGGGGATCACAGTACGAGCAGCGGAGCACGTCTGTTGCTTCCCAAAGCTCCGCTTAAATCCTCTCCCTTTAGTACAGATCCGTACCTGCGCAAACGCTGATCACATTCATCTGGGATCAATACCTCATGAGAAGGTGTTAAAAATCAACACCTTCTCATGAGTGAGAGCAGGCATAACTAATTTCACACGACAGCATTATGTGCAGAGTCACGCTTTTGTCGGACCTGTGAAGCGGACGGGCTCACCTCATGAATAAAATAAACTTTAGCTCCCACGTACAGCCCCATTCGGACCACGGCGCGGACTGCCGCATTCATTCCTGCAGAGGAGGGGAGAGAAATTAAACAATGCTCATAATAATTAATGACAGAGGAGCTTTGCTGTAATGCAGTGCAGCTATAGTGTAGGAGAGGGGAAGCATGCTTAAGAGCAACCTCAGACAATTTATGTTTTGTAGACTTCTGTGGTTTAGGTCAGTCTGTTTCTTATTGCAGAGTTGAAAGCCTTTTATGGGTACAATGTCTTCCAGCTCGTCCTCGCCCCCTCTGTTACAGTGCGGTTTGTACAAAGTGCGCTCATTAACGAAGAAACTCTTCTATGCGATCTGAGAGTAAATGTAGGGTTATGAGACCGGAACGGTTAACGCTTCGCTCGCTGGGGGACGGACAGAACACGGCCGACTGGATCAGCTTTAAATCAACAAATTTCTCAAAAACTGGTGCGCTGCCGGAGGGTTGTTGCTTAGCAACGCAAAAGTTCAGGCTGTTGGACAGCAGGGAAGAACATTTACGAAAACAATCTGTGCATCTCTTGGGATTTTTATTTATTTTTTTGTCCTCAAAAGCTCTTTGGTGTTTATTTGATAAGTTCTGTGTTTAACTTCAAAGGAGGTAAAGTTTTTGCAATGTCCTGGAAAACAAAAAATGTTAGAAAAAGGATTGTTCTGAAGGGTATTTTGAAGACCTCATTCACAGTCAAGTCAAACAACCTGTTGAGCGGTTACATAACGGTGCACACAAACGCCTATTGAGAAGTCTCTCCCACTCGTCTCCTCTGAGGTTTTTGAGGCCTGAATCGAAGCACCCGATCTCTCATTCTGCATGACTGGCGCTTTCTCCGGCACGCCGCACACAAAGCCTGGAGCAAAGAGCCTGAACAATGCCCCGACGACTCCTGTCATGCATATGCAACTTTACTTTGCTCTGGGGTCCGCTCAGGGTGGGCTTAAGACAAAACCAACACACAAAAATCTATTTTTAGAGGAGATTTTTTTCTTTCTAATTAACTACTTTTCTTTCTATAGTTTTCAAACACTATATTCAGAATTTAGGATAAATTAAAGATTTTTTTTCTTCCAAATTCATCATATGCACCAAAACAAAGAAAACATACTGTTTACACTACAAAAATGTGACCATTTTAACTTGATGCACCCGTTTTTTAATGTCTAAATGACTTAAATTCCTTCATTGTCTGTGGAATTCAAAACTAAAGATATTTTCAATAGAACACGCATCACATCCTTCGTCTTTTCTACTGTTGTTTATCACTAATAACGCCAGCATTGGTTATATGCCATATTTATTTGGAAGGTCTTTATTTAGAGACAAAAAGTAGTTCATACCATTTAGAAAAAAATATAAAATAAAACAAACCATCAAGCAGGCAGTACAAAGCTGGAGGTATGTCAAATATGGCTATGTGTTGCAGGTGACTGAGTTTTTACTGAGTCTGAAAAAAGTTTAATAGTTAGAAATGGAAAGTGTGCATCTGAATAAGCATGCTGATGAACAGTGAGGGTTGCCTAGAGTATAATTAATAAAGTAGTCAAATTAATAAGTTCAAAATGCACTCCTTAGCAGTTGAGAGCGTTTGCGTTTCGATAAATAAGAGACGAGCCGGCGGAGCACGTGACTAGGAGTTTCCTCTGTGACGTAGAACCGGCCGGGTGCCGCTCATCACGTACACAGGATGGAGGCTTCCCGCCGCTGGCCCACACTCTGCTGTTTAAACCTCAGCTCTCACCTCTCCTCTCTCAACATTAGCTCAGCCTTTCAGGGCTGCTGGCAGTCGGTGAGCAAGCCGCTGTCGTGACGAGCAGCACGCCCGAGTCTTTCACTTCCTCGTTCAAATTACATGCACCGTAAGATAATTAACGACCTTGCAGGACCTGGTGGAAAACGCAGCACATAACTCGACCTTGACATCTCTCTGAGCTGCTCAGTTTTAGAGAGTTTGAGGATGCGGACATCTGAGTTATCACATTGCGTCATGTTAGCATCTCAGCTAACCGCTGCCTCTTCCTGGATGATTCAACATCATGCTTTTAGTTTACTAGACTGAAGGGCCCACTGCGCAAAGCTTTACAGACATATTGGTGCATAAACATGGCCTTTTTTATCACTGACAACACAGCATCACTGCCGAGGGGGTGTATTTTCGCCCTCTACGGGCATGTCTGCATTAATGCATAGAAATCTCGAAAAACCTGTGTCCGTGAATGCGACAAGTTACCTTGAGCATCTCCTCCGCTCGTGAGCACTGCGATGGCTTTCCCTGCTCCTGACAGGTTCTCAAAGAATATCTTCTTGCTGTCCGGCTGCGCCATTTTCTCGACTGCTTAATATTTATTTCGGGTCAGAGTAGTTAAAAGTCTCCCAACAGTTCTGTACAGGTTGTACCGAAATGTGATGAAGGGCAGCAGTCTTCACAGCCCCCTCTGCCGATAGTATGGCCGTTATGCTTCGCGTGTCTCGGTTCCGCGTCTAGCCGGCGAAGACGAGTTGTCGGGTTGATTGGCAGACCGACGCACTAATCAGGTTCTTACTCTGTGGCCTCAGCTTGATGTTAAACCAATAAGACGAAACGTAGCTGGCATGTGGGCGGGTTGAGCAGTGGAAGGTGCGTGTTTCGATGTGACTGTGGTGGCTGCGGTGTAAACCCAACTTTAAAACGAGCTTTATGCTGCTTTGAGTCACCAGTTCTGAAACTTAAGTCGTGAAAACTTGCAACACGTTTATAGACGGATTTTATTATTTTCTTTGGATACTATCCACTTTCTGTCAATTATCTAGCCCTTTTTTTTTTTTTACATTAATGTTTCTTTTTTCGTTTTTTTTTTTGCTTTATATGCCACTGCTCTGACCCAGGGCTGTCCCAAGGTAGGGCCCTACACGTTAAGATTGTAGGATCTTCCCACAACAAATGTTTACTAAGGTTCAACAGGTCCTCTTATGTAATCCATATGTGACTGTTCCTGCATTATACATCTATCTTGCATAGTTTACGACACAAAAACAAATAAAATGCAAAACACTAAATGCTGCACCACTAAATCTGCTCAGTTTAAATCCCACAACTCAAGTTATATATGTTTAATATGATAGCATACGGAATGTGACATGTTCAAAAATGTACACTTTTTCCAGTAAGACTATTGCTGGTATAATCTGGTATATTGCAAACCTAACTTCTAAAGTAATTCTAGAGCTCTTGGTTCCCCCATGCTGGTGTGGGGGAAGGGCCGTAGCAGCTGCTTCGCTTGCTTTGTCTTTGGTCAGCTCTCCTGAAAAATGAATTAGTCAAAGTCTAGGCTAAAAAGTTTTCTAAATTTAAGGGATGAACCAGTATCTACATATAACAGATGGCAAAGCAGATAAATAACTATTAAATTAGATCTTGGAGCATTTGTTATTTGCAGACTTTAATAAGAACAATGTTCCTATTTCTTTAGGCAAATTATAAAAGGGAACAGTTTGAGGGTCAGAAAGTAGAATTTTGGTAAAAACACCGCAACTCCCAATAAGCCAACTGTAAAAACTTTATTAGATACACCTGTTGAATTTCTTGTTAGCAAAAACTGTGAATTGTCCAGCACACATGAATTTATAAATATAATAAACACATGGAACCTTGAAGCAGATGGACTACAGCAGCAGAAGATCAGACCTGAACATGAAACTGAGACTACAGTTTGCACAGGCATGACAAAAATGGACAATGACAGACTGCAGGAGACACAATTTCAGTCAGAAGTGGCTGATTTGGTTTGAACAACAGATGTGGGGTCATTATAGCTGATCATGTCCAACCCTTTGTGACCCCAGAGTGCAAATTCTATGCATGTTACTGCACTATATAACAAAGCTCAAATAATCTAAAACCGGTTTTGCCTAAAGTCACTGAGTTTTTTTTTTTTTTTTTCTTGAACAGGAGATTCACATATGGGTATCCGTTTGTCAAATCTAGCAAATGTGTGATGCTTTCATGACAACATAGACTCAAATTCTTCAGAAATGCTGCCATCAACTTTGCTGTTGAATCAATGTTGCAAAAAAACCAAGATAGTTCTCAAGGGAAAATGGGGTGGAAACCAGCAACAAAGTGGCCGGTGAGGACATTGTAGAAAACCCAGTGCACAAAAAGAACAATGAAAAGTAGCAAAGGTTCAAAAACTCTAGAGGACCTGAAGCAGAGAGAAAATCACAAATGTAGACCACTTAAAAATAGACCAAGACATTTTCAGTTACTGGAAGTGAAACAAAGGAGAAAATGTGGTTGCGGAACAGAATATCAATTGAAAACAGAAAGAAAATAGTTGAGCAGTTACAATGGGGTAATATGATTATTATTATTATTGGTGTTGTTGTTGCCATAGCATTCTAGTTAAGTGCTATTAGGTCATATGCGTTCGAATCCCCACTTATCCCACTACGTACTAAAACTCCTAGAGCAGGAGAATTAGAGCTATTTTTTATCCACATATTGAACTGGTTAGTATGACTACACAACATTGATCACTTTTCAGATTTTTCTCTCTTTGGTTGTCTTCTCTTTCTTTTTACACGACTCAGGTAACTCCTAAATAAACATGACTTACTCCCTATGAAATTCAAAGCAATTTTTTCCAGACCTGCACCAAGTAGTAAAGTTTAGTTATTAGTGGTTCATTCTTTTATGCTTTGATTTGTGCTTGGTGCAGAGATTTACTTCATAGCAGACTCCCAGTGTGAGTCATGCACTTTGCTCTGTCAGACTTACTGTAAAGCACTCGATACTGAGTTTTCCAAGAAGTCCTCTCAGTTCAATATTAAAATGTGCAATTAATGACCTCGGATTGTGGCTCAGTGTCTCCATCGTGAGGCTGTTTGTGCAAACTACAAGTGTCTTGTTCCCCTGCCAAATGATGGAAAACTAATTATTGCACTGACTCAGAAAAACACATAAAAGTTTCTTCGCTTTCAAATTCATAGGAAAGAATGTTGAGTGGCAAACAAATGTGGGAGGCTGGGTCATTGTCGTAATCACCCACTAGAACAAGAGTCCAATGGCAGATCTGTGGATGATTTTCGAGAAATACATAAATGATTGCACACACTCTCCATCTAACTGAGACATTTTGTCTTACTTACAATAATGTGTCCTTTTCTACTTTGCTTCAATAAAATATTCCATGTCTAATTTATTGCAGGACAGCTGAAAAGAAAAAAATAATTCACAATTTAAAAAAAAAACAAAAAAAACTTTAGTTTACCTTTAGTGGGAGAGTGAAAACACGCCCAAAGATATCATACAGTCATGAGCAAGTGTTGAATTTAGAGAATCTTCACCTCGCAGAAAACATTAACTTACAAAAACCCCCCAAAAAAACCCCGACTTATTTGACATGTAATTATTTAAATAAAAGATACTAAACGTTGCATTTTGGGGCAGTTGTTGGAGCAGAGTGTGAGAATAAAGAATCTTTTTAAATAAGTCTAATTTAACCAAAAGGCCTTTTGTAAAGTCTTGCTCAGAATATATGTTTTTACGCTTGTGAAGAAAGAAGTATGCTCAAGGCTTTAAAAAAAAAAGCAGTTTTTGTGCTTTTTTTTTTTTTTTTTTTGCAGTAGAGAGTTCACACACACACACACACACACAC
>NW_006800047.1:827278-856416 GCF_000485575.1 Poecilia formosa | reverse complement strand
GTCACTACAGATTCTGTGTTCCTGCTTGAATACATCAGCCTTCATCTGCGTCTATGAATCCCGCGAAGACAGCGATCTGTGCTGTCGCGATCGATTCAGACGTTTTGGTGTCCGGGGGAAAATTCCGTTTGAAAACGACTCACGCGGCATGCTTTCCCCCCAACCCGCTTTTAACATATTTGCAGTACTCATACCCCTATGAAGTTTGCTTAGTTTTTGTCAGATGCATTCTGTTGGGGGATAGATCTTGGCAAAAAAATGAAACAAAAAAAAAGTACGTAATTGTGAGGTGGAAGGAAATGTTTTATTTTTATTTTTTCTACCCTGAAAACATTTTGCAAAAAAAGAATTTCGAAAGACTAGCTTGTATTTTTATTTAGCCCCGTGTACCTTTAGATTTAAGCAGACAGATCTGCGTTTCCATTGGCCACATAAATTGCACAAATTGGAATTACGAAAATAAACTTGCTTAGCAATCATACAGCAGTTGTGAAAAGAAACAACATGTTTTTCGATAAAACGTTTTCGCTTGGACGAGGCGGTTTATTAGGGGTCTTGAAATGTGATCAACAACCGGATGTTACCACCGGCGGAAACGACGAAGAAGACGACCAGAATGGTAGAAGGACGATGGCACGGCAGTCTTTTTTTTTTCTTTTTTTTTTTTGACTTATTGCGTGAACTAACTTATTCACGCGTGATCTTAATTGCATTTCTTATTTAATGGAACAAAACAATTACAGAATTATAAATAATGGAAACGCAAATTTGCACAAATGGGGTGGACGAGGGCGGATTGCAGAAGCTGCAAAAGGCGAACCTGACACAGTGGCACTTAGATTTACCATTCCTCAGAACATTTTCCAGAATCCACAAAAAGTATTTTATGCATGAGAAGTTTCTCAGTGTTTCAGAATAATACAAGGCGTTTAAATATTTGTGTTTACAGACAAACCTGGTTGCATGTAGACATGTATTTAATACCAGACTGACATCTGAGAGAATATTCTGATGGTAACATTATCATAAAAATATATTTTTTTGTATGTTTTCTTTTTGTATGGGCCAGGGGGGAGGGGGTGTTCCGTGTTTCCTTTACATTAGCTTGTCTCCGCTCCCTTCAGGCGTTTCCGGGGATCATATGCTCGCACTCAACACGGCTGCTGAGAAGATGGCTTTGGTGGAATCTGCAGAGATGATGACGCTGGCAGCTGGAGACTTGACGCACGGCCTCTTCATCTGTCTGTTATCTGCACTCATCTGTCGTGTTTTTCCCCCGCCTTGGTGTTTTTTTTTTTTTTTGCTTTGTACAACACTAAGCCGTCAAAAGATATCATCTGCCAAAGTACATCATTTAGATCCAGTGGCAACACATCCGGCTGACAGAAAAGATTCCCTCCATGCTACAAATCAGTGTGTATTAAATACTCGGCGAGTTTTAGTTTGTATTTTCACTGCATTGACGTTCAGCATTTTAGGACTTCAACATTATAGCTTACTGTAGCTAAGCATCCATTAAGACTTTTAAGTGGGTTTCTGAGCATCCAATTAAACTAATGACTTTCTGGAGCCTAAAACATACAGAGTAGTCTGTCAAGTGTGATCTTAAAGAGACAGGAACTCTTTATTTTATCCTGAAGCCTTGTGATAGAAATAATAACCAATGGAAAAGGATGCTAAAATATAATAATAAAATCAAGGGAAAAATATATCTTGACATATTTGTAATGTTTGAGGTGATTTGCTGAATTTAAAGAAGCAGTATTATGTTTTTTTTCCAGGCAGATATAGTGCCATTTTATAACATAATCAGGTAACTATGTTAACTTTAGTTGTTATGAGAATCCTTTTTATATCAAATATGACCTAAAAGAAATGTTAATTCCTAATTTAGTGCCATGAAACTGGGCCTCTGTCTCTTTAAAAGCTCCTGCACTAAAAACTGCAGCTCCTAGAAGGAGCTGGGTCTCAAAGGCGGAGCTTGGTCCACCCAGGCGTTTTTCACAGCTGATTGGTTGCCACGGGAGATTTCATGCATGTTTCTCAAACATGCATGAAATAATCAAGGCAGCACTCCAGGTATGTTTTTGATGAGGGAATAACATCATAACATGATATAAATCTCAGAAAAGTCAATTTTACACAAAGCTACCCCTTTAAGGAGGAGAGGCTACTTTCTCTCAGCACTACTGAAAACTAGTGAAAAGCAACAGCAGGAATCACCCTTCACTATCGGGCTCTACTCGGTACGTTATTTTAAAAATAAATGAGTGAAATCTTTGTTCAGTTACAGGGTTCACACTTGTTAAGCAGTTTCCTATAGTCACTTCATGTGAAACAAGTACATTTTCATAATCATATAGCCCATTCATGTAAAAGTGGAAGAAACACTTCAAGTTCCCTAACAGAGTCAGTGGATCAGATTACTCTTCGACTGACATCATAATATTCAAGATTTATGTGATAACAACTTCCCATTTCGCTACATAGCACAGGTCTGGGGTGGTTGAATTCACAGAGTTTAGGTGGTTTAAAAATATTTAGACATGTAAGCTTTTTAATTTTCTGTAAGATGGAGATACAGTCAATTTAAGGTTAAATTGAGCAGCAGCTGGCTGCAATAATGTGCCTTTAATGCTGTCAATCCAAATGCTAAAAACCTGATTGTCAGTCATGTTTTCCACAGTAATTAGCATGCTGCTAACTTTCCTGTTAGCAGTAAAATATCAAGTAAAGGATTCTGAAAACATTCACAGGTGTATGCTTACCAGTCCTGACGTAGGTTCTATAAAAGGACAGAGCTTATTAATGGCATTAATAAAAAAAAACCTCAACAGCCCAGATGGGTCAAAATTAAGTTGAAGCTAACCAAAACAATCCTCCACCTGAAAGCTAGATATACGTTTAAGAAGCTAACATTAGCCGAGATTTTTTTGACTAAATTTCACTAAATGTGGCAAAAAGTTGCATTGATGCCTCATGCCTGTAGCTTCATTTCATGTTGATGTTGACAAAAAAATAAATAAATAAATAAATAAATAAATTTCAGGATGTGCTATCAGATTGAATGTCAGTCCCAGTGTAAAAAAAAAAAGAAGTGACATTCAGATTGCCATAATCTTAGGAATTTAAACAAACATCTGCTTAAATAGAAATCACTACAGTGGCGTCTAAATTTCTGCACACCTGACCAAAAAAAAAAAAAAAAAAACGAGTTAGGAAACAATAATTTTATGAGCATTAGTGGCCTGGGCTGAGGCTGATTGTTACTATTAACTCCCCGTGGAGGTCACTCACGACACAGCCTCACATCCCAGCAGCCATCTGTCCATTAAGGAAAGGCTCTGCCTGTCAGATTACATTTCCTGTTCTTGGTCATTTTACACCTCACACCTCGCCCCTTATTGCATTGCTCATTGCTACTTTGTGTCCCAGGGGAAATCAGCTGCCAGTTTGAGCGGGTTTTAGGTTCTTATTGATTGGATGTTTATTGGCTGCATGTTGTCATTCAGATTGGTTGTTTTTGTCCAGATTAGGCTTTAGCAGATATTGTGACCCAAAGGGACGGAGCTCAATCTTATACGCTGCCTCTCTCATGGGAGGAACTAGGGCAAGATATTGGAAAGCCTTGTTTTCCTTTATACCCCGACAGGGAAACAACTGCAAAGTGCATAGGACAAGCATTTCTCTTATTCCATTGGCTTATTGTTGTTTTTTTGGCAGTGCTGGGATCACACACTTTTTGTGATTGAGTTGTAAAATTAATAAGTTAATCTAGATTCTAGAAGATAACTAATGCACTACAGGACTTATGGCCCTTCAGATTTTAAACCTACACCTATACAAACTTCAATGTCCTTATTTTGTATTTTACACCTGCACCATGTAGGATCAACGTGTTATTTCAAAGGGTTAGTTTTCATGTGACTTATCATGACTTTGAAAGTCGACGTTATGTGTATCTTAATATTATGACTTTTATTCTTGTAATTATGACTTCCTGTCGGGCTTTTATTTTTTTTCTTTCATGGCAGAAATGGGCTCCCATAGCCGTGAAGATTTAAGTTTTGATGTAATATATTTACAGACTGTTTTGTTCAGTTATTCCAGTCGACAGTAGCTTTTTTGATTTCCTTCAGCATCCTCAGTTATTGATGTGTTTTACCACCAAAATGTCAATTTTAAGTTGAAACATTGGCCATTTAAACCACAGCAACGCAGTAGAAAATGAAATACATTAAACTACACGTGAATAATTCAATGTTCCTTTTACTTTGGCGCCGAAGGGACTCAGTTCAGCTTTACGGCCACGTGCAAAGCGATGCGATGTGTTTGTGCTTCTTATCCTCCTCGTCGCAGGAGCTCATTTCCTTTTTATTTCTATTTTCCACATTAAGGAGGGATCAAGCGCCAGACGGACATTGTGAGCAAATGGTGTGTGAAAGGTGCAGAGTAGCGCGCAATATCCTCCAAGAGCAGAGGATTATTGTGCTTTCTGTTCACGTCTGCTGACAGGACGCATCGTTTAGGCTGACAAGGGAGGGTTACTTAAAGTAAGCAGAGAAAAATCTGTGTATTTTCGCATGCTGTATAGAAAAAGAGCTGGACTTTATGAATAATAGGAGTAATTCTTTTTTTTTTTTTTTTTTTGGAGTAATTCTTTTTTTTTTTTTTAAAAAGAAAGAATTTAATTGAGGGCATTGTTAGTATCTGAGGTACAAAACTGGGACTAATGGAGGTCAGACCTGGCGACGGGATTTAGCGGAAAAAAGAAAAAGGAAAAAAAAGAAACGCTGGGTGAAAAAGTAACAAAAGAACACAAAGAGACGGTTTATAACGCCAGGTAATAGCGTAAAGGTTGTGAACTGATTTCTTTTCCCGCGCGCTGATTGCCACGTGGGAACAAATGAGCGAGCTGCCAATCTGCTGAACTGATTTCTGGGGGGGGCTCAGGTTTGCTGATTAATGAAATGTGGGAGGACAAAAAGACGACGGCAATCCCTCGCTGCTTTTTTTCTGATTGGGCTAATCACCCAATTCACAACCCCCCCCACACCCACCACCACCACCTCCACCACATCCAGCCTGGGATTCTAGTCTGGGATTCTTTAACACCGAGAAGAAAACTGCATTTCTCTCTCGCTCTCTTATTTATTTATCTTTAATTCACCCTCCCATCATCTCGTTTTAAATCTTGCACCATTACCTCCAGTTTTTCCATAGCCCCTCATGTGTCATCTATCTGGTTCATTTTAATGGCAGCCTCATAATTATTTAGATGATTATGTGTTGCAAGCCATTTAGCATGCTCAATGACACATGTGGAGTTTATTTGCTGCCGCAGCTATACTTCCATAGGAACGGAGGCGAGAGGCTAAAGATGGCGGATGTTGGCCCCAACGCCGCTGCCGCCGCCACCTCCACCTCCGCCGCCGCCATGGTGCTGTCAGCGAAGCACGTCCGAGCCAAAATTGTTTGATAAATTGCAGCTGTTTACGTAATATGCTATGCCACATCAAAGAGCTAATGCCGTACAAATAAGGTACGCTTCCTGCCGCAGCACTGCGAGGCGACGTTCGGCCGGACTAATGGCGTGTGTCTCGGTTGACCACTGAACCCACATAACAAATCGCGCCATTGAACAAGCTATTAGGACGGGATAATGGGCAGAGCTGCCTGGTGCTGAATATAACCGCGCGTCTCCTTCCAGTCTTCCTAAAACAAAACGGGAAGACTGCAGATGAAATCCAGTTTATGCTGTGATTTCAAGAAAAATATTTAAAGAAAAATTTATTTTAGAGCTCGTGTATTTAAAAATGTACTTTCTATGTTCTGGGTAAAGGTATTTTTAGGGAAGTATACGGTCGCGCGCATGAAGATAAAAGCAACGGCACTGCCTGGCCTTTAGTGGCTGCAACGATGCCAGACGACCACCAGAGGGAAGCACAGGCTCAGTAAAATGTGAACGGAGGCTGCGAGTCCCGCTAAACCCAGCAGAGTTTGGGGTTTTTAAAAGCTACAAAGCTGCATGTCAGACAGCTGTCATGTTGCTTGTCAGTGTATCTTTTTTTTTGCTACAAAGCTATTTACTCCTGAGAGGTTTTGATTTTTCCTTTTACTTTCCATGAACATCAACAGGAATCTGTGGCAACTGCAACTATAAAAACACACATTTAGGTTTTACTCAGCTTCTAAAAGAAAGAAAACATTTGTGTTCAGTTTAACATCGACTGGCTTTTTTGCTATTTATTTTTTTTGGTATGTTGTTTGGGTAGAAAATTGTATCTTCAAAGTATGCTTTGCAAGATTACTCATGCTCCTTGAACTTTTATGCATGTTGTCAGTTTACAACAAAGTACTTTATTAGGACTTCATATGGTAAATCGTGATTGTTGAGGAAGCATCCCACCCTCCAAACCCTCCTCCAGCCCCCTCAAAAATAAAATAAAATAAAAAAATAAAATCTGAAAAGTGTGGAGTGAATGTAAAATAGATATGGCCATGAAAATTAATTTTGTAATTATTGAGAATGGAACAGGTTTATGCAAGACTTTTTTCATCTTCCTACTCCCTTTTCACAAGTATGTGTTGTAAGAGAATGTGTTTGTGGAAAATTTGAACTTTGTTGTTCTTCAACATTTACAATTCAATGGCCTCAGTTCTGAAGGTTATCCTTTTTTAATGTGACAGATTATGGAAAAGCTCCAGCATAAATAATATGTAAGGCATTGTAATAACAAAAAAAAAAGCAACAAAAAAAAAATTCCAATTGATAATTTACTGGTGCTGAAACTTCTTTTCTCTGCCGAGCCCAGATTGTTCCCTCGCCGCACAGCTTGCAGAGGAGACGTCGGGCGCAGCGTGCTGCAGCTGGGTCTTGACGTGCGCCGAGAGTCTGTCACCGCGCTCGAGGACCCCTCTGTCATCTCGAGCATCTGCCGTGACTCCTCGGTTGGAGAAGCTTCTGGAACAATCACAGTTCTCTGCTCGTCAGCACCTGGCGCTCCTGCCTGCTTCCGCCCACAGCGTGTCAGCCTCTCGACAAACGCACGTTTAACCGCTTGTGTCCCGGCGGAGCGACGTTGTCCCCTTTCAGGGCCTCCCCCCGCCGTACAGCTCAAAGTCTCACGTAAAAAAAAAAAAAATATATATATATATATCTATATATTTATGCATATATATAGATACATATATTTTATTTATCTATATATTGACACTGACGCACACAGTTTCATGTTTCAAAGCTCTTATAGTGCGTGTATCAAAAATTAGTCATGGAAGACGTTAGAAACAAACTGTTTAACATTTTCAGGGTGGGATTTCTCCCGTGACCCAAATAAGAAATCATTATACATGAAGAAAGCTTTTTATTTTTTAACAAGCAGATCTGAAAAGTGTTGCATTCTCAGCTCACTTAATTTTTTTTTTTTTTTACGTATTTGACCTTTAGTTATAGGTTGTCTTACTGAGATCCAGGATTTCATTTATAAGACAGACCTATTTTGGTAAAACACAACCAACAAAACAAGTAATTAAGAAGTTTGATTCAATTAAACAATCTAATAAAATACAAGCTAAAGCAAGGCCAAGACAAAACATGTAAAACTTGATATATTCTGTTTCTACAGCAACATTTATGCCACAATATATAATTGGACTTGGCTAATTTTTTACAAGTCACTCTTCAAAATAGGAATACAGTAAAATATGGTATGTGTGTGGTTTTCCTTCTAAGTCTACAAACTGCTTGAAGAAATCAGCTTTTTACCCAACCCTAACACCAAATCAGTTACTTTAAAATTTAAAACTGTAGTAAACCCTGCAAAAAATGTTTTAAAAAGTCCGGATGAGGTTCTAAGTTTATCTTGCTGGATGATTAAAGGTGATGTTTGTGAGGCAGCTCAAAGACTGGAGATCACACATGCTTATCAACGGCAGCAAGCTGGTGAGAGATCACATCCTGCAAGACTTGTCAAACCGACCGAATGCATGAAACTCCTGTGCACAAGGGCGACAATTTAACTCAAACAAAATGTAGCTGTTTCCTAACCGACAATAAAAGTTTAAGAAGAAGAATGAAGATGCGACTGTCAGCTTCCCCAAATTTGCTACTAACAAGGATTTTATGGAAGAGACTTTCCCGAAAATGACCATCATACATTAAATAAAATGTTAAAACCTTAAGATTTACAAATAATTGACTAGTATAGTAACATTATGCAGATTTTACGTCATACCTTCCTTTTTAAAGGTGCAGTATGATGCTTTTTTCAGGCACATAGTGCCATTTCATAGCATAATCAACTCACATTGGCAACTCACATTTTCCAACTGTCCCTATATAGTGCAGACTGACACAAACTTTATCTAAATGGGAACCGTGGGTAAAATCAAGAATTAAAAAAAAATCTCTTGCAGTGTGTCATCAGCTTTATGGGAGCAAAGGGAGGCATCTTGGCCTCACTCGGTCTCCATAACAACCATTTATTTTAAGGTACACATCTTCAGGAGGAGTAGTGCTCTACAATTCAGGTAAATTGAGTTATTGAATATTTTCCGTGTTAAAATGATTTATACGCACAGGATATAGGTGGAGGCTGAAGGTATGTAATGTTGGGAACAAGACAAATAGCAACTCTTAACAGAGTAAGAACATAACGTGAGATTACAAACTAAGATTAAATAAAAGGGAATACCGGTGAAAAAGCCACCTTTACAAAATTATAGTATTACTCTAACGGCAGCGTCTTATTGTTGGAGCAGGGTAAAGTGAAAAAAAATATATATTGGGAGTCTTGCTGAAATGAAAGGATGTGAGAGCTTTAAAAGGGAGATATTGCTTTTTCTCTCTCTCTCTCTTTCTACACACCTGAGGCCGAGAGCAGGACCCTGACTGGAGCAGTGCTTTCTTCTGAGGAGGTAATTTACGTACAATATGTTGTCTAGTTAAAATAGACTGAAGTTTCAGATGTATTCAGACAGGTAGTGAGTAACAGGACCAAACTGAAAAACAGTTTGTTATTAGACACACAACATGTTCCTAATGAGGATATGTAGCTAATTGCTAGCCAGCTGTGACACTGCATTGGTTACTTTGTTGAAGTTGTTCAAACTGGAAACTGTCGCTAATGTTGCCTTGATGTAACTGCTGTGTATCCACACAAATTTGGTCTTTTGACCATAAATAAGACCATAATGGCGTCTAATGCTTTATGTCTTCCGTCTTCTCCCCAACTTTGTTTCTGTTTTTTTTCAGCCTCCACATGTTAGTATTTTTGGGTTGTTTTGCTGTTGAGACACGAACTTCCACCTTCGCCCCTGAATTACTTTTTTTTCCCATCAAAGTGAATTCACACTCACCTCCATCTCAGCAGCTCACAAATTTATTAACCTCAGTATATTTTTTAGTTTCTTCAAAGGTTCACCCTTGCCTTGTGTCTTTTATTTTTACGAAGTATCCACGGCTCCACACTGTGGGACTGCATCTCTTTCTCGTCACTATTAATGATTAAATGATGATTGAAAGTTCCTTCACCTGACTGCTTATGGTTATGTATTTAGTCTGCTGATTGAAGCCTCTCAATCAGAAGCCAGGTCTGTAATCAAAACCCTGATTATAACCTGCAAAAATACACTGTCTCCCCACTCAGCCAGCCTGAAACTCATCTCTCCATTTATTTCAATTAATTCCTTAATGATGTTCAAGTCAAGCTGTATTTCCACTTTTTTTTCTCTCAACTAAATCAGTGCTTAAGTGAAGGAAAGGGTGATCTTCTCTGGCGTCTTGTTTTCTCTCAGATTGATTGTCGAGCCAGGAGTCATGACAACCTGTTTACATAGCAGATGAACGCGAGAGAAAATCCTCTTTACGTTAACCTCAGTTATGACGTTTCCACGTATGACATGAAATCAGACAGTTTCAGTTCATAAATTATTCAAAAATATGGAGCAAAACTAGGATAACCAAACGTATTTCAAGTTGTTAATGAAAAACATCGAGATGTAGGACTCGAAGGGTTTTTTAAAAACCTTTTAAAGTCACTCAAGTGTGACTAAAATTGTTAAATCAACATGAGGGGCAGGTGGACATTATTGGGGTCCTCCAAGGAACACGTTTAGGACCTCTGTCACTTTGTAAAGTGTTATTAGCTGCGTTTCTGTTGATCATATTATTTCGCAATTTGACATTTTGAAAATAAATGCTCTTAATTTAAATGTGACAATTAAAAAAGGAAAAATAATCAAGTTTTTCGTGCTCCAGTCCGTCACTCACCTGATCAGAATCTCTACCGATGCGTCTCGACTCTGAGAATCTGCGTTCAAGAGGAAGTGGTTGGACAACGATGGCGAACAAAGATCCAGGGCTGAGCTTTTCTCACAGGTGAACAAACATAATGTTGAACAGATCTGATGAGTCGTCAGCACACAGTGTGGCAACTGCTGCTGCCAAGCCCAAGAAAATAAAACTGGCAGCCATGTTAATGCCAAAGGAATATCCTTATCAGTGTTGCGTCTTTATCATTAACGGGGAGGTGGATGAAAATTAAATTACTTGTTGTTGGTTTTTGTTGTTGTTTTAATGAATTATGATTTCTGCCTGAGAACTTTTGTGGCTTTTGGGATAATGCCGTACTGTTCTGTCTGCTGTCAGCTTTATTTTCGGATCCTGGTGGTACATTAAAAGAAAAAAATTATATCCATTTATTCTTGAATGCAGATGACATCTTTATTAGGAGGGTATCATAGAATGTGATATAAAAAAAAAACCTAAAAAAAAAAACAAACTAGTGGGACTCGAATAAAAATTGTAATAAAATTAATTGCAGCGTCTGTAATTAATTAATTGCGATTAATCACACATTAACTCACGATAATCAACATTTTCAATTCAAAAACCCTTTTTGTTGCTAAATTATTTAATACATTGACATATGAGCTTAACAACAAAGATATTTATTGTTTTCAATCTTACTTATGTTTTTGAGCCATAAGATTGGTGAAAAGTGCTATTATACCATTCAGCTTTCAAGTGCTGAATGGTACTTACTTAAAAAAATACTTTTGAAATGTGGACTCTGGATGCTGACATTAGCGTTAGGGAAGTCTGTGCTGCTGCAACATGTTTAGCATTGACATGTTATTTTAGACTTGATTAGCTACGCTGATAGGCCAACTCCTTTTTGCCCAACTTGAACGCAACAATGGTCTTTTCCAGTGTCCCTTCAGATCATTTTTTTTGAAGCCACAATTAATCCCCAGTGAGCCAAAAGAGACGGCTTTGTTATACATGATTTTTGTTTGTGGATGTAGCACGTGCG
Organism: Poecilia formosa; assembly: GCF_000485575.1. Lineage (NCBI taxonomy): Eukaryota > Metazoa > Chordata > Actinopteri > Cyprinodontiformes > Poeciliidae > Poecilia > Poecilia formosa. The sequence goes on along the minus strand of NW_006800047.1, from coordinate 845,098 downwards.
CCACATTTACGGGCGTGTCAGAAACGCAGAATTACAAAGGTTTTGATCAGAACAGATTTGACCAGGAACCTTCGTATGGATAAAAAGAATGTGATTAATTGCGTTAAAGTTTTTGATGACGATACTTGGACATTACCATGGTTTTGCATAAAATCATCTGAATAGATGAACAGTGCAACATAAGGCAATTGAAATTTTGAACTAAGATCTTGTGGAGATTAACAGCTAAAAAGCAGAAGGAGCCATGACTGCATCACCTGGGCTTCCTGAAGTTGACTAAAAGAATGGTTACCTTATCTTTTGACTTTGAAGTAAGTAGTAGTTTGGTCTCCTGATGGATGTTTTCTCCTGTAACAATCAAAGAAATAAACAATTCTTCAGAAAATATATTAGCTGTAAAATAGTTGGTCTACGGCGCAATCAGCTTTTGCATATAAATCAGACTTCATTTTAATGAAGCAATGGTGTGTTTTTTTAATCATGGTGATGACATGATTGCATGCATAATTTTATTGATTATTAATGTGCAGACACTGAAAGTCAGAGGAACCAGCATTACCTGTTAGTCTTGAGCAAATGTTGTACAGCGTTTGAAACTTTTGATTCACTAAACCCTCAACAAACTGAGATTAATAGGAGAGTGACCTTAACTGATGTTCAGCGTATGTTGAAAAATAAACCCTGGCTCGAATCCTTAGACAAACAAGAATGTATTCCTCCAAACCCGTTGATTATGATGGAAAGTCCTCTTTCTTTCAATGGCCAGACAGACACATGGTCCAATTCTGAGACGAGGATTTAAACTTCTGTTTGACATAAACTTGTAGTTGGAGTATCCTTGGTTACGCTGAGGAATCTTTGCAGACATATTGCTAAGTAGGGTGCTGAGGCGCCTGACCACTTTTTCACTCTGGTTTTCTTCTCATAATGTTCTTCTCTGTCCATCACTTGGTAATTATTTCTTCCATTAACTTTGTTCTCTCACTGGTTTTTTATTCCGCCATAGAAAGGATCCCTGAGCCAGTGAATAGTTGAGTTAATTTCCTGGTTGGAGTCATTAACTCAGCTATTGCTGGCTTAACTTCACACACTGTCTTTGTTTTTCTTGCTCAGACACAGCACTGCGGGTCCATTCCTTACCTGTTCATCTGCGCCTCTTTCTTGAGGCAAAAGTTGCTGACTGAACCGGTGCTGCCATTAATGTTTCCTTTTTTAAAAGTCATAAATAAGTGACAGCTAAATCTAATGGTATTGTGCCAAAACTAGGATTGAAATTGATTGGGTTGGTGGATCTTTACCGGTATACGTACCAAACTGGATTCTATATGTTCATTTGTAAATTTGACCCGTTCGTCCCACCTAAGCTGCCCTGAGAGCACTGTTGAAATCTGCTGTTGGACTAAATCAATGATTGTGTCTTTTAAAGTTTTTTAAGCCTAGGTTGCTGTTGCTGGTGGTTAATAAATCTGATCAAAAATATAATCAGACAGATTTTTTTAAAGACTTGTCTCCGTTGTTTGAACAAGGCTGCATCTGCTTAAACAGACTATACAACATTGGAATACTCCCGAGGACTGCTAAGTCACCATAGAGCAAATATTTGGAGGTTTTTCAGACACCCTTGCTGGTCTTTCCAGGGTCGAAATTCCCATCTGGGGCTCTGAAACCGTGCACAGACCATTTCTGATTTGTGATTTGCTTCCTTAAATAGGCTTAAAGTGAGATACTGATTGCCTGACAGAGGGAAATGAGTCTACAGCCGGTGTTAGTGGTTTTTTTTTCAAATGTGAATTGACAGGGGGGAGGTGGGTGGTTAGGTTCAATCCACTATTGCTGATGAGCAGGTTGATTTCTATTAACCTGCAGCCTGCAGATCAAACACGCCGTTCCGTGCCGCTGCCGCCTCTGAGAGGGAGAGAGGAAGCCGAGATTCGGCCGCCAAACTTTTATGACAGAAAGTCTGCTTAATGGGCTGGAAGATTCCACCCATTTAGCCCTGAAATAAAAGGAATCTGGTCGGCGTTCAGGAAAAAATGGCTGCTTCCAGTTAAAGTCCCCTAGTGTATTGGAAATTAGGGAATTACAAGCACAGTGATCAATCTTTGAGGAGTGTGTGCTTTTGCATAAAACGCTCCAGTGTTTCCCGAGATATGAGGAAGTAGAGCGAGGCAAGGCTCCATCCACTGCCACATCGGATGCATCGCCGCCGCTTCGACTCGCGTGACCAAACTGGACTTGTGGGTAAAACTTAAAAGCTTGCACCGACTTTTTTTCACAAGCTGACACCGTTATATTTAAATTGTGAATCTTACACTGGAAAAAAAAAAAAACAAAACAAAACATGGAAACAACAGAAGAATTTGAATTTGTACTGATTTTTTGACCTCCCCACATCCAGGAAATCTTGGGACTACGTAAAACACACGTCATCGTTTCAGAACGAGCCGTTTTGAGGCTAGTTCACACGGCAGGATTTTGGAACGGCTGGCCAATTTTCAAAACCTGAGAGACCACACAAGTACAGATAAAAAAATCAGGTTAAAAAAAAACATATAAAAACTAGTTTGACTATACAGCATGTGGTGTACTGCTTCTGGCGTGTGGCTGGACACCACACGCTGTTTCACTCACCAACATTCAGATTCCAGACAGGAAATCCCATAAAAACCCGTGACCTGAGCTCCTAAGCCGCCATCACTATCTGTATCTGTATCATGTCTGCTTCTATCTACCGGTAAAGTAAGACGGTAGATAGATACATATGAATGATTTTGTAGTCGTATTGAGGGGCAGACAACAGAGCTACATATGTTGCTTTCTGTGGCAGGTGTTAGACCAAGTTCTGTGACCACCATATATTGTGACCTTCGGAGGCGCTGTTGCATTTTAACACTGTGCTATTTCAAAAGAAGAAAACTTCACATGAGGGGAAACAAACGCAAAAGAAAAAATAAAGAAAAGGCCAAACAAAGAAAAAAAACAACTAACATATGGCCACTAATATTGTGACTGTTGTGGAAATATGGAAATAGTTCATTCCCATTGGCAGTCAGATTGATCAACACTAATAATGCCCCCACTAAGATTGTCTGAAAATGTTAAGTTATATATACCTAACATATTATTATTTATGTATTTACAGGTGTGAACAAGCAATCGAACTCTGATGCGGACCTAAAAGACAAACTGCTGTACGCCTACACACCTCAGTTTCATGTGAATGCCACGCGGAAGCAGGAAGCAGGAAGCAGGAAGTGAAATGTATCACGGGGCCTTCTGGGTAAATGCATCCAAAACAAACGTGTGTCTCTAGCGCTAGTAGGAGAAATGGCTTGTCATCTTTTACCAAACACAAAAGAGAAATACTACAACTGCTAAAATCTGACACTGCTCCATTTTTGTTTACAGTTCCCGACAAAGGAAGTTAAGCTCAGTGTCTTATTCTGAGGTTTCTGTGTCGTTTCCTTCAGTTGTTCTTGGTCCAGCACCGCCACAGGCGAGGAGGGGAACAGGTTTTTTCAAGTGTTTTGGTTCGTTTGACACAGTGCATTATGAAAGAGAACCGCACCAGCTAAAAATGTAACAAATGTTGAAATTTGTTATCAGGCCATTAGGCGTGAAAACGCCCTAAAAGTCAAATACCACTGTGTGTTGTGCTACAAGAACTGATCTTTAGTTTAGCGTTTTAATAGCGTGCCAACTGAAACGTATTCAAGGCGCATCCAAACAGATTTCTGATCATGTCTGAAAATATGCTCTGCTTCCTTACCACCCATGCATGCTGCTTTTCTAAACAATTGTTGACATTTTTTTAGACATTTCCGCTTACCTGGATTACTTTAGGAATGTCAGCTCTAACCACTTTCCACTGATGTGTGAAACTCGATACTTTTCACCCTTTCGAAGCCCTTCAGGGTAAAATAATGGTCAGTTCTTTACAACCCCCCTGAGTAACTTAGGTTAGGGTAAAATACGGTGTCTCCCCCCCCACCTGTCTTTGTGTTTGTCGTAAATCCTCCGTCCCGTCCTCTGATGGATGACACCCACGTAAATGGTTAATAAATTAATGTTTTCATGGTTTTTTGGTAAGAAAGGAACAGTGGATTAATGTTGTGAAATAGCCCCCGTGATAAAAATAGGCTCTGTGATGAAAGGTGTAAGCAAGAAAATCTTTTTTATATATATAAATTGTCTGTATGGGGTGAAGATGAGAGGTGAGGAAGACACAGGGGGAGTAATAGCCAGAGAGCGGAAAGATGTCGGTGATAGTTATAGGATCAGAGAAAGGACTGTGTGTGTGTGCGTGTGCATGCGTGTGTGCACTTGAGAGAGAGAAAGAGAGAGAGAGAGAGAGAGAGAGAAAGAGATAGAGAGAGAGAGAGAGAGCATGTGTGCGTGCATGTGTGTGTGCTGCAGCCTGCACAGGGAGCTGCCTGTGTGCTGATCACTCATGATGGCACCTTAGAGGCCATCCTGTAAGGAAGAAAAATGAAAACTATTAAAGGCTCACTGGGCTATGTTGGCTTTGGTGTGTCAGCAATTATTAGCCAGGGACAGCAGTCTTTAGGTCCTCATATATGGAGGAGTGGGAGGGAAGGCCACTACACTGTGCTGCTTCAGACTGAAGAACTTTCCTTGCAGTGTGGAAACGGCAGTGCTGAGTTTCCTTTCACCTGCAGTTTGTGGTTGGTTATATGCTGGAGTGGTGGGTGATCTACTTTCCTAAGTCCTCTTCTCCGTCTTTAGCTCAGCGACCAAAGGTGTTGTGGTGTTTTCCCCGCTCCGAGATCAGATGTCAGTCAAACTGGGTAGTTGGGAAATGAGACCTCTTTTCCCCGTATGGCTCTTCATTCAGCTCGCTCTCCTTGTTGCATGATGAGCTGCCGGTTAAAGGTTTCCAACCCAGATGTCAGAATTTTTGTCTCTGGTTTTTGTAAAATATTTATTTAACACTAGCCTGGTCATTTCCGTCCTGTGACATTCCACTCTAAAAACAAATTCTCGCTTCCACCACAGCCCGGGCTTTCTCCCCTTGACTTGGATTGTCGATTTTTGACCGGGCCACTCAGCGAGCAGAAGGAGAAGTTGTGAACGATAATGACGATTTTCTGCGCTCTTCTGGAATTGTAGTCTGCCTGAAGTTTTGGCAATGCTAGCGGAGGACATGAACAGAGCTGTCAGCCTTTGAATTAACATGAACAGCGGCCTCGTTCAGCTCTCTTCTGTTTTTGCAGTGGAGGACCTTTCGCAACTTCTGGTAAGCGTTCTTGGCGTCAAACCGGCGCATTGCATACATTTACAGCCTAACGTTATCAATTGGGTAAAATGTAAAACCACATCAGAACCAAATCGCTCCTGAACACCCGAGAGTCCAGACCCTCTGTGTGAAGCAAACAGTTTAGGACAAATTAGTGGTTTTTACCAGGCTTATTAAACACCAAAACAATTGACAGGTGAACTAGTCTAAATGTTCTAAGCTGTAAATGTGTAATAAATGTAATAAATTTAGCAATTTTGGTCCAAATCGAAACGAGTTCACCAGACTTCAGATGCGTTTTTGGAAAACAAAGTCAATGATACCACACCCAGATATTATTTTTGCAGAGCAAAAAAATGCTTGGCACATATAGACACCCAGCTTCTTTATAATGTAAGCCTGAAATGCTGAGGCAGGACACCTGAAATGCTGAGGCAGGACACCTGAAAGCAAACAGAAGAAAATGTACATTGAGTTTTAGTGCTGTGAATGTGGAAGCCACACTAAACATCTGACAGACCCTGTCAAACAGATGTCTAATCACGTTAGCATTCCAAAAATACACAAGACACCTCAAAGTAAAGCAAATACTGACATGAGAAGTAAAAAATCACAAGTCGGTCAAAGCATTCTCATATTAATCCAGACATAAATGGGATAAGATAAAGCAAGTTGTAGTAATCAGCAACAAATACAGTTTATATCAGTTTTTTTTTTTTTATTGTTTTGGTATCTATAATGATGGGTGTCAAACAGCGCTGCCTCTGCTTACTGATTATTTGAAGGACACGATCCCCATTAATGCATGCTTTCCTGGTATTAGTCACATATCGCATTATGGAACTTCTACCTGGTGGCGAATTCGGTGTCCTTGCGTTCACAGCCCCTGCTGGAAGACTGATCCTCGGCGGACCAACCTTCATTACTCATTACTGCGTTTTGAGGACGCGGGGGACCACCTGTGACACTTATAAATGACTTGCTTTTACAGTTTGCCTATGGCGGAGCTGTTTCTGGGCCTGACCAGATGGCCTGTGATCGACTCTCACGCGGTGCAGCATGACGATCGCCCAAGGGCCCTGTTTACTTTTCATATGAATTACAAGGAGAGGGAAATGCAGCATTACACAGTCCGTGTTCAGCAACATACAGAATGTGTGGACGTGTCTGGTAAACGTGCCTGCTTTAGATCCTTTATGTTCTTCCGAACCAAGAGCGCTAAGCAGTTTTACTCAAGAAACAATAGATCTAAACCAAAAGAACACATCTTAAATAAATCCACCAAATCCTCCGTTATGTGTTCTCTGAATGGAGGACAAAGGTGGACAACGAACAAGAATAGCGAGGTAATCCACGCTGTAGACGGAGGGTGATGCAAGAGGTCACTGAATGTAAACGCTCCTCCATTCAGGTAGTGGTAATCCTCCGGCTATGGCAACTGAGCATGCATCAATCACAGGCTTGTGTATCGAGAGGTGAGCCAACAAGCATTAACCTTGAACCAGAAGTCATTGTCTGGGTGTTCGGCCCCCTCCACTATGCAAGAAAACAAACATCCCGGTTATTTGCAGAATGTAAGTCGGAGCTTGGACGTGTCGCGTTACGACCTGTGCTGGTAAAGCAGACTTTTGAAGGAAGGTTTTAAATTAAAACGAGGAAGAGGGAGGATAACTTTGGAACCTGAAGTTACATTTTAGGAATTCAGAACAAGAAATGTGACTGGAAATCACTCAGAAAGGCAAATTGGGCACAGGTTTTTTTTTTTTTTTTGGACGTAGGCTTAGAAAAAACACACACAATATATGAACATTGCAGTCACTTCATTGAATTATTTAACACTATTCATATAGGAACCAAACAATGTTTTTACTTCTCTATGGTTCTAATTTGGAAGATGATGGGCTATCTTTAGAACTTTATTCAACATTTGCAAAAGTATTTTTTTATATTATGAGTCCAATGAAATGTCCTTAGATGCCAAGGAAAAGCACAAAGGCAACAAACCTAGGTCTGCTACCTAGCAACTACGCATGTTTCCGATGCGACGTGTGCTTCCCCTGCGACAAAAGACAAACTGCCTGGAAAGAACCCGTCTTGATTTGGTGATCATGACAGAATCAGCGATGTATAGATGTTGTTCAACCGTTTTGTCCCGCAGATTACGTTTTCCCTGCGAAAGAACTTTTGCCTTCTGGCGGTCTCAGGAAAGACTAAAGTGACTTTATAGCTTAGATCTAATCGCGCTTCCTCAGCAAGCAGCATCAGATAGGCTCCCACACCTTATCAGTGTAGGCAGGCAGAGAAATCAGTTCAAGCATCTGCAGCCAGGAGGGAGGAAAAGAGGGTAATTCATGACGGAAGGAGCCAGGCTTTACCAATTAGAGGAAGGCTTAAAAAAACAAAACAAAAAATATTCCTTGGGGGTTGTTTTGATCGGGAAAAGAGATGGAAGAAGAAATCCAAAAACACGAAAAGACTCCTACATTTCAAGAACAGATGAGAATGATAAGTCGGCATAGCAACTGATTGATTTCTTTGATTGCCAAAGTGCTCAGGTATATAAATAGTAAATGTAGTAACTTTCATCTAAATGCCTTTTCTGTTGATATTTTTATATCAGCAGGAAATTTCTCAAATAAAACTCTGAAAAGCGCGACGCTCATTTGTATTCAGCCCACTGACTTCATGTCACCACTCACTGCAGTTACATCAGCAAGTCTTCAGGTTTATGTCTCTACCAGCTTTAGAGCTGACTAACTAGAATTAGTCAGCTGACTATCAATGACTAACTAGAATTGTTAGTCATTGTTCTTTGCAAGAAATATCTCAAGCTCAGACTAGATGGAGGCCAGCTACAAAGAATAATTTCCAAGTCTTGGCACAGATTCCTGTTTAGATTTATGAGGAGGCCATGAACACATGAATATGATGCTTAGACCTGTCACAATAACCAATAAATTAATTAATCGCATGATAAATGAAAACAAACTCAATCAGTTCCATTGGTTCATTTATCTTTTTTCTCTCTTTCTACCAAAAACCACACGATAACAAGTCAGTTTGGTGTTTTGGTCAAAACAACTTGGTCAAAACTTTGGAACTGGAACCAAGTCAGGTTTGCGACACATTTTATGAGTCACTTCGAATCATTGACTGTGTTGTCCTAAATTGACAGTAAATGCCGCTCTGCTCCCAAACTCTGGACCTCTCTCCCACCTGATCTCCGAACTCTGAACTCTTTGCCACACTTCAGCTCCAAACTGAAAACCCATCAGCTTCAAGTAGCTTACAGTCTTTGATTGTGATTGCATTGTCCTTTTAAATCTTGTTTTATGCTTAATTCTTATTATGGTTTTTGTATTTTGTGTTTGTTTTTGTGTTAAATTATGTAAGGTGACCTTGAGTGTCAAGGAAGGCGGCTACAAATTTATTATTATTATTATTATTATTATTATTATTATTATTATTATTAAATATCTTCCTGATATGTTGCCTGATTTCTGATTTTAGTTTTTGTTTTTGTTTTCAGTGCTTCCACATAAGGAAATGTGTTTGAGGTATCAACCTCATCTGGACTCAAATGATGTGAATTAATCTATAAAAAAGCTCATTCATCTAAGCTTTGTCAAACTGCGTATAGTTACTTTAGCTACGTTTGTACAGGTACTTTTATTATTGTGACATTTAGAAATTTGAGATGATCTAAAATGCTGAAAAAATAAGCATGATTCCAGGCACTTCAAACACAATCACTGGCAGATTACAATAAAAAAAAAAAAACTACATCAAATTGCATCTATAAATTGACGACAATGAAATATTTCTTTGATTTACAGACCCTTAATGCTTTGAAAGATCCTGTGTCACGGAATAGATCGACAGCACTGATATATGCTACTACCCTTAATAATAGCAAACAAACAAAGCCACAGAAAACTGCTGGAGCCGATAAAACAAACACTCAAAATGAGCCGTAGAGTGAGTTTGAGCTGTAAAAAACCAAACAGACTGTAATGATGATGACCGTTAAATCACTGCAGAGTGCTAAAAGAGAAATGCTTAACGTAAATCCGGTATTTACAAGACAGAAAAAGAAAGTCAAAGTGACGATCTGCACTTTCATGAGGAGGTTAATAAACCTCAGCCATGAGCGTCAAAGCTTGACTTTTGGGGAATAACGGAAACATTACGCACTCAAAGTTTTTTTTGTCTGAAACATTCCCCATCAGAGGGCTAAGATAATATAGTCCATGATTAAGAGGCAGGTTTGTGTTTGCCGATGTGGCCTGCCTCTGTTGCTTATTAAATTTCAAACTTTCCGTATCGACGCGACAGAGAGGCGGCGGGGATTATTGCTCCAGGAGTCGGAGATGTCTAATAAAGGTGGTGCGAATGATTTGCTACTTTGAAATGCAAAACGGGACGGTGGTACAAATTAGCTTGGTGCACGTAATTAAAGGCCCCAATGAATTCCAATAATCAAATAGGCCATCTTCTGAGAAAACTATTACAGGAGGATTATTACTGTAGCAGGTTTCACTAATCAGTCACTGACAGGCCGGCTGTCTGGCAGCCTCACACACTGGTGTGTTCTCATATTTACAGTGCAGTGGGAAAACAATTTGCCACCTTACAGATTCCGTCTTTTTTGTAATTTTGTTTTTAAATGATGATTTCATTTAAGTAAATCCACTCGGCTCCATTTGAAAAGCATTTGCTTCCTGTACATCCAGTAGTTGGTTGAAATTTTGACCATCTCTTCTTTGCAGAATTGTTTTAACACAATCACAGTGTTTAAAGTCATGCCACCACGTTTCCATTGGACTCGGCCGCTCCGAAAGCTTTGTTTGAAGTTATTTTGAGCCATTCAGAGCAGAATTCATTGTTCATTCAATTAGTGTTTTGAAGTTGCAATCTTTGAAGATCTGGAGCATGTACATAGATACTGTCAATATATGTTACTGGATAGGATAGCCCCTGCTAGCTGCAATCGCTAGCGACGTTCACATGCAGGCGCCATTACTGTGCACTGACTCACGTCCACGAAAACGTACTGTGTCGAAGCGCGATGAGCGGGAATCTGTCACAGAAAAGTTCATAACGCTAAAACCCAGAATAACGTCTTTCTTTGCCCATATATCTTGATATTTGTAGTCCTTAAAGCACTAAGCAAATGCAAAGCCTCAAATACTGTACCACTTGGTGCTGAATTCATAAAGTAGTCTGCCAAAACTTTGTTGTATTTTCTTTTTTCTGATTGCAATCTTTGTTTCTTTGCCTCCCTTGAGCCTCGATGTGTTCATTTGTGTTGTACATGATTTCTATAAATATAAAAAAAAAACTTAAGTTCATAGGAATGGCGCACGTACGACGCACGGTAGTCACACGATGGCCAACCCAGTAGTAATACATCGATACTAGAAGCAGCCCAGGCAAAAAAAAAATCTGTAAGGGAGCAAATATGTTTTCTACAAAACTGTGTATGAAGATCTGAACTCATCGCACTAATGCATAATCACACACCCCGCAAATAGGAATATATGTATATAGACACAATAGAAAGAATAGTACACACACAGTCGCACTCAAACACACACACGGAAAGCAGAGACAGTCAGTCAGACCTATTGATGTCAACCTTTAGCTCTCAGTTATCATCTGCACACAGGCAGGCTTCATATTGAATCAGACGGGGAGGGCGGAATAAAACTGGAAGGCTTTCACTTTCAATCTCATCCAGAGTCCAACTTGCTTTGCCTCCACACCGCGAGATGCAGGAGACAGAGGGCCGCTGGACGTTGACGACGTGCTGAGAAAACATATAGAGGCGTTCGGTTCGCCGTGTGCGAAGAAACAAACAAACAACAACAACACAAAAAAAAAAAGGAGCTCGGAGGCCGGTTTTCTCACGCCGCATTCACACAGCTTCGATGTGCCCCATAATCACACGTAATGAGGAAAGTGATAGAAAAGCTGATAATGCGATACCCACTGGTGCTTGCTGTTTTGCAGCAGTGAGGTATTTACCACAATATGTTAGCTGTCAGCCCCCTGAGCAGAACCGAAGACCCCGCTGGAATTAATCAGTGACATTAAAATCCAGGCCGAAATGTGTCACGCTTTGATGCGAGCCAATGTGTTTATTGATTAATAAACCGTCATAGGATTCCATTTCCCAGATATACTGGCTCTGCCGGCCAGACGCCGCTATTTGGTGCCGAAGAGGCTTTTCGTTTTTTTTTGTTTTTTTTTTTGTCTTCCTCCCTCCCCCCCTCGGGACAAATGTGTTTCAGCTGAGCTGATCCAATCCCTTCTCCATTGTTTTTATGTACTTCTGTTTAGCGCTCCCCGGGCTCCAATGACTACCTGTCTGTTTAGAAGCCCATAAACATAAATCAGACTTGTTAGAGACTGGCTTTTTTTTCCTCCAAGTTCTTCCACAGAGAGAGCGCCTCTAACTGATGAATCAAACGCCACCGAGGCTTTTTTTCTTTCTCCGTCTCCGAAATGAATTTTGGCCCCCACTACTGTTCAGAACATTATTGCCGTCATTAAAAAAAAAAAAAACCTGATGAAAACCTGCTGTCGAATGGGCTGCAGCGCCACGCCATTGTTTTATGTCTATACAAGCGTATTGAAATTATTGGATCAGATAGGAACCAGAACTTTTTTGTTTTACAGCAGGGTATGTATTGACATTCTGCTGAATCTGGTGTCTAGGGGGGAATGATGCGGCAGTCAAGCAGGCCTTTTGACTTTTAGACTTGGATAAAAGACAGGAAAACATACCTTTATATATATATATACCATACCATATATCATTTATACTGTTCAGCCACCAGCAGGTTTTCTTCCCTTTCTTCCCTGATCATAAGGGAGAAAACTCCCAATACAATAGTGCTGCCACCACCGTGCTTCGCCATGGGGGACGGTGTGTTCCAGGTTATGTGCAGTTTTACAGGGTAAAGTCAAATGTTCATCCTATTCCACACTAACACCTGGAAAAGGTAAGGTAATTTTATTTATACAGCACATTTTCAGCATCAAGGCAATTCAAAATGCTTTACATGAATTAGAAGGAAATACATTCAAAACAACAAACCAAAGGAAAGAGCAAAAGAAGAAAAAGTGAAACAATTACATATTAGTTCACCCATGTTTAAGAATAAGTGGTCCGTAATTTATAAACTAGTTGGGGAGTTTCTCTGGATTCTTGTTCTGATAATGTTGATGTAAGGTACTAAGGATGGGCTCATTTTATGAATGTGCTTCTAGATACTTGGAGATGTGAAGCCCACAAAAACTACTGCCTGTGAAAAATGGAAAGACATAAGGATGGATGGATGAAATATCTATTATTTTTCTGTTCATTTTTTCCCCTACTCATTCAGAGACCGTAAGCGAAGGAAGTCCATTTCCACCACGAGAGAAAAAAATTAGAGCCCAACAGGAAGTCATAATTAAACGTTTTGAAGTCATGATTATGAGTTTTTTTCATAATCTGGAGAATAAGTAATAATTTCGACTTTCAGTCATAGTTGTGAGAGATTTTTCATTCATGATCTTCTACAGTAAAAATCTGAATCAAATCACATCTGTTTTTGTAATGATGCAAAGCACTTAATTTTTTTTCATTTTGTTTAACCTTTATTTAACCAGGTGAGTTAATACAAACAAATTATTATTTACAATAACATTGTGGAGGGGAGGGAGCAATTTTTAACCTTCCATGTTTTACAGTTAGACCAAAAAATAGTTGGTCTGCATGTGTGTTAGGCCCACTTTTACTAACCACTAATGTTCTAGAAACAAAGCTAATCATTTGTTTCCTGTTTTCTTCCCTGCTCATCGCCAAGGTTACTGTGTTTAACCATGGCCTTACATGCAGTTTATGATTTCTGTCACACGAGGTTTTGGTTTTGCAAGTACATCAGAAGGTTCACTTTTCCACAGCCACTTCCTGATCTGACTCTATTGCTTACAAAATTTATTTCAGGAGTGTTAAAGTACACGGAGGTGAATATAAATATACCGGTGGGCACTTATTGTATTGGTTATCACTTATCGCGATAACATTGTTCAATGAAAGTATCAGTAAATGCCAACAAATTTGAAAATATGCGTGGGGGTTTTAATTGTTGTCACGCAGTCAGAGACATAGTTACCTAAAACAGATGTGACAAATGATCCTTATTGTCTCTTATACCGTTATCTTTATAGTACCACAAAAAATTGTGATAAAACTTGAAGTCCATATCGCCCACACTGTATTTGTAAAAAATAAATTGAAAACTACGTTTTTTCTTTCCAATTCACCGTTATGCTGCTTTGTGTTGAGCTATCATGTAAATACAATGAAGTTTGTAGTTGCAACATGGTAAAATGTGGAAAACATCATGAAGGATGAAAACGTCCGCGTGGCACTGTGAATGACCTCTGTGCTTTCAGTTCCTTAAAGGCATTTTATCTATGCTTCCATCTGTCTGGTTTCGTATTTAGCCTCAGCTGGGTTTGTTAGTCATCACAGCTCTCAGTTTTCTCACCCGCTGGCTTTAGCTTGGAGGTTTGACCTCTGGAGTCCACCAGTAAAGAGTCCGTGTCTCCTCTAGTGCTCCCATTTGTTCCCTCACTGCACTTCAGTGGGAAAGATAATTACACTTCAAAAGAAGCTCCTTCCTTTTGTATCGGCTAATGTTTAAAGCTGCCTGCCTCCATCCCTCTTGCTCTCCCTGATCGTACAACGGGGAGGGGAGGGTCAATGAATCCAGACTCGCCTCTTATTTACAAGATTCATGTTTACCTAATGCAAAATCAATAGCTCAGCACCGGGGAAAAGTTAGGCCTCCACCAGCAGTCATTGGGAGCTACTTAACGACACATCTGCTGCTCTTTAGTGGGACATAAACGAGAGGGATTGTCACAGAGCAAACGCAGTGATGCAGCAGACACGCACGCAAGGGTTCCCTCAATTCACCCCAAAAATCTAGTTATGATAATAATAATCAAAAGATGTATTTTGTTTTGTTTTTTTTGTTTTTTTACATTGCCCCTCATCGTTCTTTGCTACAATCCATACAGTCCTTTTCGATCCAAATAAAAATGCAATACATTCATTAGCTCATGTTCTTCCAGTTGCTAGAGAGTGAATTGCTGAGCCCAGACAACTGAATGCAGTCATTGACTTTGCAACAATAAACCCATCATGAGCAAGCATGTGGTGACAGTGAAGAGGAGCAACTCCATTTTAACAGGAAGAGACTTCCAGCAGGCCTGGGCTCAGATCAGCTAAGGTAGTTCAATCCACACATCGGATCATTTTCAACACGAACAAGCTTTAGCAGTTAGTTTTTTTTGTTGTTTTTTTTTACAATGTTTTATTGATCTGCTCCAACTGACTGCAACTTTACAAAACAGACTAGACCCAGAGCATCACAGATCCTCCACTATACTTAACAACAGGAACAAAGTTCCTTTCCCCTTGTCCGTCATTTGTTTAACACCAGACCCACGTTGATGACTCGTAATAGCAAGAAATCCAAAAGTAGGACACTGATAAAACTACAGAGGTCCAAAATGAAAACTAACATTGGTGTATCTTTTCTTTTTCGCATCCTGAAATATTTGTTGCGGTAAACTATTTGGAAAGTTGGTTTAGAAAATAGTGCATGATGAAAAACACACTTGTTAAGAAATGCTTCACGTTCTCTTCTATCAGAGTGGCATTCATCTCACTATTGTTAGTTAAACATAAGCCAAAAGCCATCACATCCTGGACTGTTGACAGCTTTTGGCACAGAGTAAAACTGAAAAATTGTGATTTTTAAACTGCATCTCTTCATCACTTGAAAAAGGCCCTTGGAATAGCAAGATAACACCCAACAGACCCGAAGAGACAACTCCGCTTTCTTTCCTGCTTCAGCACTTAGAAACTTACCTCACCGGCAGGTACCATTTGACCCTCAAATTTCGTTTTTACCCACTGGTAAGCACTATCCGTCTCAACCCCGACAGAGACCTTACCCTCTGTCAGTGTCGCTCCCTGCAAAGTGGCTCCGATTAATTGAAAAACAATCTTTCAGTGGTGGGGGGCTAGAGGGGCAAATAGACGGGTCAACGCAATATTCAATGAGGCCTCGCGAGGTCAGCTCCTCGTTGCAGAAACCGTCTCCTCATGACATTAGCCACGGCAATGTCGGAACACATCGTGCTTGTTTGGCTTCTCCTGTCTTCCCTTTGTTTGGCAGCGGACGTTATCGGTTGGACAGATCCAGGAGACTCTATTTGTCTCTGTCCATGTCAGTGTAACACACTGCTAATCAATGCTGCGGGGGATTACTCGTTGATCCCAGAGGACAGGAGGCTTCTTCTGTGACTACATGAGGCAAGACCACCCACAAGAACTATTTAGAGTGATGGACACCCGGGTGCGAGAGGTGAGAATAAAAGATGCATTGGAGATAGATTGGATGTGAGCGCCCGGCGTGACATGATACCTCTTCCTCGCCGCGGCCCGGAGAGTTATTCTTAATCCTGAATGAGTTTCAAGCACCTCATTCTCCAGGTTTCAACCATCCTGCGTCTTGAATAGATCCCTCCTCTCTGGGAGGATGGTTTTTTTTTGTTTTTTTTTTGCTCTCCTCTGCCGCCTCAGCAGATCGAATCAACCCCACTCACACACTTTCAAGGTTGACCAAGCAGCTTCTGGCCCTCGGTAACCAGGCGGAGTGACATCGTCTGTATGCAGGCCTACACCGTGTGCAGCCACTCAGTTCATTTTTGCTGACAGCTAGGTGCAAGCACCAAAGCGACTAAGTATCTTCAACACTGCCAAGCCGGAGTTGGTCTTTTTTATGCCTGTCTGCCGACTTGAGCATTGCGTCTCTGCCACCAGTGACAAAAATAAGAAAGTCTAAGAGATGTACAACACATCACTGGCTCAGTGAAGTCACAGATTGCACGTGTTCACTTTACTTTTACTTTTCTGTGCTAATATTCTCATTCTCTTGAATGAGAGCTGGATGTGGGCCAAAATATCGATAATATCGACGCCAAGCCGGTGTTAGTATCGGATCGATGTTAGCGTGGTCAGATCGACACTTTAGTTTTAAGTTTCCTTTTGAAATGTAGCTTATTTTTGTATTGTAGTTTCTCAACTCTGCCTAGAAAAAGATGTAGTTTGATTTGTTCTCAAATGATGTTTTAGCACTTTATTTAGAAGAAATGTGCACAAATTTCTTTTTTTTTTCTATTGGCAGTTATGATTGTTTTTTTGTTTGTTTTTTTTAATTTCTCAAGGATTCAATTTGTAAACTCCTGCAAATACCAAATTCTACATATATAAATACATATTTTAAGACAGTGCAGTAAATTTAAAACCAACAAAAATCAGATTTTCTGACCATTGTACTGTGGTCCAAAAGTATTCATACCCCTGGGAGACTTAAATTTTAAGTGATTTATTTATTTTTTTTTACTTCCAGTTTCTTGTGACTGTAAGCCTTTTTTCAATCAGCAATTTTAAGAAGCAACTTGTTGCCTTTCCCCCCCCCCAGTAAAAGCTTTTCATTGATTATTGATCAGCTCCTTGTTCACCGCAGTATTCATCCAGCTGTTATTTATCGCTGCTCCAATTCCTTTTGATTCTTGCAACTTTTCTGTGAAACATCTGCCTCACTTGAATGCTATGTTCTCTTACCTTTCCCATTTCAAAAAGTGCCTAACAGGAATCGGTTGTTGTTGAATACTAATCGAAAGTTCTTCCAAACTCTCGCTTAACATAAAAAAATGAAGGAAACTGAAAAACTTTAGAGTTAGAATTATTTTATAGAAAATAACTTGGGGATGCAATAACTAAGGCAAAGAGGATCTGGTTAGAAATAATTATTTCTCTGGCCGCTAAACAAACAGTTGGATTTTTTCAGCTTTTCAGTAATAGATTCTGATACTTCAGGGAAAGATGAATTCATATTAAGGGTGTTTACTCCGTCTTTACCAATTGTGACGTCCTTAGTCAAACTAAGGTCTTCTGCTTTTCTTGCTTTTTGTTCTTTTTTTGTAAATTATGTCCTAAATGTTAAATATTTGAAACCTTAATCTTTATTCAGATCTTCAAGGTAGTTCAATCCACACATTGCATCATTTTCATCATGAACAAGCTTTAGCTTTTGCTTTTGTTTTTTTACGATCTTTTATAATTTACAGTTTTTAAATGCCTCACCTTATAAAGTATTTTTATGCACTTCCACAAACACCTCCGCGGTTTCCTGGTTTTACCGCCACCATGGCGAGCTTTAGATGTAATCACAGCTGTTCTAGAATACACAGTTAAGCAACATTATGTTGCAAGGCTAGATGTGCAGTTAAATATGATCTATAATATAAAATTTAATGGTGTTTTAAATGAGTTTTCTTCTTTTTTTTTTCTAAAGCGTTGTAATTTTACCCCAGCAGATGGAGAGAACGCGCTCTGCCAGAACTGGTTAAATTCAGACACCTTAATGACTTTTGCTTTGTCGTGTTGCTAACTCTGCACCCATTACCGACTGGAGTCTTATATATATATA
>NW_006800047.1:777249-827230 GCF_000485575.1 Poecilia formosa | reverse complement strand
ATTTCTATATAAAACCTCATAACTCTGATCTGCAGGAAAGTTGGCATTTAAAGTTCCTGCCAGAAGTTGACATGCACTCATTATGTGCAGTAATGTTATATTAAACTGGAGACTTTTATTAACGTTTATTGATTTATATTCTTCTTAGATTGATAATGTAACCTTTTACAGATTTTAGAAAGAAACGGTGCAAAAGTTCTACTGTATCTACATGAGGTCAAAATTATCCACAGGTTTTTGAAGCTATCTATAAAATTCTGGATTGATTCTAGATGAGTATTTTTTCACTCTTATGATCAGAAGTTGAAGGTATTTTTTTTAATTGGTTGATTTCCTGTCACACCTTAATGCATAATCAATAAATATTGAACAGTGTTGAGGTCGGCCTTATTTGTGTAGCATTAATGTCAACCAGTTTGATCCATTCTAAAACTAGTTTTGACGTGTTTGGGATCGTCATGTTTTAAAGCGGCGGTATTATGTAAAATCAACCTCTTTTTTTTTTTTAGCTTTACATCATATCATGAAAGTATTTCTGCATCAGTCCTGACAAAAATTACATCTCTGCGCTAAACAAAATGCCTGCCTCACACCTGAATTTATCGGTGCTGCATTGTTTTAGTTAATGCGAACGCTTCACGGTCTTCATTCATCTCCACTGGAATCTTTAAACCTAAATAAACGGACGAAGAAACTAAAATCGGAACCAAATCAAACTTAAAGTGTAACTAAAAGAATTTAAAAAAAAGTTCTGTTTAACCCTGATCTGGAAACTAATAAAAAAAATCACAGCTATTTGTGCTTACATGTACTCTCCTTCCAGAAGTACCACCAAGGGGAATGCTTTTAATGACATCTTTAACTTCCCCGCGTCGCCTGTCATGAAAGGGTTTTCTAATGTAGGTCTGCTGCTATGTAATTAACATTAAAAATGATTCATCTGATACTCGTCAGACTCTCGACAACCTGTGGTTATGCCGGGTTCTGTTCTAAAAAAGATGGCAGAGGGGCTCAATTACTTCAGACTGAACAAAACCACTGTCTGCGGTGCCCGACGTGCGGCCTAATGCCGCATGATTTGATTATTCTGCACAAGCAAACACATCCAAATTACACTCCAGTTTGAAGTTCATCATTTCTATGCATGTTGATTAAATGTAAGAACATGTCAGAGACACCTTGTCAGGTATTAGTGTGTTTAAAAATAGAGTAAAAGTTTGAAATAAGTCACCAGAGCAGAAAGTAGGTTCAAAATACCTGCTGGGATTTTCTCCCCCCCCAGTTTTCTCTTAAATGAAAGCAGCTCGGGGTTAACCTTGGAGGCCGTTTTACAGAGTGAAGGAGGGGGATAAAACATGGACCGACCTGGTTGTTCACTCTGCCATCCAGGCCTTTGTTTTTCTCACAGTATGGATGGCCATCTGTCAGCCTTACCCACAGAGAGGCAATGATTTTTGCTCGCCTGAGTGAACACCCAGGAAAGCAATATTTCACATGTTAGCACAGAAAAAAAAAGGCCCGTCTCAGGGGATTTTGCTTACTGGAGTGATGTGGTGGTGTACATCAGGAGTGATAGTGCTGCCTCAGAGATGGAACAGCTGCGGTAAGCCTGCTTTAACCAGCAGCACCAAATATCTTGGAGGGAAAAAAAAACAAAACTCAATTTACCATTTTGCTTTCTTTGTGTGCAGGCTGGACATACTACTGATTCGTATTTTTTAAAATATATTTATAAATTCACACATTTGCGATGGTGAATTCAAGTAGAGAAAGTCAGGTAAAATGTTGTCTGAAGAGAAGTAGTATGGAGACGTGTTAAACTGGAACTCGACGCAGGGGTTTAAGAGCACTCTCACTTCGATGGCCAATTACAGCTGGTGACAAAATTTCTAATTAAAACAACAAAAATCCTGGCAGAGGTCAGATTTAATTTGTGCTTTGTTTCTGGCACATATGGAGGACAGCAATGAATATAGAAATAAATGGCTTGTAATGTAAGTATTGTGCCAAATATTTCATCAATAAAATAAACAGGAACTTTCCCAACATTGATGATGAACAGTGACATATATTAATATTTATTCATCATTTTAATTAAACATTATTGCTATCATTTAATTTTTCATTTTATTTTCAATTTTATTGCTGTATTACTGTTGATTTTTTCCCCCTTGTATATTTATATCTACTTTCACATTTTATTTCGTTATTTACTTTGTCTATTTCTTATATTTTGTAATTATTTAACAACTTTTTATTTACTGTCACTTTTTTTAAAATTATACTTTGATATATTTTCTTCTCAACTATTTCCTCCTTGTATTTTCTTCCCTCCCTTTTTCTTCTTTGTCCATTTATTTTGTTTGATGGGAAAAACATTCATTATTAAGCCTAGTAATTTGGAGGGAAATCTATAACAACAATTCTGTTTGACAAAGAAGAAACCACAAAAGTGGGGCGTCGAGATTTCCGATCTCCCACCCCACTGCTCCTGGAGACCAGATTAACACAGAATCAGGACAAACGTTCTCTTTCGGCCACAAGCTTCCCTTGCCGTGGTTATCATTTGTCAGATCTCGACTTGTTCTCAAGGTCGGAGTCTACAGCGGGGCTATAACTCAACTATCATGTAATTAAAAAGGCCAAATGATCATTTGAACGGAGTAATGAAGTAGAGAAAATGCCTACGTCAGACCTTATTAGTGCCAAGCAGGACACTTTAAGAAGCGATGAGCCATTGGCCGAGAGGATCCAACTAAACGAGCGCCTAATTAGAATCAAAAGAAAACTTAAGAGAAAATTGGTAAATAATTATTGTAATATCTCCAGAAATAAATATTGTCACCCATTCAGTCATGCAACCGATCAGTCTGACATAATTTCAAGAGGATTTATTCATGTTGGTAATGAAAAGCACTAATACACTTTCAGATGAGTTACAATTAAGGGAGGATTTTGTAAATGTATGATAATGACACGTAATAAATATTTATACAAACAAAAACACAGTTCAGATGAAGTTGGGAGTTGATAGAAGCACTAAGTTCTAGCTGTTGAACCTTGTCAAATTGCCTCCATTTAGACTCCATTTCTTCCACGGGTGTGTAATTTTGCTCCTCATAAACATTTCCTCTCCCCCCCGTATGAAGCTGTGGATTTGGACTCCTTATCTAATTTATGCATCTTGTGAAAGTACGAGTCTGAATTTATTGGCGCTGGGCTAATAGTATTCATTAACCTTTGCAACAGTGAAATGTTTGATTGGAATATGGCATTTCCTCCTTCAAAGCCATGTGCCGTTCCCTTTGCAATTCAGACACTTCAAATGAGTCATTAAACGCTATTTTAGTTCAAACATCCAGTTTGCGCATGGTAATAGCTGCACCTCGTCTCGATTAGCATTCGTGCACGCTCACATGGAGACGGACCTCGCAATGGCATTTCGGAGGGGCCGCCGCATAAAGCAGAAATTCAGCTTACAATGACAGACATCTTACCCTCGCTGAGCTGCGTTGGAATATCAGCGCGTTGTTAGGAACAATGCATTCAGAGACATAATTGTGTCTTATATCATTAGACTGATCTCCAGCTAATTATAGATGGTAATTAATGATCTGTGATTATGAGACTAAGTATGAATTCTGTTCATAAGACTTTAAAAGCAAGAAGGAGATGCTGTTTTCCATCTTTTGTTCATGGATCAAACGCTACAGTGACACAAATGTAAACGGCTCATTTCTTGTAATTTGTGTCCAAAATGTTTTTTCATATCTGTAAAAATAAATTATTATACAAGAAACAATAGTAGAAGTCGTAAAAGGGTTTAAGCATATGTTCAAAGTTTGCCTCTCTGGAACAATTCCCAATTATGTCTGACTTATAATGCTTAGGATAACAGAAATGATAGTAATATAGTGGTGGAGCGTCACTCCACATACAGTGATCATTACTCTTCGATGCAGCCACCCAGGTTCCAGTCTCCATATTGTTTTGTTGTAGGTCTGTCTTCCTCTCTCTCTATTTCCTGTCTGATTACTGTGTGTGTTCATAAATTGTAAGGAACATATTCCTTATACATACCATGTTGTGGGGACAGACAACATGGTAAAGGTTAGGCTTAGAACTAAGGTATGAATTGTTAGGAATGGACTAGTGATGGTTAAGGGCATAAATATAGTTACTAAAATTAATAGAAGTCAATACAAAGTCCTAATATGGGTAGAAATGATAAGGTGTGTGTGTGTGTGTGTGTGTCTGTGTGTGTGTGTGTGTGTGCGTAGTTGTTTATATTCCTAGACAGGACCTCCTCCAGTTTACCAGCCTTCTGAAGACCAATGAGCCGTATGGGGACCAAAGCCCAGTTCTGATGCGGTGGATCACCTTTTTAAGGGTTAGGGGATAGTTTGATGGAAATGGAGCCATTTTCCATAATTAGGATCACATCATCAAAGCAACCTTAGTTTGGTCACTGACTGATATAGCTGCATATATATTCCTCCACAAACAACCAAAACAACTGTAACCATAACTGTTTCAATAATGTAACATTTCCACACAAAAAAAGTATCTCATGGCTCAACTTTCTCTATGTATGGAGTAAGTTGAACAGTATCCCTAACCCTCCCCCATATTTCAAGTGTACTTATTTGAAGAATGCTTCAAATAAGACAAAACTAACTTACAAGAAATAGGAGCTTGCTTTAAGTCAGTAATTCCTTAATATTGACTGGCAAATTATTTCACTTATTACATTGGAAAATGTTTTAAGTGAAATAATCTGCAAATGGAATCTCCTACTTCTTGCTGAAAAAGTTACTTGCAGTTAATTTGGTCTTGATCTCATGTGCACTAAGATAATTGCACTAGAAACTCAACCCAAATTCCTTGGTAAGATTTTTATTTTTTTTTTGCAGTGTAACTGGAACTTTATGTTTATTAACTTCATCACATGATGTGTTAGCTTAGTGCAACTCCTTTTTTAGAACAGAGATTTGAAACACCCTAAACAGCAAATCTGAGTTTGGAAAAGCAGACATTGCGTAACGTGACTGCTGTAGAGGTTGCGGTTTTTAAAGCGCATGACACATATTGTTCTGAAAGTCATAAGCTCATCATGGGCTGCTCTCCTATCAACCGTCAATCTGTAGCTTAGACTGCTGACCGATGAGATGAGGAAGTGTTGAATTCAAGGGCGTTTTGGTCACACAGTGTCCCGAGCAGCCGACTGCCTCTAAAGTTATCCAAAATGTCTTCCCCTGTGAAATGATTTTTTTTTTCTCTTTTTAGACAGCTGACTGGCCCTGTTCTCTCACGTCGCTCGACAGATTTCACCTGATAATGCGCTTAGACACACTCGCTGATCACATTCACCTGACCTTGCTGCACCAGCTAAACTCGGGAGGAGACCGTGTTTTCACTTATCTGTTCTGTTGACTGAAAGAGGACAGATTCTGCAGCTCCCACGCTTCCCAAACTTTGAAGCTTTTAGGGGTTTTTTTTTCAGCTCAACTATTCCGAAAGTGTGCGCACTGGCCCTCCAAGTGCAACAATTGGATTTGCAGATCAGCAAATCTTTAAAGAGACAGACTTATTTGGCACAGAGTGGTTACATTTTTGTTGTTTGGGTGGCGCAAATTGCATTTGTCATTGACAGCTGACTAAATCATGCAGTTTCGTAGCATAATGAGGAACTGATTAGAGATTCTGAAATTCACCCACAACTAATTCGCTGTTATTTTAGCTGAAAAATGAAGATAATTTTCCTTAATGCCACTGGTTAAGGTAATTACTCCATAATTGCCTTATCAAAGTGTCAAAGAAGAGTTCAGGCAAAAAATATATTTATATCACCACTCATCTGGCCCATTTTGTCACTGTGCGTTTAGGTTTTATTCACTAAAATGCAGCACTACTTTTACAGATCACACAGGTAAAACTCTCTGTGCATCTCTGTGCAGCCGCTATGATTGTGGCATGTTCATGTCCACTGGCCGCACACACAAACACAAAACCTCCTTCATATAGATAAACAATTGACATAAAAGGAAAATTGCAATCAGGGAGAAAGTTCTCATTTGAATCTTGGCTATGGTAATGCAGCCTGATATAAAGCTGTGCGTTTTACACAGCTTAGGTAAAGATGTATCAATTATTGCCTCACTGTGCAGTACCTCTAAATAAAAACCACGATTGCTGATAATTATAGCTGTAAGAAGATCCACATTGACCATGTCGATAGTAAGAAATGTTTCTTTATTGATACGCTTTGGGGCATGTAGTCCACATATTGAAACATATAAATTTATAATTATATTAGCTGAACCAGAAACCAGAAAGAGATTGTTAAATGTAATAAAAACAAAGCAATTTCTGTTCAGGAATAAATTAGAACAACCCACATACTCCAAACAGCTACAGTTACACACAGGGGTATCACAATAGCTGCACATGATAATAATATACCTTCATATTCAATGAATAAGAATATTAGTGAGAAGTTAATTTATTGCAGTAACTCCATCATTGTGTGAAACACATTATATAGACTAATTACACATAGATTGATGCTTTCAAGCCTTTATTTCTGTTAATCATGATGATGATTTTCCAAAAACATCTAATAGGAAACAACATTTAAAATTAAAATATTGCATCAGTGATGAAAAATGAATTAATACAAAAATGTGCACTTAATGAAAAGTATACTAATACCTGATAAAAGGTACATTTCCCACACAGAGTTTATGTTTTCAGGCTAGATATTTATTTTCCGATTATTAAATGATTGTCTGAAAACAGCGGTGCTTGATTGGCTAATTTTGTCAAAGTCAAGCTAGCATAACTAACCTCCCTGCTATTTTTATTTATTAAAGGTTTTTCTTGACCTTTTGATCTAGCTAGTCATTACTAGATAACATAGTGTTGACAATTAGCAACAAAACACTGTGTCGATTTTTCTTTTATAAATCACTCGGACATTTAAGATTTAGCGCATTGTATTGACAACTTGACAGCTAAACCCAAAGGTACCCATTGTCAGCGAACAGTTTTTTTGGGATCTTGTGTGCGTGACGTCACATTGCAAGGTGTCTATGAGTTTATAAGACTTAGTCTATTAGAACCATATTTATGGGGTTTATGTTTATTTTTTTGTATGGTGTAATAGCTGAAAATCACAGTGGGTGGCATCATATGTTCAAAAACATGTTTTTAGGCAATCTTAGAAATCCAGAACGCCCATAAAAATCCCACTCATGCATGAGAAGAACGGTGAGTCCAAGTTTTTTGAGGTGTCACAACTGTGTATTGCAGTCAAAATATTCCTCAAATATATTCTAAAAGCTTAATAATTGTGACAACATATTGGATATAACTTTTTAAAGCATGTTAACCTATGTTTAAGTCAGTGATCTACATAAGTAGAAACTCATAGTGCCAAGTTTCTTCTGCAAAGCAACAAACCCTCTCTGATGATCTATCTACTTATCTCCTTGATTCAAAGAAGGTAATTACAAAACATTTGAGTAAATATTCAGTTTTTTCCATCTTTGTTTTCTCTAAAGCTTTATTTTTTCTTATTATGTATTTAATATTTTAATGCATGGCCCATCTAAGAAAACAATCGGTGTCCACTGTGATTTTGCCGTTGGATCTTTCTAGCCTACTTTCACACAAGCAAAGCCCATCTATTATAATGTGCTACAGTGAATAATGGCTTCTGTTCTTATGGAACTATATTAAATATATTTTTTGTCTCTCTTCATGTGACAAGGACAGAAAAGATGTGCATTTACGCCACAACACAACAATGCAGATTACCTCTGTTTCTCTCGGCTATAAATAACCAAAATTTTGCCTAATGGAGTAATTTACACACACACACACCCCGCCAGAGCCATTGACAGGACTCTTTCCTATGGCAAATGTCTGGCATTTAGCAAATCAATGACATGAGTTATGAAGAGGATCTGGTTCTCCATTCTTCTCTATAACAAAAGAGGAAGTGCATTAAAAGCTAGCATTGATGGGTTGTTGGGAGCTGGAGTCGATGCTTTCTCAGAGTTTAAAATTAAAAGGCTGTTGGGGTGAAAATTGTTTTCACTAGTAATCCATCTTGTCAAGAAAGGTCTTTTTCATATTGATTAATTAAAAACCAAAAGGGTAGGAGGAGGAGTAGAGCGGGAGGGTTAGAAATCCAGCTGTTAAAAAATCCCGGAGCACTTATCCCGCCTAGTCGTGAGTTAATGACACCAGCTTTTCGCCTTGACTAAGTGTTATTGCTGCAGTCTATAATTTCATCTTGAAAATGGGCAAGGGAGTGGATCTTCCTTATAGTAATTGAGTATCGATTTGAAAATAAACAGCAGCGAGACTCCCACAGAACTGACGGAGCCGTCTTTTGGATGGAATCGACAATAAATGGGCCCTGGTTGGGAGGAAAAGTTATGGATCAGGATGAAACAGTCAAGCGCGCCTTTCCCCCTGCAATCTCTCTTCCAATATATATTGGATTTTAGATAACCCATTTATGAACCCTGTCATCTAAAACCTATAGTTTTGAGCAGGGTGATGATAAGTCAAAGCAGGGACTTTGCACACTCTTGCATCCCCTGAAGTCTTTTTTATTTTCTGGTTAATTCATGTATCATCCAAAAAGATGTACAAAACAGCGAGTAAATGATGACCTGACTAAAACGTAATGAGATTCGGAGGCAATGTTAAGCAAATGTTTGATGTCAAATGTAATGTATGCGCTCATAAATGCAAAGTACCATCTACCCAGCTGTGGGCAAATACCTTTATCTGAGCGTTGGGGTGAGCGGTAATGGCTCAACGGCTCTGTAAATCGACATAATACAAGGAGGCGAACACTTAAGTCAGACCTCCCGTTAACCTCCGCGTAATCACCGCTGAACCGTGCTCACATGTCCAACGGTCTGCCTCCCGAGACCTCGCGCCGCGCTAACGACGTACAAATGCGCGATCTGTTTTCATTAGCCGCCACTTCACTTTTGATCCAGTGGAAACCGGCGGAGCCATGAGCGAGGAGTCAATGTTGGGGAGTGAAAGCTGTGCACGGCCAAATGACCTTTAGGTTCCTATCAGGCAGCAGAGCAGATTAACAGAGAGATACCGGGGCCCGGCGTGCCGGCCGGGTAATGTCAAAAAGTGGTGGGCGCAGTGCTTTTGTATTGTCATTCACACCTACTTAATGATTCCTGATTATCATTCACATGGTAATGGTCCATTTGTTATCGCTGTGACCTGCGTCAGGAGCATTAAGAACCTTTATCTGTATTTATCTTGTCAATTATTGATTGCCTTTTCCCTCAGCACGTCATTATTAATTTGGCATGCTGTGTCAACTTCACTGTTAATCATATTTAAACAGATATGGGGAGATAGAAATCAATTTTCCATTATCCTTGAGGTTTTTTTTCCCTTCTCACCCCATATTCACCCACTACTGTGGAGGGGGACTCCAGAGATCGGCAATGCATCACTGAGCAGAACCACAGCCATCCAGAGTAAATAATCATCTAATGCGTGTTTAATGGAAGCACTGCCTTGAGTTTTTCCTCAATACAGGGCCTTGAGAATGTATTTGCCCCCTTAAAGATTTTTTCAGTTTTTATTTTATTTAAAAGAAATTCTAATGTCAGGTGATCTGAGTAAATACACTGTTCAGCAGGGATGGAAGGCTTGACACCGGTCTTGGTCTCAACCAGTTTTTTTAGTCTTGGTTTCTGGAAGTCTGGTCTTGGCCTTGGAGGATGCAGTCTTGATCTTAGTCGTAGTCTTGGTCTTAGAGGATCTTAGTCTTAGTCTTGGCCTTGGAGGATGTGGTCTTAGTCTTAGACTTGGAGGATGAGGTCTTAGTCTTTGTCTTGGTCTCGGAGGTTGCGGGCTTTTTTTTAATCAACAAACCAGTTTTTTCGAAATTGGCATATTTCCATTAAGCATGTTCTTTGCACAATTTTAAGGTCAATTGAAACACAGCTGTTGATATTAGAGATTTAAGACAAATACTTCACATTACTGGAAGATCATAAACCAAAGCTTTTTTCAAGTGTTTCACACGGCTACTATTCTGACTTGCTAGGACTCAAAAATTCTCACTTCATAAATATTCCTTGTGAATCAAGGTAGTAAACAATCAATATATGAGATGTTTCCCACATATCCAGCATCAACACTCTTTGTAAGACAATCTCCAAAGTGGTCTTATATCTTATCCTGACGCATGGAAACAAAACTTATTTGGTTAAGCTCTTTTTCTTTGAACAAAAGCAGGACACAAAGAAAGAAGGCCTGAGGAGCGATTGCCCATTGGAAGGTAATGGCGCGAGGCACGGCAGGCTAGGACTAGCGAAGGAAGGGCACTTCACTCAGATAATGGGGTTGAAGGATTCTTCCATGGTGAGATTCATGTACAGACAAGGCTCCTTTGATGCAGTGACATTGGCGAGCCCATAAAAGCAGCTGAATAAAATACAGAGGTGTTACTCAGAGTTAATAGGATCCCTGGCTTTTTGGGGGGCAGATTTAGCATAGCCTGACACGGCAGACACAGGAACACTAATTGGACACACTTACCTGGGTTCAATAAATGGACACGCAGGGATACATCAGAGGGGATAAGAGTTCAGTCTGGGAGAGAGTAACACTGAATGTTTCTCACACGTTAACGGCAATAAGCTAGGAATATTTGCATGAATCTCATACAAATATAATGGGTTTTGCAAAAGTTGACAATAAAGGGACAAAGATACAAACAGCCAGGATACAAGAAAATGCGAATCTAGGTAAATAAAAAAATCTAATAATTTTGTATATATTTTGTAATTGAGGGACCCTGGAATTTGTATTGAGAAAACACAATACAAAATCATAAGCGATTCTTAGTAAATATACTAAAATCAAATATACTAAAACGCAGAAAAAATTAAGAAAAATACAGAATTTTTTTAATAACCTGGAATAGAAGTGAAAATTAACAAACAAAAAAATACACACACATTTTCCCTGATCTTAGACTGTTGATTTTTATTTTGTCATAAAAACTGTTTCAGTACAAGAGTTCAATGAAAAGTATTTTGTTCAACAGACAAAAGACATTACTTAAGTTTACTTAAAAATTTGGCTACAAAGTGTTCAGTTTGTAACACCAGTCAAATACGTATTTGCCATTTCGCAAGTTAAAAAAACATGTGAAATTAAGTTGTGTTATTTTGTGATAAGAATATTGAATAAATATTCTTTCTTCAGGTTGTTGGCAATCAAACAGCCTATATGAATTGCTACTAGCAACTATCACATCTGCACAAATAACTGGTCAGCAGTGTTTCTACACCAGCCTTCATCCAGAGTCTCCATGGTAACCGTCTGGTGCACTGGCTAATAGATCTGCTGTGTGTTTATATGCAGCTTTTATTAATCCATAACTGCTTTAAACTGACAATTGTAGCCTAGTGTTTTTTTTTCCCCTTCAGGTCACCTTTAAGTCATTCTTGGCTAACAGCTGTGCTACTTCAGCTACATTGTGTTTAATGCGTCCTCAGTTGGCTAGCTCAATCACTTGACAGACAACTAGTCAGCTATTATATTTCATACATCATCGAAGGTCATCAACATCAAATGCTAACATCTTGAGCTCATGCATTTTGGCACATGGGGGCAAAATAATCCTTTCCTGAAGCCACAGAGGTTATTGTGAAGTACTCAGCAGCCATTTTTATGTTTTTTTAAAGAGGCACATTGCAGATTATATAGTTCCAGCACTAATTACTGGTTGGTTATGATTAGTAATGGTTAATAATTTTAGATGCAACAACCTATAAAGGTTGCAGGTTTTGAAAAACACATTATATTCCATCATATGCAATAGTTTTTCTTTCTTTTGGAAATAAATTTGCACTTTATGTTAAATAGGCAGCTTATTTGTAAAAGGAAAAATCCCAGAAATTTTAATGATTTTGCAGCTTGTTGACTAAATTAATATGTTACATAAAAATACAAGTGCCTGCATAAAGTTGCAAGGATTTGCCGGGCCTATTTTTTAATACTTTCCTCTTTTCTTTCTGTTTTTTTTTCTGTTATTTTTTTCCACTGCCTGCGAACCCGTCACATGGCACACGTTTGACTGAGGGCGGATGTAAAAAATATTGAGACGAGCAGCTTAAAGGTCAAAGTCTTAAATCCTTTCTTTGTGATTTAAATCTGATATTAGTTCCAAGGCTCAGACCTACTTTATCTTCCGCTGGCATTCCTCCAGCCAGCGAGCTCGATTCTTCTTGCGTTAATCACAACAGAAACGATGTGAATTCGAAGAAATTCGTGTTTGTCAGCGGCAGAAGGATTAAAGACTTCAAAACCCAGATACACAAAGTTTCTCACGGCACACTCTGCTGAAAGGTTTGTCATGTGGTCGGCGAAGAGAGCACATCTCATGTTGCTTTTTTTGGGGGAGCGGGGGTGAATGATTCATATACGATTTATTTCACACACTGACAAACTGAAGTTTGATTTCCCCTGTCTGCATTCAGACAGAAGGTGTTTACCGGTACTGTCAGGAAGACTCGTTTAGACGGACTAATCTTTGGCTCGCTGACAGCTCTGTCCGCTCGCAAAATGAACACAGATTCCCTCGGACCGGCCTCTCCTCAGGCTGGGATCAATATGGTTCTGATAAGGCAGGACACCTTCCTGAAACCGCAGGGCCCGATGTCGGGCTCTGGCATGCCATCACTTGGTCTTAATTACCTGGTTCAAACTGAAGCCTCTGGTGCATGCTTAAATAATTGTGTGCGTATGTGTGTGTGTGTGTGTGTGTGTGTGTGTGNTGTGTGTGTGTGTGTGCCTGAGGTAAGACTGATTACATGACACACTTGAGCCCTTTTCTGATTTAATCCGACGGCAAGCGTTATGTATAAAAATAAACAGCTCGTTACGGTAAGAAGCAAATTAGAATCCTTTAGAGCATTGATTGTTAAATATGTTTAAACATGTGGGCTAATCAGGTGATCCCACACACTGCTGATGTGTTTTTTGCATGGCCGCGGTGCCCTCACTCTGCTCGTTTCTGTTCGCCTGACTTGATGCTCCGGATGCAAATGCAAGTCGCAAATGCAGCAGATTGCGTTTCCGTTACAAATGTACGCAAACCTTTGTCGATTTAATTTGTGGAGGGGGGGAAAAAAAACGCAATTTGGCAACTGTGATGTTTTCATTAAATATGGAATACGATTAAAATCACACATGATGTTTGTTCATGCAATAAGTCATTTAAAGAAAAAAATGTGGCGGTAACCAGGGCCGGCTCAAGCCCTTCTTGGGGCCCTAAGCAGATTTTCATTTGTTCTCCCCCTGTACCACCATGCCAGCATTAATTCAACCTGTGTTGACAATGACTGAAAATACTCAGCCGCACTGTTAGAACTCACTAATAATGTGCTAAATCAATACTAATGTTAATTCCCAAATCAACAAAATGTAAAAATCAAACAAAAAAATTGGCATAGTGCATTTACACAAGCTACATTGAACATTTTTCTTGCGCTTGGTGGCACAATTTACCCATCTAGATCAACATGTAGCTGTATGGCTACCGACAGCCATGTAGCTACATACATTTTCATCATTGCCGCATTGCAAGGTAAGATATACGGCACCGAACTAGAATTAGAGGCGCTTGTGAATAAAGCTGTCGCCACAGAATATGGATCACGAGTGATTTTATTCATAGTTTGTCCTAATGTATTTATTTTTCTTCCTTAGAGATGTGATCAAATTAGTTTTCCTTTGATACAGGTAAAAAAAAAAAAAAGTCATTTTGCCTGCTGAAATACTGACTACTCACTATTGACTGCCAAAAGAAACTAATTATTTTGACTTTCAGGGTATTGAGCCATTTAATGGACATTAAGCTACGAATAATTTTAAAATTTTAAAAGTACATCAGGTCTCATCTCACTTTTCATAATATTCAACATAAATCATGACGTCCAACTCGTAGGTAATTGTCTTTACATAGTAAAGCCTTAAGAGAGACTGCCTTAGCAGTTTTATAATTTAGCTTTGGTTAACATCTGTTCCATTTATTAAATACGGAGCTGTGTGTTTAAGTAAGGGCCCACTCCATCCACCCCGGCTCCATCATGTATGATCCTCCTCAGCAGACACCCAATTCATTTGTTATCTCTGCAGCATGCTGCAGGCGTCTGGTTGGCACGGCAGAGTGGGAAATAAATGACACAGATGGGAGTGTGCGCGCTTTCCTGGCAGCCCACGGGCCTTCACATAAATAGCTTTTAACATGGGGATCAATAATGTTAACTTGTGATTAAATAGATAATTACATTCAAAATTAGCTGCCCCAGGGGCTAACATGTGTTCATGGATTAGCAAGGGGAGGGCCGCTGAGCTGTCTTAGCCTCCAAGAAAAGGCAGTAGACATTTGAAATTCGTCTTGTTTTGCTTTTCTACCTTTAAGTCATTCTTAACGTGGCATGTGTTCAGAGATCTTGTGAAAATATGAACTGGACTGAACAATGGAGGTTTACTGTCGTATTATGCTATGCTATTTCTCTCCCTGTTGGATTTGATTGAGCCATCCAATTTGGTTCCATTGAGGTATGGAGGAAGAGTAACCGTTTTTCATCTTGGTTGCCTTTTGGATTAGCTTTGTTCCAAAACTATCTAGAGTTTAAGGTCTATGTTTCAGAGGAAACATATTAAATAACTGACTCTGTAATCATAAAGAAACAAACCTGGTCTGTTCAAACGATTGTCGTCCCTTGGGTTGAAAGCTTGGAGTGGGAGTTTGACGATAATGGCTCACCTGTGGGTTTCACATTGTTTTTCAATCAATTTCATTAATACCTAGAGCTATTATTACATCTAAGATAAAAATGTATCTTTCAAGGTAACACAGCAGGAAAAATATCACCGTACTTCAATAAACAAGGAGGAAAAATAGCATACAGTAAAATACAATGTCTTCTACGCATAATAATTTTCCTTGACTGTGGAAAAGAATAAGTGAAAATGGACATTCCTGAAGTGGATTTCCAATGGTTTGACTTGATGGGTGATCTGATGAGGGTTGTAATTACACAATTGTTATAATTGTGTAATTGTCACATTGAGAGAGAAGGTATTGAATCAGAGATTTAGGGGTTAAATCTGGCTTTGCGGGTGAAGAAGAAAGACTGAGAAAGCAAAAGTGTTGGTTTGTGGTACTAAAGGAATTGTGGTTGGTCTTATGTGCTTTTAAGGCTGAACTATTATCGACCTATGACCATGAGCAAGAGGAAAAAAAACATGAATGCCTCCGTCCATCACAGCCAGGGATGTAACGGTGATTTAAGCAAGACTGAAAAGGGGACAGAAATACTAATAATTACACTTAGCATGTGGCAAAATTATAGTCATTCAATCAATTATAATACCTTGAATATTGGAAGAGAGCAAAAAAGAAAAACGCTCTTACTAAGTTTTCAGGCATTTAGCAAGAAGAATTTTTTTTGCTATTTCTAACTGACATGAAACAAGAAAAGTTTGGTCTGATTTGACATTAGTGAGAAAAAAATATATATTTCTCATTTTATTCTGCTGTCAGAATAAAAGTTTTTTGATGGACAACCATCGAAAATCACGAGGAAACACCAACAAATGCAGAAATGACACAATATTTAGTATAAAGCAGAAAGAGAAAATACAAAACTTTTTGTAAAATTTCTTGAAAAATTTCACATACAGTTAATAAAGTATAATAGGGGCATGTCACTTCCTCTTTTATTCATTCTCACCACGTCACTCGATTTTTTTTTTTCATTTTTGCTTAAAGCATTTTATTCTTTCTTGTACTAACGTACCCCATGTTAAGCACATCGCTTTTCTTTCAAAAACTGAAACCAAATTTGTTTTACAAGGCTAATCCATTTCTGATGGCTGTTTTTATTCTATAATAATATAATAGAGCCCCTTTTTTCCCCTGTCTGTGTGTGAACTGAGAAAATGAGAGAGAGCTTTTTACCCCACAGCATTTGCCAAATTAATTTGAGTTCTCTCGCAAGTTCATTTTTAAAATCCTTAATTGGTCTTTTTTTTTTTGTCCTTTGTAATCCATGCTCATAAAGATGCAAAAAGAGATTAAAAATTCTTGCTCTGCTACAAACTTCATGAATTTCTATAACTCTGCTTGTTCTAAGAATGAAGAAAAGCAGCTCAGGTCGAGCCTAATGTTTAATTCAGAGAAAAATGTTTGCGCAGTTTAATTAGCAAAGCTCTCGTCGGAATGATAAAGCGTCTTTAACTCGCTCATTATGGACTCATCAATAAAAATAAAATAAAACGCTCTTCTCTGTGCATCTTCCCCACATTTCATGGAGGAAATCTACTCATACTTTGCTAAAGTGATGAAACTTTTCTTCTCAGACGACCAGAATAGCAAAATCACGTGTTGCTGGTAGAGGAGAGGCATGTGTGCCATGATGGGAAGTTTTTTTTCTTTTTCTTCTTCTTCTTCTTTACAGAAGGGAGTCTGATAAGTGGCAGATAGAGGCTTTACACTTGGCCGGAGCATATCGGTAATAGCTCCAGGAGCAGCGTGTGTATTAACTCCAGTAGAGGAGATGGA
This sequence comes from Poecilia formosa, assembly GCF_000485575.1. Classification (NCBI taxonomy): domain Eukaryota; kingdom Metazoa; phylum Chordata; class Actinopteri; order Cyprinodontiformes; family Poeciliidae; genus Poecilia; species Poecilia formosa. The sequence goes on along the minus strand of NW_006800047.1, from coordinate 810,591 downwards.
GGAGCAGGGATGGGTGGGGGGAGAGGAGAAGGTAACATCTCAGAGCGCGGTCTGAGGAGGGCGGCGCTCCTCTCTGGAAGAGTGCGGGTCTTCCAAGTGGAGTATCTGCTGCGGAGCAGATGTTAAAAGTCACAAGGGCCGGCGACGCAATATCGCACATCTCGCTCGTCTGGTTTCTGCGGGCAGGCGGAGGAAGCCGAGAGGGCGGAGACGATACCCCGCCGTACTTGCTCAAGTTTTGTTCCGAGCAAAAGAACACGAAGGTGGGCAGATAGACGGAGCAGAACTTCTGTTGGTCCGCCGGGGACTTTGGGTTTGACTTGGTTCAGTCTGTAGAGCAGCTCACAGAAAGATGAAATCTTGTTAAACCTCGTGGAGTTTTGAGTGGATTTTGGCATTTGTATTCAAAACTTTGGATACAAAGTTACCTTTTTTGAAAGGTAAATAGTAAAAGAGACCATCACAGCAGGTTTATAGACTTATTTCAAAAGACACTGGATTTAATTAAAACAAGTAAAAAAAACATTCAAAATTTTTGATAATGAAGTGGATATAAAGTGTTTACTTTCACTTTGTCACTCTTGTAGGGAAGGGCCAGTAAAATGTTCTCATCATATCATTGTGTCTTGATTTCTCTGTTTTAACACAATGATTTAAAAGAAGAATAAAACGTGAGCTGAGCACCTATATTTTGAAAATAAAATAATTTATTTTATCATGTGCCATGATAAAATAAATGATTTTATTTTATCATGTTACATTGTTGATTATTATGCTTGTGACTCTTATATTCTCACAGGGAATATAAGAGTCCTTGTGAAAGGAACTCTTATATTATATACCGGCATATTTTTCTACCCCCTCATACCTACTTCTGCACCTAGAGGTAAAAATACATTTAATTTGATCATAATCTGTCATTTTTTTATGCTTTTAAATAACTGAGATCACATTTGTTGTGTTTTTGACCTTTCGTTTTAAAGCGGTAATTATGTGCTGTAGGTGGCAAACGCAGTCAGGGATGTGAAACACCAGGATGGCATGCACTGATGAATTATTACCAATGAATTATGAAAGGACACAATTATATAACCAGTAAGGTGGTAGACTATAATAATAGCCAATTGACAAATCAGTTTCTGGGGGAGTGGTGGGGGATCTCAGTGTCCCACAATGCAGGTTTTCATGTTTTTAACAGACAACATGGTGTATGGAAGACTGTGGCAGGAATCAGTCCCTCAGCAACCCTGCAAGGACAATTCGGTTTAGATAAACTCCTTCTGATATTCTACCTGGGACCTTCTCTGGCATATCTACTGACATTTTGAAGACCAAAGGACCTTATGTGGGGCAGATTCTTGTCCTAATGTGGTTGGCCCCCTATTTTAAGATTAGTTCTTTGGTACAGAGGTGAGGTGTGAAGCCTAACCTAATTAGGTTTAATTAGTCATGTAATGGTTAGATGTAGGGTAAGGGTCGGGGTGAGCCCATAGAAATGAATGGAAGTCAATGCAAAGTCCTTATGAAGATGGAAAGTCATTCAGTGTGTGTCCTTGTATTTGATACAGTGTAAAGACCATTTTTACACCAAATACTACATAGTGTAGACCGACTACTCTTTATGGGGCACAAATAAATCCAGTTACTAAAATGAATGGAAGTCACTACAAAGTCCTAATATGGGTAGAAATTCAAACTTGTGTGTGTGGATCTGGAGTTTCACGCTTGGCCTAAACAGAGAATGGAGAAATATAAAGTTTAGTGGAAACTAGAGTGAAAGTAAGAATACCCTCTAGAAGGAAATCCTTTCCAGTGCCCTATAGCTTAAAACAAACGGCATGATTAAATCCCACAACTGATGGACGCAACCAAAAAAGTAACCAACTGGAATTGAGATTTGTTTCCATTATCTATGTGGACCTGATTTGACTCTTTTTGAAGTGTACGCGTTTCCATAGAGCACAACTGATCATGCAATTTATACTTAAAAAAACAAAAAATACTGTAAAAAAAAAAATTAATAACTGTAGATGAAGAAAGCAGATATCAGAGTCCCTTCACTGAGTCACATGAAGGCATTAAGTGAGAGTACTTACTTTACTCTCTGTGTGAAACAAACATTCATGGTTAAAAATGTGATTTAGTCAAACACCGGAGCTTAAGTCCTGCATGAGTCCTGGTTTTTTTTAGTTTACCCAGGCAGTTGTACCACGCTTCTGGTCTTGATGAAAAGTCAAACTCGTGATCTCATTTTTTACCTTTACACAAACTGTTTTCATATTTCAAAACAGTGCTTCAGCATCAGTTTGAGTTTGTTTTTAAGGATTAACAGGCATAAATTAGTTGATCAAAAGCCCCCCCCCATCCCTCCCTCCCTCTTCTAAACTCCAAACATTACAGTCAGCACTTCATCTTGGGGCCTTAAGCATAGCGTCCAGAAGTGCAGCCATTTGCACTTTTTATAAGCTTTATCCCCACCTTAGTTATTCTAAGATCTGCTACCAAATTTGTCCCTCATTCCTTCTCCCTAAGCTTAAGCCGTCAGCCCAGTAATACGGCTTCAAGAGGCACATCTCTGAGCAACTTATTTATATATATATATGTGCGTCTGCCTTCGGTTGAGGCCGCCATGCTGCCAGGGCACAGCTCGGCGCGAGACGAGGAGGGAGGAACTCTGCTTTGGCTCACGCTGTTTAAGTCCCTGTGCTGCAGATTAGCTGTAAAGCACCCTGTTTGATGCCGGCCAAGGTCATTAGGATACGCAATAATCGCCGGAAAGTTTCCCAGACTAAAAGAAAACAAATATTCATGAAAACAGATGGAAGAGTTCCTAATTGGGTTTGAATTCTGAGTGAAAACAACTCTTCTGCGTCACTCAAGACTCTCAAGAGTCTCATGCAGTTCTGTCGTTTCTAACACGTGTCTTTCCTTTTCTTTCAGATTTATTTTGAGGAAACACAATTTAAAAAGTTCAACAGGAACTGAAATAACACAACTGCCTCAGACACTTCCTCCGTACTTTTTGATATTTCCACAAGTGGAGAGGAATCCGGAGTTTGCAACCCCGGCGACACCGTGTAGCGTTCTGTTCCTGCTATCTGCAACAGCTCCGTGCAAGAGATACCTGCAGAGTCGGAGCGCTTTCATTGCGAGGCCTGACGATGGATGATTGTGTTTCTGTGTGTGTGTGTGTGTGTGTGTGCGTGCGTGCGTGTGTGTCTCACTTCCAAGTTTTTCCTTCCGCTGTCAGAAAGGCGGCGAGGTGATATCTGGGTGACTGCAGGCTGCGAGGTAGAGCACCAGGCTCCACCAGAACGCCCGCAGTCAGCGAAGAGGAGGGGGAGGGGAGGCCTGTCACGACGTGTCAGCCGGCATCACGTCACGTCGGGGCTCCGAGCGAGCCGAAGGTCTCCGACCAGATCAGGTCATGTAATGGATGTGATGAAAAGCAGCAAGTTCAGTCTGATGCGTCCTGCGCACAAAGACACAATGAGGACTCGGACATCTACGCGGTCACTTTGGAGATGATTTGAAATGAGCCAACAAAAGGCGGGCTAGACACGCCGAAGAGTTTCAGCTGTACAGCGATCAACAAGGATTTGTTTAAGGAGCGGCGGTACATAAGACTGACTTTTTTGAGCTTTAGATCATGCCATAATATTATTCCCTCATCAAAACATTCCTAGAGTGTTGCCTTGATGCTTTCATGCATGCTTAAGGAATCCTCTAATCTCCATGGCAACCATTTAGGTGTGCAAAATGCATGGGTGGACTTAGCCCTGCCTTTGAGGCGCAGCTCAACCTGCAGTTTCCAAGTTTCGGCCTCATAGAGCAGACCGTCCCCACTCAGCTCCTTCAGACTAGCCAGTAAAAATTAGCACCTGATGGAACTGACCATCTGCTAAGCTTATTATACAAGCTATTTTTCAGTGCAACGCTGATGAAAATGTTGTTAAAGGGTTAATAGAGGAACCATGTTGTGATGACTTCCTGAAGGTGGAGTTTCAGAAAGAACAGGAGTTAATTTAGGAAGTCAAATGTCACTCTGAAACATTGCCATCTTTAATAAAACTAATCATAAGTCTTTGGCAAAGTATTAATTAGAAGGTACGTGGAGGTGAAGTGATTGTTAGGGTATATTTTGATGGCTGAAAGGCCCCCCTTTCAGCCATTGAAACGTGAAAGTGTTTAAAAGTTGGTAACACTTTATTTGAAGGGGGTTGAATAAGACTGTCATGACACTGTCATAAACATGACATAACACATGTCATGAACATGAATAAGCCTTCATGAATATTTATGACTGTTGTCATAAAGCGTCATTCGGTAAATTATGACACTTTTAATACAAAGTTGACATTATTCAAAATGTCTTTGTTATGACAATTGACATTAACCAGGAAATCATTACTGATATAAATTTGTTATAAAAGTATTACTGACTGCACTTTAAAACTTAGATAACTTTATGTTATTAAAGGTAAAGTTTAAACAGTAATGATTTCTTAGTAATGATTTCATATTTAATGACCATTAAATATGAAAGAAAAGTCTATATGTACTACATTTGAAGATAATATACGCTCTTCCTCCCTTTCTATTGCTCTTACTTTCTTTCCCCTCTCGTTTCCAACCTCCATACCTTCCTTCCATTTAGTCCTCCTGTCTTCCTTCCTTCCTTCCTTCCTCTTGTTCTTCACTTCCTTCATCTTGGGGCCTGAAACAACATGAAGGCCCCAACTTGCTCACACATCTGTCACACATTCTTCCTTCCTCTTTGTCCCGACACCATTGCTTTTGTACTTCCTTCCTTCATTGGTCCCAGCTTTCTTCTCTACATCCTTCTGTCTTTGCACCCTATTTGCTTCCTACCTCCCCTCCTTTCTTGTATCCTTTCTTTCTTTGGTTCTCCTTCCTTTCCTCTTTCAGTTGAGTTTCTTATTTTTGCAGATTACATATCTGGGGATGTAGAAATATTTGCATAAATTTATCATGTAGGCACATTGCCATAATTTGAATTGTTCTCTCTTGTGACAGAGACAAGATATTTCATTTAAATGAAAGCATCCAGCATGGATTGTGAGTTATGTTACCGTGTTAACGTGCCACCAAAAATGGATTCGAGTTGACCAGTTGCTGTACTAAGTTGCTTAAATTCACAAATGAGGTTGCTAACTGGCTACAGGAAGACGTGGCAGCCAGGAGAGGAGCCGTTATGCAACCACTTTCAGATAAAAGTGACCTTTATGCTTATTCGCCTGTAAACGTTCCCTTTCACTTAATATTTAACGCCACAATTAAAATGTTTACTCGTCAACCCCTTCCCCATTCCGAGGCCGCTGCCTTTTTTGTTTTCAATTTGTCTTCCGCACAAAAGCCACTAATTAAAGATCTTCTGATATAGCAATCATCAATACAGGCCGGCCCATAAAACAGAAAGCGGCACAAATGAATGATGATAGGTCCTTTTGAGGATCTTGCTCTCAAATGACATGAATCAATCAGCATACAAAGCAGGCTCGCGGGCCCCGCAACAATGAGGCCGATTGAGCCGAGCTGTGATTGTGAGTCGCTGAACAGCGTGAATCGGAGAGAGCGGCGGCGCTCGGGGGGCCTGGGGGGAAGCTGATCAGGCTTTCTTTGGAGAGGAGCGCTCCGTCGCCTGGGACCCCAAAAAAAAAAAAAAATCAGCCGGTTGTGTCACTGATGATGCTGGAAGTGGCTCTCAGTGGGATAACTTTCAAGTGATTGAGGAGGAAAATGAGATTTTTGTTTATTCATAAGCCAGGTGCAGATAACGGGGCCATTAATGACTGGGGGTTGATTACGAGTCACTTCTGCTGAGCACAGTGTGATGCGCCGCCATTTAATCAAGATTAAAAAGTTAATGGGTGCAGTTTCACGTTTGTTATGAGAGTCGAAATTTAGGTGATTGTTCAACGATGCCTTTTTTTGGGTGAAAATTCATATTTATTGATTTTTTTTTCTCTACATGCTTTTCATTAGATGTAGGGTTTTTTTTGTTTTGTTTTGTTACAATGTCATATCATTCCCCATTTGAGAACTGGTGACATTATTGATTGAGGAAGATTGGTTTTGTTCAGGCAACACAGAACAGGAGCATAATGCCAAAACAACAAACCTAAAAAAAGAGTAATGAAGGCATTTTGAATACTTTTTCACTTCATATTGTGCCAATTGTTGCTCTTTTTGACCACTTGCCTTTTTCCCCCCTCCACTGAGATCTTTTGACTAAAAATGAGGACCCAGAAGTGCTTACAAGCACTTTTTAATCCTGACATACAGAATTAAAAATGTCTGTGAAATCACAAAACAAAACACAAAAATTCATCAGTTGTTTTCCTAGAAATACAGTGGACTCCCAGTATTTTTTTGTAACTGGGGACCGCAACTGCATGGAAATGGCTGAAATCAACAAATACTTGAGACCCCTTTTTAAAATTCTCATATTTGCCCATTTTAATACTTCAGTCACCAAATACACCTTAATACACATTATTACAGTCAATGGAAACTGTTTTGGCACTTATGTTTGGGTATAGCCAGTCGGTGCAAAGGGGAAAAAAAATGAATGGCACTTCTGGTTGACTTTAGCATGATAAATTAATGAGACGTTTATTTAACTGTTTCTTGCTAATGTGGCGCTAATTCCATTACCTGAAACTGACTGAAGTACCAAGCCTTGGGTTTGTACACATTTCCATCACCCTGTGGTCGCGTACTGAAGATAAGGACCATAACCCCGGTTTTCCTCCACCGCTTGGTCCAGACAGCGCGGGCGGCAGCGGCGTCCTGTTGCCGGCTTCGGTCGGTGTCGTTAACGAGTCCGTCAGGCGCGCGCTCCGTCAGGACCCGCGTGTAATCATTCTCCGCCAATATGCCGTAATGAAGTATGAAGGGTAATTGTTAAACAAGTGGCCTCGGTGGGGGCGGAGGGGGGAATCTGCCCAAGATTGTACCTGACGTGCGTCAAGGCGGCGTGGCGTCAGCTCGCACTGAGACACTCGCGCTCGCAGATTAACCGCCCCCCACTTTTCCTGTTCCTCTTCCCCGGCACCCCGCGTTAATGCAAATTCAAAGCCCAAGTGACATCTCCAGCGGCGTAATGAGAAATTTAGCAGGAATATGAGGCTGATTATCAACTGCAAATTTGCCGTAATGCCAGTAATCAGAGGAGATGGCGGAGAGGGGGAAAGTGAAGGGAAGCCAACAGCGAGCCGGAGCACTAATTAAACTGTTCCTCCAATTTGTTTGCTGCCATCCCTCTGACATGATAATGCTGTGATGACCCAGACGATTCATTTCACCGAGGTTTCGGTCAAATAAAATTCAATTTGGTCGTCGAGGCCAGTAGACGAACGATTAAACAGAAGCATGTTTTTTTTTTTGTTTTTTGTTTTTTTTTTTGCTTTTAAAGAAACTGCGTGTCGGATTTTTTAGTGACGGCTCCGTTGTCGCACCGAAACCGAAATAATAATTCCCTCGTGATATTCTTGTCTGCTCAGGTGTCAAAGGTTAATCACAAAATTAACTTATCATCTTCCCGGATGAAGTAATTAAGTAGCACAGGACAAACTCTTCATATAATTGAAGGTGAATAATGAGGCACGGGAGGGAGAAAGATGAGGGAAAGATCACATTTTGATAATTAGGAAACAGGCCAGCTAATAAAGCCAGTAGGAGAAATGTTGTTATGTCACTTATGGCATAGTTCTATCGCTGTGATATAAGAGCAGCCTCTGTAATGAGAAGCAAATTCTGTGTTTTTTTTGTTTTTTTTCTTACTTCCTTGCTCATAATAAACTACCTCTGCGTTACTAAACCAGGCCAGAGGAGATTAATTAACAATGTGGAAATGGAACGGACAATGCATTAGCCGTACAATAGCGGTTGTGCATTTGCATGCAGTCTTTTGTGTTACAGACGAGGTGTCCGGCTAAAGGTCAAACGCCACCCTATTTTTCTTGTCGCAACAGAAAGTTATTTTTGTATTTAAAATGAGAGCTGACACAGCTAGTTGTGGGGAAATGGAAGCCTGGGGCGATACGAAAAAATAATAATCAGCTGGATTCGTTTTTGTTATGTTTTCCAAACACTTGAGATGTTAATATTGTTTCAATGCAAACATGTCCAAGAAGATGTTCAAATTTAGCTTAAAATAAAGAATGATAACCTTTTTTTATGTAGAGCTAATACAATATGGCCAAAATCACATATTTTGGCTATACATGTGTTGGAATCTTGGGTTGTTTTTGTGTTTTGGTTTCATACTGTGTTCCTTAGTCTCTTTCTTTGATAGGATCAATCTTGTTTCTGCTTTCCTTTAGTTCAGTCCTTCTTAGTGTTTCTAGTCATGTTTATTTCTTGTGTCTAGTTATTCTTTGTTAGTGTAGTTTAGTTAGGCTTCTTAGATCTAGTTATTCTTTAGTCTTAAATTAACTTCCTAGTCCCTTGTGTACTCTCTGTCTCTCGCCCTTTTCCTTCTCTCACTATCTCTCTCCTCACACCTGCAACTCGTTTCTAATCAGGCATCTGTTCATTCTTCAATAATCAACCTCCCCATTTCATATACAACTCATTCTCAGTTCCTCCTTGCTGGTTCCTCCTGTTAAATCTTGCTAAATCCCATTACTTCCCTGTTGTCCCTGGTTCCTGTGATTGTTTTTTTGTTTGTTTTTTTTTGTTTTTTTTGCTGTGTGAGCTTCTACCATTCCTGCAGTTGGCTTCCTTCTTTAAAACCACACGTCAAGACAATAGGTGGCGCTGTGTTGGACCACCTTTCTTCAAATTGTAACACAAGTACCAAATTTGACCTGAAAGTCCAGTTTCAGCCCCTTTCTCAGAGGTGGATAACCAATGAAATGAAAGGGTTAAATCAAGCCTATGTGAAACGTACTAGCGAAGTTAAAACCAGTTATTTTAAACCAACATTAAAAGAGTTAATATGAATACCACACATTTGTTTTGATCACCAACTGGTTGCAGAACTCCCTCCAAAACTCTATGAATTGAAGTCTGAAATGGTACCTAAACTAAGTTGTTCAAAGCACAAAAAGATGGCTAAAGTGAACACTTTCAGTAACGAATAACAGTCTTACCAGAGTGTAGGAACGGTTAATCACGCTACGCTTCTCCAGCAGGAGATGATGTAGCAGTCTTACAGTGTGGCATGCAAATGAAGCAGACATAAAGGCAGACATAAAGCCCGGTCCAAAGTCAATACGAGACCTTCAAAGCTCAGCGTAGATGTATAAATGTCCGCTCAACAGGAATTCAATTTCCACCGCCGCCGTCAGTACTAATGTTAGTTTAATGTGCAGGACTGGAGCACCAGAGGTATTATTAGGCGCATAATGCATCCCGAAAAGACAGCATCTGTCTCCTCTGCATTTTCTGCATGGTGAGCACGTGAATACAGCAAATCAATGCGGAGAATAGCAATCATGAGAAACTGCTGGAGCATCGGTGAAAAGTGCGACACGCCAAGCGGCACTCTGTTTAACGGGACGTCCACGGTCTGCTTAGGCTTTGCTCAATTTATCGACCGCTGCAAGAAATCAACAGCAGCAAGCAGCTTAGCTGCTCTCTCTTCACATAATAGACTCCATTCATAGCGGCCTTTTATACGCCACGCGGCGCGAGGTGACAAATGGACGTAATGTCTGCCAGGCTGCCTCTGAATTTATTTGACTTTTTTTTCCCCCGTCTTCTTCCTTTTACCCCCCGCCCCCCTATTCTCCTTTCACTTGTGATCCTCTCAGCTGTATCCCAATGCACTGAAGTATCCAGAGTAAATTTACTGTTTCTGCTGCTGTTTATAACCTTCAACCTGCCAAGAATAATCAGTGTATGCTCACCACAACATTCACTGTCTCTCTGGAAAAACTTGATAACAATACAGTGCGGGGGGAAGGGTTAGGGGTTAGGGGTGCTTTAAAAAGCTATTCTGAAATTACAAAGTAATGTTTGTACTAAACAGATAATTTTTTTGTTTATTTCTCAGATGGTAAAATTGAAACTGCAGCACCAAGTAACTGTATTCTTTCTCTCACTGCATTTCCATTATCAATGTGAGCAAATGTTTGTCAATATCCTGCCAATGTCGAAAATCACAATTTTGAAATTGCGGTGTTTCCATTAAATAAGAAGTGAAATAAATTAGCATGAATTAGCTTGTTCATGTAATTCTTCTTTCTTCTTTTCCTTTTGCCTGTGGCGACCCCCCTTTAAGGGTCGTGACCCCCTTTAAGGGTTGCCACAGCGAGTCATCCGTCTCCATGTAAACCTGTCTTCCGCATCATGTTTTCTCACACCAACTACCTTCATGGCCTCTTTCACTCCATCCATAAATCTCCCCTGTGGTCTTCCTCTAGGTCTCTTGCCTTACAGGTTCCATCCTCAGCATCCTTCTACCAATTTATTCAGTGTCTCTCCTCTGTACATCTCCAAACCGTCCCAGTCTGGTTTCTCAGATGTTGTCTTCAATATGTCTGACATCAGCTGTTCCTCTGATGTATTCATTTCTGATTTTATCCTCCTTTGTCACTCCCAAAGAGAACCTCAACATCTTCATCCCCGCTTCCTCCAGCTCTGCCTCCTGCCTCTTCATCATTGCCACTGTCTCTAAACCAAACAGCATTGCTGGTCTCACCACCGTCTTGAACACCTTTCCTTTCATTCTTGCTGATACTCTTTTATCACACATCACACCTGACACGTTTCACCACCCGGTCCACCCTGCTTGGACTTCAGGCAAAACCCTTATACTTGGGAGCAACTATATTTGGGAAAATTATAGCTGCCAATTTTACAGTGGAGCTACGGATTCAACACTTTCCAACAATGCACAACTTTTACGAGCTGTGAGAGCCAAGAAACAAACAAAAAAATATATATATATAACAGTCATCTTCCCACCACTTCCTGTCATTGTCTTCTTCAACATTTTCGCCTGTAGTAACATCCGACTGTTGATCATGTGCCTTGTGTGATGCGACAAACGTTTCGATACAGTTGAAAAACCATCATCCCAACACAAAAACTATTTTACCAGAAAACTTTAGTTGTTTCCAAAATTGCCGTGTTTCCATTAAGCAAATCTATTTTCATAATTTCAATCAGAGCAATTTTATGCCTACTGTGACATAATCAAACCGCATGCAGGTTTCTTGCTTTTCTGAGGTTCCAGCAAAGTACAATCCCATACCACTTCCTGTTTATGCCATTTTTGAATCGGACTTATTGTAATTCCACACCGAAAAGTACAGCATTTATATCAAAAGCATTTGTACTCGGGCGTAAATAAATACTTCAGTCCAAGAAGCCTCGTTGCTTTGATTTGTCGTCGCGCTCCTAATGATGGGATGCTCCCTTTTGGAGAATAATTCAGTGGTTGTGGATCCGCAGCAGCAGATGATCTATACGGTTTTGGAAAAGGGGTTATTTATTGCCTTCATAATTAAATTTGGTATCTTGGCAGAAGGGCTGTCACGGTTTGATTAATCAAGTTCCACCGGCCTGAGCTGGAGAGGACAGAGGAAGCAGGAGTTGCTCATTCTGGTCCGAGAAGGCGCGTCCATCTTTGGTAGACACAAACGCTTCCTTTGGTTAACGAAAGAAGCCAGGAAAGAAGATAAGTTATAATATGCATTCGGCAGCACTATTTTTGTTTTAAGAAAAGCAATTATTTCTTAAGGTTGTACATTTTTTCACCACTAAATACATTGACATAAGAAGTCAAAGTTAAATTTTCAGTTTGAAGGAATATCATTCAGCTGATGGCTTTTTAGAAGCCATTAAACGTGGATCATTGTTTTAGACACATCATTTGTTCCGTACTGGCAGTTAATCTAAACACTGACTTTAGATGAGATTCATGAAGAAATGGGAAACATCTTACGTTTTTGTAGGTGTAAACCATTGAAAGCCACTTATTGATGTACAGTACACATTGATTTTTTGTTACATATACATTATAAACCATTATCCCTCAAAGGAGAATAATGCTACATCAGTTAAACGCAGGAGTGAAAGTAGTTTTAAATTCTTGGGGGTTCTATGACAAAAGAGTGTATATATATTTCTATATATATTTCTTGTTCTGCTGGGGGGCTTCAACGCTCACGTGGGCAATGACAGTGAGACCTGGAGGGGCGTGGTTGGGAGGAACTGCCCCCCCCCGATCTGAACTCGAGTGGTGTTCTGTTGTTGGACTTCTGTGCTTGTCACAGATTTTCCATAACAAACACCACGTTCAGGCATATAAGGGTGTCCATATGTGCACTTGGCACCAGGACACCCTAGGCCGCAGTTTGATGATCGACTTTGTCATCATTTCGTCGGATCTGCGGACGTATGTCTTGGACACTCAGGTGAAGACAGGTGTGGAGCTGTCCACTGACACTTCACTGTTGCGTCTCAGTCCAGTCTGTTGTCCAGATGAACACTGAAGTGTTTATATTCTTCAACCACCTCCATTTCTTCTCCCATGATGGAAATGGGGTTTGATTTGATCCTGTTCCTCCTGAAATCAACAATCACCTCCTTTGTTCTCTGGTGGTCCGGCTTCCTGGCCACAGTCTGAATTCATGACTGTTAGGTCAACTGGTCTCTAAATTCTCCTTAGGTGTCAATAAAAAATACATTTCATGAATAAAATAGCAAACATAAAACATCAGGGCTGCACAGTTGGTAGCACTGTTGCCTTGCAGCAGTAAGTCTTGGGTTTGAATCCCAGCCTGGGTTCTTTATGCATGGGGTTTGCATGTTATCCATGTGCATGAGTGGGTTCTCTCCGGGTGCTCCAGCACATTTTGTGCACATTCGATAATAGATGGATGATAGAATTTTTTTAAATTCATTTATAGTAATAATTACTGTTATAATAATAGTAATAACTATTATTATTGTCACCTACCGCTGAGATTGACGTATCGCACCCCTGTACTAGCAAAGCACGAACAGCTCAGAAACAATATGACATGGAAAAAAAGCTATTTATTAACTGATTAAGTCGTGTTTTAGATTGTTCTTGAAAAACTAATCAGTCACAGCTGATTAGTGGCTGCACATGCACCCACTGATTTTTTTTTACAGCTGACACCCGCTCCCCTCTCTTGCCGGTACTGCGTACCCCCGCTAAATCCTTTAGGGGTACGCAGTACCCGACTGTACCCGTCTACTTTCACCCCTGGTTAAACGCCCTGTAAGCTTGTTTCTTTCAGGAAAGAGTGTCAGAATGATAGACATTTATTTACACTTATTGATTAAATGCTGCTTTTTGGACAAAAGCAACACAAAGACGAGCATGATTGGATTCTGTTTATGTCGTCGAGGAGCCGCGTAAACACAATAGTCCAGGTAATGAATATGAATGGGAGAGACTGGAGGACGAAGTAATTAAACAAGGCGCTCTTTAAGGTGTTTAGCCCTGGCTGGTCGCCACGTTGGTGCCCCTGCAATGCTTAGCGCTGCGAGTTGCCATGTCAACCATGTGGAGAGGGGGATAGAATGAACATATAGGACAGCAGACAGTCAATATCAGTGTTGAGCACAAAATGAACAAGGTATTTAATCCGCTCTCTGCAACAATACTTTCCTCCCCTCTGCTGCAGCCAGCATGCTGTGTAATTTACCGTCCACTCCCAGCCTCCAGGCAAAACCAGCACCAGGTTTATTAAACCCAGCTGTATGTGTTTGTCTGCGTGTGTGTGTGTGTGTGTTTCACTGTATGTGAGGGGAAACAGAACATGTGATCTGGAAGTGTATGATTTACGCCATAAAGGACTTTTCTGAGACTTGGAGAAGTGACAGCTCTTGAGGCGCCTCGCTCTGACAATCGTCGCCTCTCTTCCCTGACAAATGCGATTAAACGCGACCATTATTGTAGAGAGTTGGGATTAGCGAGGTTTTTGACAAACTCTCGTCGGAAATGGGACAAATTCAGTCCCGGAGCCACGTCCGGGAATGTTTATGTTAATAGACAGCGGTGGCGCGGCGCTGCGCGGCTACACGGCACCGGAGCGCCTTTCCATATCCAGCTGATTGCTGCCGTCAGCTTCTCAAGCAGAAATGAGATACAGTCGACTGTAGATTTTTTTTTTCTTTTTAATTTTTTTTTAATAGTTCTTTGCATGATTCATCATAACAGTGGCAACAGTTTAATAATCTGTCACCTGGATTGTGACTGTTTGTAAGGTGACTGAATCTCCTTCAGGCTTTTGCTAAGGACTGAGGATATGTTCAGGAACCAACACATCTAACACATCAAATTTTTTTGTTGTTTTTAAGGAGCAGTATTAAGGAGTGTCATTTTATAGTACAATCAAGTAACTATGTGACCTTCAATTGTCCTAAAATTGCTCTATATATAAAGTATGACTTAAGAGAAAATTGACTTTGTAATTTAACAAAGTCAAACTGGGTCTCTGTCTCTTTAAGAAACTTCTGCTCTTTGTGAAACTCCGCCTTCATGAAGTCATCACAACATCACCCCTCTATTAACCCTTTAACATTTTCACCAGCATTTCACTGAGAAGTAGCTCCTTTGATGAGCTCAGTTCCACCAGGTGTTTGCTAATTGCTGCTGGCTAGTCTGAAGGAGCTGGGAGGAAGACTCATGGGGAAGGGGTATTCTGTGAAACTGCAGCTCTGAGGAGGAGCTTCGTCTTTGGAGGCAGAGCTAGGTCCACCCAGATGTTTTGCACAGCTGACTGGTTGCCATGGGAGATTAAAGGATTTCTGAAACATGCATGAAATAATCAAGGCAACACTCCAGGAATGTTTTTGATGAGGAAATAACATTATGACATGATGAAAAGCTAAAATATTTTTACATAATAATGCCCCTTTAATCTTTACAGCTATCCAAGGTCAGATTTGAGCTGCCCTTATAACTGAGTTAGTAATTAATAATTAAAGAAACAGTTAATCTCACTACATAATTAGTAATCGATGTCACTGTATCAGTAATGTAACTTTTACAGAGCACAGACATAAAAAAAACACCAAAGTTCAATCTGTGCGCTATAAATCACAGAGCCTCTCTCCAATATGAACCGACTTTGACCTGAATTTGAACTTTCTGTGAGCCGCTGTAGAGGTGGTGGAATGTGGGGGTGGGGGAAAAAAACTTCTGACATTCTGCTAAAAAGGGCAACTCTGCAGATCTGACATGGTGGGACCAGACAGTCCTGGTCTGTACAGGACCAGAAGTCACACAGCGTTGGTCTATTGATCCAAGAATCCTCAAGAAATACGAGAGAAGTGTGTTTATCAAACAGTCATGTGGGGTTATGTCATACACAAAGTCAATATTTGATATGCTTCCGTCCTGTTTGGTTTTTAAAACTTTTTTTATTATTATTTACTATTCTTGGGGACTGACTCTCTCTAAGCCGTATACAGCTGTAGTTGTGTCGAATATTGACACTGAAAACAAACAGGGCCGAGTTGAGGACTGATCAGAATTTGACTTCTCTCTTTAAAAAGTGGCATTTAAAATATTGATCAGTTCTACAACAATCTGCTTTAGAGTTGGTTGTGTTTTTTTATTTTGATTAGATTTTTTATTTATTATTATTTTTTAATGATGTTCCTTAGCGACCCGCTTTTAAATCATGTGTTTCTAACAATATCCAGACATATGAAGATCAACCTTCCACTGGCTCACTGGACTGGCATGTTTTCCTGTCTTTCCCATTTTCAGAAATAAAACAACACATTTACACCCGAGGTAAATACAAGATGAGTTCACCCTAAATTAGCTTTTCAAAAAAACATAAATGCTACAGAAATGTTTCAGTTCAAGGTTTTGTTTTGTTTTGTTTTGTTTGTTTTTTTGCTTTGGAGTGACATTGTTTAAAAAAAAATTCATTTTATTTTTCATTATCTGGATCAATTTCCTCAAATTAGAGGCTGAATTTTCAAACATTATATGAAGAATTAAAGTATTTGAACTACACTGCACATCAGGGATACCAATAAATGACAAACACATGGAAATAAATCCAGTTAATATTGTTGTATTTTTTTTATGTATTTTTTTTTACCATATTCTTTCACTAGGAACAAAATAATTCATGTTAGGTCTGCAATGTTTACATTTATCACATTTGCCTCTATCTGTCCAATGACAGTCTAATCCAGTATCATTTTGTCTGACGCCTGTACAGTGACCCTGATGAGTGCAGAGTGTCACCGCAGTAGGTTTTTGTCACTCTATGGTTTCATCCATTTCCCCTCCTCACCTGGCTGCTGGCCTGTGAGCGGCCGGCCTCGGATGGTTAATTATCTCTCGTTGGATTCCTGATCACATTCCCCCGGGTCCGACAGCCAAATGTTCTGTCAGAGGCAGCATATTGAACTTCCTCCCGGCCCATCGGGGGCGTCCAAACCGCCTGGCTAATAACAATTCATTCAGCTGCCAATCTGGCCGGCCTGGCTCATCAATATTCCTGTCCGCAGCCCAGCATCAATTAAGAGACATTAGGACACATAACAAACATCACTTTCTGGGTTTGATGTCTTAAACGGCAAGAACAGATGAGCCATTTCAGTGGCGGTGGCGGGCCGCCTCTCAGCAAGGTTAAACTCGCGTGGCAAAGGGAGAAAATCGACGTGTTAAATATGGAGGACGCACCTGTGCCTAATGTTTAGCTGGCATACAAGAAGCCAAGCTGCTTACCCCAAAATAAAAGTCAATCAAAATACCGTCATTGAAACCACCTTAAAGCTGCAGTTTGTAACTTTTTTACAAAAATATGTTTTTTCCATATTTCTTTGACCTCTGTGAAAAAAAAAATCAAGCTCCACCTTCTCCCAGAGTTGCTACGGCCGTCTGAAGAAATGCACCGCTCCCGGTCTAAAACAACCAATCAGAGCCGAGGAAGAGCAAACGTCTTAGTGCTGTCAAACACCCTTTTGCACAAGTTGCTAATTGCAGAGAAACAACTTACCATTCCAGGAAAACCGGTTTTTCACCAACAACGATGAACATGCTAACTAGCCTTAGCAATCGTGGCAGGCTATGTTGTGGTGAACCAGCTGTAGCGTAGCAGAGAGAAGGTGGAGGATGTATACGGTGCGTATAAGAGGATGATTGACAGCGCTAAGATCCTCCTCCTGCCTCTGATTGGTTGTTTCTCACTGAATGGTGTATTTCTGCAGTTAGTAACGGGAACACTGGCATAAGGCAGAGAAAATCAATGTCTCATATTACACTTTCACGACATAATGATAATTTTAACAAATATGTAAAAAACAAAAATTTTAATGGAAGTTACATCCTGCAGCTTTAAGGTGACATTTAGCTTCACAATTTTGATAGACATCGCTTAAATTGGCTACACTGTAAAAACAAGAACAACTAAAAATGTAGTCATCTTTTAAAGACTGTTAGCTCCTCTGTGGAAGACAACTGGTAAAATACCAAAGTATAAAATTATACTAAAGAAAAAAAAAGCATTAGATGAGAAGGTCAGAATCGAGAAGTTGTTTATTTTTGTTTGTTTGTTTTACCCAACACTGATCTGAGCCATTAAAGAACAGGCTTTTGCTGAAAAGAAGTAGCATTAATAAATCAGATTTGTTGTGGTTGCATCAATCTTCCAGACCAATCAGGTCTTCTGGTTCTGGTTCTGTTCTGCAAAACCAGAACCAGAACCAAACATGGAGAAGCAGCATTCAGCTTCTATGCACCACACATCTGCAACAAACTTCCAGAAAACTGCAAAACACTGAGTCCCTTTAAATCAAGTCTGAAAACCTGCCAGTTCAGAGCTGCCTTTGATTCATAGTAACTGGAACATCGATCAAGATATTTGTGTATCTTTGGATGATTTTGACAAAGAGTAATGTTTACTGATTGAATCACAACTTTATCTGTTTTATCTGTTACTTTGAACTGCCTTGTTTCTGCACAATACAAGCAAACTTGACTTGATAAACTGAATGCCACGCACATTTCATTGACATCCCATGATTGAGTCCTAGCTAACTCACTCACTCACCGATGATGTTCAGCTCCATTGCTCATTATTTTTCTAATCAGTAACAGACATTTTCTTGCAACTGGAGATCCTGCCATCGGCCCTCTCTCCTGCGAGAACCAGCCCGTGTCACACTGTTCTTGCAGCGGGGGTTCCTGTGCGGGGGTCCAACAGCTGAAGTGGGACTAACAAGAGATTCACTGTGGGCCGGGCTCTTCCTTTGATATCTGCTGCAGTAGGAGGGCCCTGCCAAGACTTCCCGGGAGTTTTCCACTTGAGTTTACTCTGGCGAAGAATAAAATGTTATGGTCAGGGAGAACTTCTTGTTCTTGTTCTTCCCGCCTCGAGGAAAAGAACAATTTGCTCCGTTCTTGCAGAGTATGTGCTGACCTTAAATAAGCTGTTCCTGCGTGAGTTTAGCTGCTTCTGATTGCCTGTCACCGGCACATCTGTGTACAGGTCGGGTCAGAACTCTTCATACCCCTCGTAATTTACATCTCAGTTTATTTTCATTCAACCAAAGAAGTTTGTTTGCATTTGGAAACAAGGCAGGAAGCTGTCAAAAAAACAATGTACGATAGGTAATAATAATAATAAATATAACAACTTGTTGGTTTCTTTACATTTTAACCAAATAATAAAGGTTGAAATTATTCATCCAGTTCGTAGTTATCATTGGAAAACTCTTTATTAGCATAATAGCATTACGATAATCAAACCCTTGACCAACCTGGCCACACGTAGCACAGGTTGAAGCGCGATGCTAATGCTAGCGTGCTTGTTCTCCGTTTCGATATGATATTCACACAGTTACATCAACGACGTCTAAAGATGCATCTCATTCACTGGCTGCAGTCTAAAGTAGATTTGTTCCTTCTGAAGTTGTTGCGTTGCAGGTGAAGCGCTAGGCTAATGCTAGCATGCTTGTTCTCTTTTTCGGTGTGGCATTGATAAAACACCCAGTCACATTTCATTGTGCTCCTAGTTAAATGTAAGTTAACTAAACTGACAAAAAAAAAAGTTGCTCAGCTTCGTAAACTTAGAGGTTTTCTTAGACTGTTGTAAAATGTAGTTGTGACAATAAATAAGGACACCGAAGCCCTAATATATTGTATCTTGAACTTGTAGAAAACTTTTGGGATTCTCATGCCAGTGATTAAAAAAAAATGTCTTGCAATATAATTTTAAATAAAAGTCTTTGTGAGACAGAACGCCCTGATATTAATTAATATTTTTCTCAAATACACCTCTTCTTCCTTGTTTCCTGACTTGCTTTTGGAATTTCAGGTCAGAGGGTTAAAACATTTGCAAATCTTAGTGAGCTTTTCACATTTCCCCAGAGTTTTGACTTCTTTGACTTGTACATATCAGTACTCTGCATCTCGCAAACAAATTTGGTTGAAATTCACGACGCACGCTCGGAGAACGGCTATCCAGCGAGGCGCGTTGAGACTCAAAGGCCGTGGTAATCATGCCGAACAGCAGGGGACACCGCTTCGTTAGGAAGAACCGCCGACACGACAGGAGGGGGCCGCTGGAACCCGCGACCCCACGGCGCAGGCCGGGGTTATTATCTGCAATTACCCTGATTACTGAGCCCTTCATTGGAATGACTAAGGTGAAATGAACTTACTCCTGGAGTCTGTATTAAACAGATGTTCTTCAAACAGTCTGAGAACAATCTGTGAATGTCATCGATTCTGGTTAAGACCCAGCGCACCGACGACGATACGCTTTGCTCGTTCTTTGTTCTACTAGAGCTATTTCGCTAAAATAGAGCAAAAACCTCCGTGCTTTTTAATATAAGCAATTATATCGTCCCAGTTATGCCACCTCTGAAAGTCAAATTCCCAAATATGTAGTTATTGCTAATTCTCTCTGCGTCCTCAGACTAATATTCCTGCTAGGGAGCTCCACATCCAGTGATCAATCATATCACCTCTCTGAACCCGCCGTGCAATTTATTAAGTGCTGAACAAATGGGCCGGAGCAAGCGAGCGTCTGTTCCCAGGGCCGGGGAATGTAAATCTGAGTAGAGTAACAAATTAGTTGGACACTGCTCCCCTTTTTTCTCTACTTGCATACTAAAAAAAAGGAAGTTGGTTCTGATGCAAAAAAAAGAAAAAAAGAAAAACAACTAAAAACCCAATAATAACAAAGCAGAAAGGGAAGTTTGAGAGAGGAATTTGTAGTTAATGACCAACAGGAGTTGTTGTTAAAACCAATCGTTAAAATGTACAAATGCCCATCATAGGGTTTATTGATTTGAGTATTTTAAATTAAAAAAAGTAAACATCATTTATTTATTTGATTTGATACACACGCTGATGATATTTAATCATTTTTAATTGTATTGATTGTTGTACAACTAACAACAAAAAGCATATCATCTGGCCTAAGAAGCTGGCTCTTCAGAATACTGCTGTATCTGAGCAAACCTACGGGAAGTTGAGAGGAAGGAAAAACTGCGGTACAAAAAAAAAAAGCACAAACAAGTTAATTGGATGTGTGTGATCCTCAGCTTTTTGAAGACAATGAGTTTCAAGTTTTCATAAGCTGTAAACCACAGCCATTAAAACGATCAAAAAGAAACTTAAAAACATAACTGGGTATGTAATGAATGTAGATGAGATGAGTTTCACTTTTTATATTTGATTTGCTGATTATAGACTGACTCTTTGATGATGTTTCAGCCGCTAAATGTTTGCATTACACAGATGGTACAAACACAGAGCTGCAGGAAAAAAGAAGCAATAGTTGTATTACTGTTGTCACAAAAAAGAGGATGTGGAGCTGATCCTGTCTTCTAAGTCCAAATGTAGATCTAGAGTGTTCAGAGACAATTTTGGCTTTTTTAAAAAAAAATAAAATAAACTCTAAACATTGCATAATGGACGCCTCACAGGCTGAGTCTAATGTATTGATCCCAAATATGTTAACTTTATGAAGAAGATCCATCTGACACACTGAGGACATTTTATCCCTCTGACTCAGGAGGGAGAGACAGAGAGCTGTGGGAAGGAGGTCAGGGTCAGAGTGGAGGTGAAGGTGGGGGCTCGGGGTGGGAGGTGGATTGCTGATTGCTCATTTCCATGAAGCCTGCTGGAAATCACATTATTTATATATATTTTTTCTATTCATTAATGGAAAGTTGAAGATCACATTTGCGCATAATCTAGAAGAAATCCTTCTGAAGCTCTTGTTTTAGAATGATTGCATGTAATAATGTTACACTTTGACTCATTTTTACCTTCAGTTAACTGAATTCATACAAACTAATTTAAGTTTTATTCTCCAAACGTTGTTCTTGCAAATCTTTATCAGTTCTCATCTGACACATTTTCTAATTTTGGATTTTTTGTCTTCATGTATGCCGTTATTACGTTTGTTCAGAAGTGTATGTATACACTAATTATTGATGACTTAAAAAAAAACACTTAAATGTGTGTTTTGAATGTTCATGTATAAATTATTTAGAAAAAGTAAACACACAAAAAGGTGCCATAATTTCATAATCTTAAAAAAAAGTGCAATAATAGTATATTAAAAACTGTATGTTAGCTGTAGAAAGGACGCAGGCTGCTGGAAGATTTAACTTAAGATTAAATAAATTCTCCACAACCTGTTTGAACTGTATACTATTTTATTCAAGACTAACAATATCAAAAAATAAATAAATAAAACACCACAAAAATATGCTGAGGGACACTGTCAGTTTAATTAACTAACTAAATATGAAATATTTATTTATTTATTTTGCAAATTCTATGTCTGAGTATGGCTAAAGAGAGAACTACTAAAGGCTGGAGAAAAAAAAAACATTAAATATTGGTTCCATATACTTGAACTGACTGGTGGGTTTGCTCCTCTGTGTATTTAGTGCAGACTGCTTTGTGAATTCAGTGCAGAAATAAAGCAAAAAGTAGAAGCAAAAAAACAACATCCATTTCCTGCATATTCAGTGGCTACTAATAATTTTTGCAACATTCACTGCAGCAAAATGTAATGAAAACGATATAATTGCAAAATTTGTGTCATCAGTCCAGACACGTTACATCAAATCAGATCGTTTTGGGAGGCAGTCTGTGGCGTCATTCAGAAATAACTACACCAGTTTAATTGTAGACAAACGCGCGGTCCATCTATTTTTTTCCTCCACCTGTGCGTCGTGGATGAAAATGGCCTCTTTTAACCCGGACATCACAGCGGCGCACACAGCCCGACCCGTTCATGAACTTCCCGGTATCTTTGGCGAGCAGACACCAGCCCAAAGAGTTGCAAAAATATTTGAAATTCCTCCCCGGCAAGATTCCATCGCTTCAATGCAAGAATTATTTATCTATTTCTTTTTAGGTTTCAGGCTTTCACCTTTTTATCTGGTCATTAAAAATGCATGCAGTGTTGTTCCATGATTAGTTTAACACACAGTGCCTTTGACCTTCTGTCGCTTAATTATCATAAAGCTATGTAGAGGAAAGCGCATCATCGGCTCCTCTTTTGTGCCACTGTAATTGCATTCTTCCTGTTATGTGGTTGGTGAGGAATACTGATACAGTGGAGTAGAGCCAGTTTAGCCTGGGTTAGGGTAGGAGCAATGACAGTCTAACTTAGAACAAAGTCTGAATGTAACATTTAGAACTCAAGGTAAATGTTGCATTTTGTCAAATCAAACGGGAAATAAACCTCAAGCAGACAGAAAACATGGTAAACCAAGTCTGGAAAACTAGAAGAAATATTCATGCTCATGGCTACGTGCTAGCATGCTACATGCTAGCATAACATGGCCTACATATGTTGGATAAAATCCAGCTGGAAGGGAGTATGGGGGCAACATAATTATGTTATAAAGCAGGAAATTTATGGGAAAATGCTAACTAATGGTAATACATTAGCATGGCGGGAAAGAGGAGTAAAATACTTGTTTCCCACCCAAAACTGGAGACTTGACAGGTTTGTGCTACTGAAATCTTCTCTAATGCTTCTATTTCAGCAAATAAAACTGCTCTTGCCAGATTTTTTTCAAATAGTTTCTGTCAAACTTTGTAGCGACTAATTTTTGCCGATTTCAAATTAAAGGTAGCTTTCCTGTCACTAATGGTCAATACTTTTGTTAATGTTAGGGGCAGAGAAATGTTAAGCTGCGTACACGAGGCATCTGTCATGATAGATTGCTTTATTGTTGTAAAACAAATACCAAATAAGTTGGAATCAGTTATTAAACCTGTCTTCAGAAAACCATATTAGTGATTAGCATGGTTAACATTTCCAAAACAGCAG
Source organism: Poecilia formosa (assembly GCF_000485575.1). NCBI lineage: Eukaryota > Metazoa > Chordata > Actinopteri > Cyprinodontiformes > Poeciliidae > Poecilia > Poecilia formosa. Next base: position 787,306 of record NW_006800047.1, on the reverse strand, counting down.
GAGGCCATGTGTCTATTCCATAGAAAACGACTGCTGGTTGTGTAGAAAGTCAGTTTTTCTATTCAATTTGGTAACAGTAAGATCAAATGATTATACTGGGAAGTGGTTGTTTCCCTTTTTGCAGACCAACTCAGATAAACTCTGGTGTCCAGGTCTCAACACGTTTTATCAAATCTCATCCAGTAATGCTATGCACAACTAAGTACCATGGTAACTCTTTATGCTTTTGTTTCTTTTGGGATTTTCTTACCTGATTTTTAGTTTCACTTGACATGCCATTATGTCAGGGATTTCATCGTCAAGGCAACCCTAGACAGCTGGTTTTAGCCTTGATTTAAACAAACTCAGGTTTTTGGCAATTTTCTGGTTTTCTAGAAGAAGTTTGTTCCAGATTTGTGGTGCATAAAAACTGAGTGTTTCTTCATCATGTTTGGTTCTGACTCTGGGGATGGAGATCAGACTTGGAGCAGAAGCCTAAATCCTTACGACCATGTTTACACTCCTTCCTGTTGTTCATCCTTCCTCATTTCTTGTCTTTCCTTCCATTATTTATTCCTTCTTTCTCTACTTTATTGTATCTTTGTGCCTTATGTCTATTTTTCCTTCATTATATATAATATATATATATATATATATATATATACATATAAAAAAAATGTCTTTGTCCCAAATTTCTTGGATTCGTTAAGAGACAGTCGTCGCCTCTTTCCGCTCACGTTTTCCCGGGAACTGACTGGAGAGTGTTGCTCGCGGCGATCATCTGTAAATCCCATGTGACCTTCTCAAGGTTACAACTCTAAAGATAACAAGATCATGGTGTGGTAGTCAAAACAGAGATAAGAAATATACATTTAACAATCAAGTATCGATTTATTTTCTGTTGTTATCTTATTTCCATGAGTGACTTTAGATGGACTTTCCAGAAGAGTAAAAACCGGAATAATATTTGTAGAGCTGAATATGAATATAAATATTCAAAATACTAAGGATAAATATTTAGTTGTTATTTAATGGTTTGCTTATGCAACAAATCAATGTGATATTTACGTGGGAATTGCATATTGATTGGCGAGGATATTAAATTAAAGTTAGAAGTTGGATTTGCTAAAGGTCTTTGGGAGTTACTGACAAATAGCTTATTGACTTTTATAACAAAGATCAATTTCATAATGACTGAGAAGTTCTCAACTTTTTCTTTATTTACACTAACTGGCATTCCTGGTCACTTGGAAATGAACCAGTTGACAGATGAAACCTTTGTGGCCTTTATTTGTTCCTGTTGTGCCTCTCCGTCTCATGTTAGGGCCATTGAATCAAAGACTTAAAGCTATAAAACTAAACCCAACAACCGCAAATTACTAAATCAGAGGAGCAACATCAAAGCTAGTCAAATTACAGCAGTGATCAGAAACACCTTATTTAACGGCTTGTTTTTAGGTCATTTCAAAATGTCCTGTTCGAATTTACCACCAAGCACCGTCTTTATCTGGTGGCATTTGTCACTGGTTTTAATTTATACTGCTAATGCTAATGCTGATTAATAACTCAATCTTGAATGTGAACACAACTTCTTATGTTTGAAATATTTAAACTGGAAACATCTGTTGACTTGTTAATGGAAACACCGCGATTGCAAAATTGAGGGGGGGTTTTTTTCGACAAAGTTTTGCTAACAGTTGTAAAGGAAACACAGCTAGTTTTTGACCGTTTTTGTCGAAAATTTTCAATGAACTCACAATTATTCACTAGAGTAAAAAAAAAAAAAAAAACTACGTGGGTCTCTTGATTTTGTGGAAATTTCCACGGTTGCAAAAAACAAAAAACTGGAGGGACCGACTAACGTGATTTGGCAGATTAAAAAAAAAACCCAGCTGTGATTTGATTGATCAAATAATCATACAACAGATAAAAAGCTGTGGATCATGAGAGATTTGTTCATGTCAGCTGGGAGGTATGAAATGTGAGCAGCTGCTAACCTGAAATATGTTAAGTGTGTTTTAGCTGCGTGGCGTTCAGGGAGCAGAAAAAACGAAGGAACGCTGCTTTCAGGGACTTAGCTCAGATCATCAGGCAGACATAGAAGAGCAGAGAAAGCCCCCCTCTGGGTGGGCTTTATGTGGGAACAAGACCGTAATCAAACACAAGGACAGGGTCTAATTACCCCCCTCAGTCCCCGTCCTGCTGAGATCTCATCTCTGTCCCTGAATGACAGACTTCAGGACGGGTGACCTGTCCAAGCAGCAAGCACACACACACACACACACACACACGCACACACGCACACAGTGTGTATGAGCTGTAATAGGCTAAAGGATGCGGCAAAGTGTAAAATGAATCAAACTTTAACCCCAATTCCCTCATGTTTGGTAAATTTAAATAAATGTGTGACGTAAGTAAAACTAAAGGATAAAATTAGACAAATAATAACAGGAGGTACTACTTCTTCTTCGTATTTTAGTGAACACAAAGAAAATAAAGACGATAATTTCAAGGCTGAAAAACCTTTTTTTTTTTTTTTTTCAGCTTTTCTGGCCACATTGTATCCAGGGAACGAAGCGAGTCTAAATATAGTTCCAAAAATAAACAACTGGCTTAATTAACCGACTGCTGAAACCCTATAAATGAACCAAATAAAGATAATGAATGCATTTGTTTGTTTTGTTGATTTTAATCCCACCATTACTTACAGTGAAAGAGACCGCAGTCTGTTCAGCCTTTCACTTTTTCTTTCCGTTGTTTTGTTTGATTTATATATATATATATATATATATATATAAAACTAACAATGGCGTTAAATGCATTTCTGGCATGAAGACTATGTTAAAAAAGGAAAAAGAAAGGAGTTTGGGAAGACAATTCATTACAATGAAGATATAGAAAATGTTTAGAAAACGGTTCAGCTCCCAGGTTTCGTCCATGAGGGAGAAACTTTGTTTACTTTTAGGACAAGGCTTCAAACTCTCTTTTTTGATAAACTCAAAGTCAGCTCTGGCGTTGGCAACCAGAGCTGACGTCCATGAACTTGAAGTGAACCAATTTCAAAGTTGAGTCAGTAACAAGAAGAAATAGGGGAGCAACTTTATACTTGAGCCTGTGTGTGAAATATTCAACAAGAGTGGATTACAAAAAAAAAAAAATAAATAAAATAAAAAAGTTATGATAAATTTTAAATTGACTTACATTTTGTGCGTGGAGTTCAGACCGGAGCTGTACGTCAGATTTAAAATGTGCCATTAATCCACGTCACATTTACTTGTAATTTTTAATAATGCATTCAGCACGAGCCACACATTAAGTGGTCACACTAACAGTCTGGCATCCATTAGCCTCATATAAATCGCCAGCGTTTATCTCCTCATCAGAGGATCAGCTCTGAAAAAAGAAACGTCAGAAAAACGTCTTCATTGGAGCTTCGCCGCTGTACCTTAGTAAAAAAAAAAAAAAAACCTTTTGTCTGAAACAACTGTGCTCTGAGGGCTTCTGGAGCTATTAGCTAAGGTGCTGTTAGACATAAGTATCCTCATTCAGTCTAATGATCACTCGGAGCATGTGGATCTAGCAATTTCATTGATTCACTGTGGCATATGATTTATTACGGCATGAGCTCCAGGCTTCATTTCAGTTGTTTAAGGCTAAAGTGAAAGTGGTATTGATCCTGTAATTTCTACTCAATGGATGTGGCGCGGCTGATTGCTGTGTACTTTCCTCTGGAAAAAAAAAAGAAGATAGAAAAAGATACGCTACAGACGGCGCGGCGCATTAAAATTCTACAATTGATAGTGTTTGAGTTTTTATGTGTGTGCTTTTTTTAATGTGACCCGACATCTGCTGCACAAGAAACATCTGTTGGTTCATCCTGCCCACATTTTACCTGACGGTTGGTCATTAGCATTTTTTATTTTATTTTTTTTTTGCGTCGATGTTAAAAGTGCACCAACTTATTTTCATTTTTCCGTTTCAGTTCGATGACTCACTCTCCACCTACATGATGCTGCAAACCGTAAAAACCCACCGGTGGCACATTTTACGACTCATACCGGCGAGGCAGATGGCTGCTACTTGTGGCCTCGATGGGCAAGTTTTTCGGGTTTCTAAGCAACTTTTACAAAAAAAACAAAAAACAAACAAATCCATAAAACTTGTGATTTCTTTTCCTACTTTTTCCTTTTCATACAGCTTAGCTGTGCTTCCTTTAACTCAAAATATGAAATACGTCGCGCACTAGCAGTAGACTTTATCTTGAAGTAAGTTTAAAGTTGAGTTGTATGTAATTATATGTGCGCATATTAATGCCGCCCAAATTTATTGGTGGTGCAACATCACTGTAGGCATTCACGAAATCAAAACGGCTTGGACTCCAATGAATAACGGCTAATTAAATACTATGATGCATTCAGGCTACTTAAGGCAGTAAATATATTTCATTCCCTTCTAAAACATTTTCAATTAAGATTGTCTGATCATGTCGTTAAGAATATAACAACCAAGTTGCTTTACTGCAAAATAAGCAGCTGCACCTTATTAAATAAGCCATGCTGCTGATTTGGAAATAATGCATTTAGTTACTTAATAATACAAATCTCTATCTGGAGTCTGTTTGCAGTGAATCAACACCAGAGCTGAAAGAAGTGGTGCTGACTGGTGAAGGATAGTGTTGCATGTTGTTCAGTTCCATCGTGTAGCTATGACAACGAACCCTGTTATACATGCCATATGTATCAAATATGACTTTCGAATTTGACGTTGCAGTTCAACACCTTGAAATTGGGTCACTGTCTCTTTAAGAAACTCCTGCTCTTTCTGAAACTCCGCCTTCAGGAAGTCATCACAACATGGCTCCTCCTTTAATAGCGCTTTGCACTGAGAAGTAGCTCGTTGTATGACGAGCTCAGCTGACGCCCAGCTCCACCAGGTGTTTGCTAATTGCCGCCGGCTAGTCTGAAGGAGCTGAGTGGGGGAGTTGCGGATGAGAGTTGCTCTTCACTGCGGAAGCTGCAGCTGCGTCACAAAGACGGCGCTAGGTCGACCCAGGCGTTTTGCACAGCTGAGTGGTTGCCACGGGAGACTAAAAGACTTCTCACACACTCCAGGTATGTTTCTGATGAGGGAATAACATCATAGCGTGACGTAAAGCTCAAAAAAGTTGGCTTTACATAACAACAACAACATTGTTGCTCATAGCAGAAAGAGAAAAAGAAAACTTGACATCAAGGGTGTTCACTTATTGCCCGACAACTTTTTTCACTTTGCTGCGCTCTGCTCTGCCGCTCAGGCGGTCTCCTCATATTTCTGTGTTCTTAGAGTCGAAGCCAAATGTGAAAGGACAACACTCCCCTAGGGGGCGATTTGTTTAACTTTGAGAGGTTCTTTGATTTGTGTTAGATTTGCTCGGAGGAATGCGGCGGTCCTTTCTCCCGAGTGGGTACAGCAGCAGCCACCAACGCGCGCGCCGCCACAGAGAAGACGTCCCCACCAGGGACCAAACGACAGTCCTCATTGAGGCAGCCGCAGCCCGGCCAGCACCTCAGCAACGCAAAAACAAGAACTCCATTAAATAATCTAGTTTTTTTTTTTCTCTCTCTCTCTCTCTCTCTCTCTCTAAGACTCTCTGGGGAAGCACGGTGTTATTCTCCAACCAGCAGGGGATGAGTTCGATATATCTCATGAATCACATTAGAGCTGTTTTAATCCTCTAAAGGGAGGCTCTCAGGAGGGCGAGGCTGCAAATGAAGTAACACAAACTCAAGAAATACAGTCGATGATGGAGAGGGGGGGGAACACAAAACAAATGGAGGGGAGGAAGAGGAGGAAACACATTTAACGAGATAGTAGACAAGATTAATCTTTGGCATTAGCGCGCTGTGCTGTTAGCTGTCAGTCCGCGCGGCCGGGTGTTGCCATCTCCCTACAGGGTGCGTTATTCCAGGGAGCGTGGATGGGGGCCGTGTCCCACCATCACTTATCCATTCCTCCCTAATCCAGCCTAAGCACTTAACCAACGCGGCGGAGATCACCAGGGTCTGCGGAGGATCAAAGCTGCTTCAGCAAAAATAAGAGAAGTGGTGAGAGGGGAAAAGCTGATGTAACAAGAAGAGGTAGATTAGCATTAAGACCTGATAGATACAGGGTGGGAAAAAAAAATAAAAGCTTCATTAGTGTCTGCAGCAGCTTTTTTTTCCTTCTTTTTTTCCTTTTAGTATAGGTCATGATGATTTTCTGTTAGAGAAATCCATTTTTCCTGTTTGGCTAGCTGGGAAGAGTTTATTTAGTTCTTCGAAAAGCACACGAGGTGATGAAGTTAGGAGAGCTCAAAATAGGATGAGAACGAGCCTGAGATTTCAGTGGCCCAGTTTCCTGGTATCCTTTCTGTCCTGAGGCGGCTTTCTTCTTTTACAGGGCTGTGAATAAGTATTTACCCCCTCTCTGACACTAACCATCTACAATACCGGTTTTCACTTTTTGCCACATTTACATTCCACATCATAAAAAAATGCTCAGACCTGCTGTATGTGACTATTATAAAGAATGTGTGTTTTTTTTTTTACTGTTGTCATGACAGTAGGTTGAAACGGATAATCTGTGAAAAGATGAATCTTCTCCACTTCCTTCCTGAGCTGATATTGTCATCTGAAGAAATACACCACTCCCGTTCAAAAACAACCAATCAGAGCCAGGAGGAGGGGCTTAGCGCTGTCAATCAAACTCATGTACTGGATACTCAATGTGATAAAAAAAAACCCTCATCACAGGAAAACCAACATCCTTACTAACTAGCCTTAGCAAGTAGCCTCACAACTGCAATTGGCAGTGCTAAGACCCGCCTCCAAGCTCTGATTGGTTGTTTCTACTTGGCCATTACTTTGCTTTCCAAAGCGTTTGTTCCACCCTGTCTTTCTGTTATCAGTTTAATTCTCCATTTAAATCCGTTTTTTCTTCGTTCGGCTCTTACCTGCGCTTCCCCGCATTCGGGTTTGCACTTCATCACTCAGCGCGAGTTGCAACCTCAGACCAACATTCATAATTTAGCAGATGGTTCCTTCTCCTTCCCTCGCTCAGCCCGGGCCTGAGCTCCCACAAGTCATTTTTCAGACCATACAGGCAGCGTATTTTGACAAGTAAATTGCTCGGCTCATTGCTGATAGCTATTCACTTAAATAATAAATTTATAGTAATAGCTGCAGGAACAGAGCATCCCACAGGGTGGGAGGGATGAAAGAGTTGTTACTGACAGAGGACGTGTTTCTGAGACTTTTTTTTCTCTCTTTCCTCCAGCAATTACAGATCAGTGAATATACATAGGGAGGGTCCTGGAACCTGAAACATCAATGAGCATTCCCGAAAAGGCAGCATGTGGGAAGAAAAAAGCTTTCAGAACAAAAATCGTAATTACGAATTTTGATCCATAAACTTGTTTTAACAGATTTTTAAGAACAAAGGACTTCCTCGAGGATCCATTTTTTTTATATATATTTAACAATCAAAATAAAAATATTTACTATAGCAGTCCTTTTCATTTTCATATTTTTTGATAAAATGTTTTTGTGCTCGGATGAGGTGCTTGTTTCAAAATTAGTGTTTTTCGCAAAACTGCAATAGAAACACTTTTATGGCACCAGACGAGTAACATGACCAGCAGCCGGGCGTGAAGAAAACTACAGGAAATGTTCGGGGAGCAAACTTTTTCACATGTGATTTAATATTGTTTCTTCTTTAAAGCAAACGCTGCAATCGCAAAGTTGTGTTTTTTCGACATTAGTGGAATCTCAAAAAAGTTTTAGTTTTTAATCATAGTTATCAGTTGGTTGATTCTGTTACCATGTGAACTCAAAATATGACATTTCATGCTTTCATGGGAAAATGTCTTGTTAGAAGAGAAACAACCTGCCAATGGAACTAGAACTTTTTCAACAATATTAAGGAATTTTTGTCTTAAAACAAGCTCCTATTTCTTGTTGAAAAGTTACTTGTAATATAGTTTAGCCTTATTTCCAGTGTACTGAGATATTTCCTCTAGAAACCAGACCAAAAATATTTAATTATTTTTGTGTGCTTGAAGTGTATAATGGCAAATAGAGTCATCGTCCGTAAAGGAAGGAGCTGAAATAAGCTTCATTAAATGTTTTTTTTTTTTTTTTTTTTTTGTCTTCAGAAAACCTGAATACAGATTTTTCAGAACCGACGATGCTCACGACCCTGCATCAAGCACAGCCGTCCATAAATGAAATCTCTTTTTTTATCAGCTTTGTGAATGACCGAAGGTGTCCAGATGCCACCTATTTGTCCACCACAGTCCACTTTGATGCCGTTTCAGATGTCTCCATCTTCAAAGACTCCCCAGCAAAAAAAAAAAAAAAAGAACAGGAGCAGGGTGACAAAATTGCTTTATATTACCCAACATGAAACAAGAAGGTAGGGTTAGACATCATCCACATAATGTCATAATGAGCCCTCTCTTACTTCCTGGGGCTTTTGGGTGTCTGGTGGTGATGATGATGATGATCATTTTTGTTTGTTGTCTCTTCAAACTAGTTACAAAGTCGCCCTGAATGTAAGAACACGCCAATTTCTGGCTGGTTACTTTAATCTTGTGACGTTCTGATGGGGTGATAGATGTGTAAAGCATCCCATGCTTTCAAGGCTACGTGAGTTTTTGTGGCAGAGGGAATTGGGGTTGTTGCAGATTGGCATGTTCAAGGTGGTGGTTTAGATTTGAAGCTAATGCACTCAGTAAATGTACTAGCATTGATTTAAGGATTGGCTTATCAAGGAGTTTGCATACCTCTACCTTAAGCCTAATATTTCAATTCATTTTGATGTCTTTACCAAAGTTTTACCAAACTTCAGACGTAACGTATGGGTGCTTCTATGAGATAGAGAGGTATTTCTCACGTCCCGACAAAATTGCCTTCCAGGACTTGTACGATTTCCACACCAGATGCATCCTGAAGCATTTCCTTCAGTGAAACTATAAATCATTGTTATTAGAGAAGTTGTATAAATTTTTATTATTGAACAGCTAAAGTCTTCTGAGTCGATCATTAACGTACACAAATCTCAGGACGAAATGTTTCAAGTAAAAAGGTTAGGTTATGGCTTTCATAGAGAAAATCTATAACAAATCAGTAACCAATCTAGTCAGTCTTCTGTTTCTCAAGGTTTCTTGATCTGTTGACCTTCACAGTTTTGTGTAGCAGCAACTAAAGCCTCCCAGATACTGTTCAGAGAGATTAACTGTTTTCTTTCACAGTAAATCTCTTGTTCAATACGGATCCCATGAACCCAGTAAGGTGTAGGTCCAGTAAGGAAGGAGGCCATGTTAGTATTCCTTCATCTTCAAGGCCGTTACTGCCTGGCCATGCAGTGGAGGACTTTGAGTCATGCTTTTGAACAGACATTTACCAAATTGAGTGTTACACAGTTTAAAGTTTAGTCTTTATTTTTGATCAAGTATTACTTATGCTATCAAGTAACTAGTTTAATATCTTTTTATGCTGGTCACTGAAATTGTCCATTGGTTTGCAAGGGATTGAGATCGCCTGCCGTACCAGGAAAAGTTCTAGTGAGCCCCAGCTTTTACTTCCTGATCCCAACGGACCAAACCTCGGTCTTTATCCCAGTGAACTCCGAGTGAGTCTTCGGCCTGAGCTGCTCGGTCGGTGGAAACAAAAGCAAAGTCATTAAGCGTGATCCTTTTGTTCAGAGTAGCCTGATCGTTTTCAGTCCCTCTATCCACCAACGTTCCCCTTAACGAGGCAGGCCTAAGCTTGGGTCTGTAACATTGTCATGGGTCACTTTGTTAATGAGAGAAACACGGCCAGAAAGTTCAGGTGGCTCAGCTGATTAACGCCAACAAGTTGCCGGGGTTTTCGGAAACTTTCGATAGTTTTGACTGTTGGGATGATGAGCCAAGAGTTACTCTGAATTGAAGAAAACGGATACAAAACTACAAAATCTGTTGCTTTGAGTAGAACATGTCACTGAATGAAAAATATCCCATTTTCACTTGCATTTATTTAGTTCACTTAAGACATTTTGCAGTTCATTCAAGTTTTTTTTT